>NC_138520.1:16335096-16468169 GCF_000230855.2 Cajanus cajan | reverse complement strand
GTTGCATTGGCTGTATTTCAACTGATAATGACTGTTGGGCATGTTTTCATTGGTATGGGATGGCCAGGGTCAATGTATGTTGGAACTTTACTGGTTGGAATTGGCTATGGGGCTCATTGGGCAATTGTTCCAGCTACTGCCTCTGAGTTGTTTGGTTTGAGAAACTTTGGTGCATTGTACAATTTCATTACTCTGGCAAACCCTGCAGGAACATTGGTCTTCTCTAGTCTCATTGCCAGCACCATCTACGATTCTGAAGCAGAGAAACAACATCCCCTTCATAATATGGGATCATTGATGGATGTTAGTGATTCTCTAAAGTGTTATGGTAGCGTATGCTTTTTCCTAACTTCCATGATCATGGCAGGACTGTGTGTTGTTGGAGCAGGCCTATGCATGGTTCTTGTGTTAAGAACAAGGATTGTTTATGCCAACCTATATGGAAAAACATCTTCTAGTAGGCTTCGATTATGAAAGGGATTGGCCTGTATTTTGTTGTGCGTATACTTTAGAAATTACTCTTGCTGATTTGATTTCAAGAAAGATTGAAGAATCTGAGCCATGCATCTGAAGCTGTCTCTAGTGTGAAAATTCAAAGAAGGGATAACTTCACTCATACCAAAGGAGAAGAAAAAAGTGTTTTGTCAAATAGCTGCTATGACTTAGCTTTCTGTATTCTTTTCCATTTTTTTTGGGTTATATTCTTTCCGTTTGCTAGTAAAAGTTTGATTGACATCCACACTAGTCGGTTTCTACCATTGTTCGATCAGAAAGCTTGCAAAATATTCGACTTGTTTTGTTACCAAGAAAACAAAAAGTTGTTCTTATTAGTGGTGATTCTGAGATTATGTAATGTACATTTTATTTTGATTTTTGACTGGATATCCCACAAGTATCATTGAAAGACTAATTTTGTGTCAATTATGATTAGATAAAGTCTTTTATTGTGACGATTTTTATATAGCAACATCTGACTCTGGAAATTGGTTTGTCTTAGAATCGTAGTCTACTTTTACTACTGTTAACTCGTGCTATAGACCATGTTCTGCAACTGATGTAGCATATCACGGGTGCAAAATATTCTGATTATTTCTTTTCTTTTTAAAAAAAGTGATTAAAAAAGTGATTGGTTATTTCTGTATGTTTTCATTAATTTATTATTCCCCATGTGCTGCATATGATTAGGAAATAGATTAATCAGATTACTTGCCCAGGTTGAGTATTAGCAAATTTATAACACGTGTTAAAGGAAAACAATCTAGATGTTCCTTCGGTATATCACTTCAACACACGTTAACAATTATCCAGAAATCGCGATTGTTTTTTTAAAACATAATTCAATATGAGAGCCATGTGTAGGCAGGGACAGATACAAACATCAATTAAAGGGGTCATTTTTTCTTCATCTTTTGTACTTGCTGAAATATTTGATTTCTAACAAATAGTTAATAAACTAACTTCCAAACAATGAAACTAATTTTCTCTTACACAATATTTTTTTAATACTAATTTTACAGGTTAAATTGAAAGTAATAGTGAATATGCTATTATTTACTCTACTTTAAATATCAAATGAAAAACAGGTTGACTAGGACATTGATATGTATGCACAATTGGCAAAGTGAATCTAACCTAAATCACAGAAGTTGACCAACTATAGATTGGCTAAAAAGTAATTTAAGTCAACTTAACTTTTTTTTTTTTTTTTTTTTTTAAGGTAGGACATGATCTTACTAACTCAAATCACCACAAATTAGCAGATTATACAGGATGATTCACCTAAAATTGAAAAAAAAAAAAAATAAGTATATCGATATAAAAAATATATTGTAATAAAATTAAAGTGATAAAAAATTTTAAGGCACTAAATGATAATTAAAGTATCAATAAATTTATTTAATTGTATTTCAACCTAACAAACTCGCTGGAAACCAAAATCCATTTTTATCAATTATATAGGCTTGTTTGCTTAATTGTTTTTAAAAAAAAAAAACACTTTTCTTAATAAATTAAGTAATTTTCTATTTTGTAGTATGTTTATTTAGAATGTTTATTCTAAATTAGACAGTTATCTACTCTTTTTTTTTTTTAAGTAAATTTTATTGTTTTTTAATAAAGTAATTTTTTTAAAATATATTTTTTTTTTAATTTAAACAAGCTGGCCAACAATATATGTAGTTTATAAGCATACCTCACCGACCAATTAGTGAGTGGGGTGATGAAAATTGATTGAACAATGACAACTGAAATGAAATATGAATTACATTGTATAATAATAGGCATTTTCTTATTGGGTAGCCTAGAGGATGAGGATCATACATGGACCCACTATCACCATCACCCAGCACCACAACAAACATGAGCGAAAATTAAGAATCATGTTCCAACTGTGGAAAAGGAGAGGAATTAAAAAGAATAGCAATTAACAAAAGCCACATGAACTGAGTCAAGAAGAAAATTAATGGTTGCAATGCAAGGTGCATCTCAGGATCATGCCTTATCTGATTGACTTGTCTACTCAATTGTGTGCAGTAATGTAGTTGTGATAGCTGATGCTTCTTTGTGTGGTTAGATCCAGGATTTAATTCTTGTGTAAAACAAAGAAAGATAAATATATTTGTCATTAAGCTAAAATTAGTTAAAATTATTTTAGAATAGTGGATTTGAGTCCAACAAAATCTTTTGCAAAGTAATGGTTATTTTATATTTATATACTATTTAATTGTCTAATTTTTAATTAATTTAAAAGAATATTTCCCAATAAATTATGAAATAATTTAATTTAAATTAATAGTAGATATAAAGAGATCAAATTATAAAATAACATTTACCGTCGACAGCAGGGTTCGAACCTGCGCGGGCATATCCCAACAGATTTCAAGTCTGTCTCCTTAACCACTCGGACATATCGACCTGTATGATTTATTATATCTAGATTAGATGCTAACTTTTAGAATTATTATTATATTCAGATTAGGTCTTAACTTCATAGTTATAGTATGAGTTCAAACAACCTTCACAGAATTTGCATAAAAACACGGAAACAATTTTTTTTTTTTTATCATGATATTATATATATATATATCAATTTAATAAAAAAATTTCTTTTTCAAGAATATTAATTGTATTAAAATTATTTCTTCTAACACTTTTTTTATTTATTAAACTGCACAAAATTTGTACAAAGATGCGAAAGTTACTTGCTAACTAATAAAATAGTTAAATATATTTTCAGTTTTATATATTGATTTTTTACTCTTATAATTTTAAAAAAAAGTTTATTATAATTTTTATATTTAAATTTTGTTAAATAATTTATCAAATTGTCACATAAAATCTATCTAATAATATTCTAATTAATAAAAATATCATATTAAATTTGATTAATATTGTATAATTGATTCAATTTATTATTTTTAGAAAAATTATTAATAATTTAAAAAATCAAAATAAAATTTTTAAAAATTATAAAATTAAAAAATAATTTCAAATTTAAGAAATTAAAAATAAATTTATTATAAATTTAAGCTATGTAATCTTTCATTTAAAAAAGATATCAAATTTTCATCGCAATGATTAAGACACTCTTGTTATAATTAAAATTTTTATGCATCAAAGCAGCAGTCCACGTGCAACTTTATATATTTTATAAATTTTACTATTAAAAAATTACAAAATCAAAAAAATTATAATTAAAATTAAAAAAAAATTTAATTAATAATCAAAAGTTTTAATCAGTTTTGACCGTTATAAAAGTAAAATAAAATATATAAATTATAAATATAAAATTGTAAAAAAATATTAATTTCCCAAGAAAATATATTAATAAAGACAAAGTTCAGTTTAACATTTTTTTTATCAATGAACATTTATCAAATAAATAAAAGTTAAAAATTGTAACATTACGGCCGCGTGTGATATAGAAAATAATAAATGAATATATTTTAAAAATTGATTTTATACATTATCCGAATATTAACAGGAAATTATTTTAGATATTACTTTTTAAAAAAAATATTACAGATTCAACAATGTTATTACAAATGACAATTTAGTATAAAATGATAGTATAAAAACAATTATATTGTGAATATATTCTAATTAAATTTAAAATTATTATAATTAGTCTAATAATAAAGAATTTATGTAGTATGTATAAGATAAAATAAATTATTTTATGGTCACCTATATGCACCAAAACAAAGTACTTTAATTACATTTATTCATCAATTAACAATATCCAATAAGATAGATACATAATCATGTTTTTTTATGTGATTAAGTGTTCTAGAAAATGTGATTTAGAGTTTAGTTTCCAAGTCCGTGTATGTATGTGGAAGAGCATCTATTAGGAGAAACTTATCACTTAAACAAGTATTCATTTCTTTAAAGATTTTTTTTTCCCTTTTAGTCTTACCTATGAATATATTTTTTTTATTGTATTATTAATGTGAAATATATACAATTTTAGTGACAACTAATCTATGTGAAAAGTTGACTTGTAATCTTTAGTAAAATATATTATGGAGGCTCATAATTAAAAAAATGTATTATTTTTGGTATATTTGATTTAAAAATTATATTTAGAATATTCTTAACTAATTGATATATTATAATTAAAAAAATTATATTTAGAATTGTTTTTAATTATAATTTACGTAATAAAGTATTAAATAATTTTTAAATTTTGTTAAATCTTGTAAACTTGTTCGATTCAATTAATAAGAACTCTTAATTTAGTAGTTTGTTGAAATTTAATATATATATATATATATCATGGGTTGAGTAGAGTTACTGTAACATTATATGTTTTATAGTCTTATTCCATGACGATGTGTTATGTTAATTTATGATGTTATTTGTTGTTATGTTGAGTTTGTGTGTTGTTGTTTGAACTCTAAGTGTTAAGAAATCTTCGAGAATTAAGTTGTTTAAAATTGGTTAGGTTAAGGTCAAAGTTAACCAAGAAACAGGAGAAGATATACAAGATTTTCATAGATAATAGATTTATAAGTTCATTGTAACACTGTGATTTTCACTTTGTTGATTAATTGTATGTATTATGTTTATTAATTGTTGATTTGTTGTGTTAATTATAACTGTTAAAGAATTCTAAGGGTCAAGGAGTTCTTGAAAGTTAAGTTATTATTGAGATAGTTTTAGCTAAAGTCAAGTTGATCAAGTTAAGAGAAGGGTATATATGGATTTTCTTAAAAAGTGAATCTCATAAGTTTATATCTCCAAAAAGTCTAGAGAAGAGCTAGAAATAGGAATTCTATAGAGAGGAGCTCTAAAGCCATGAGGAATTCTTTCTTCTTTTTTTAATTCCTTATAGCCTCTGACCCTTCCTAGTAGATGAGCTGAGTTGAGAAGTCGAAGATTCAAAGTTTCTTGAGTCAAGAATTTGAGTTGAGAGAAAGTTGTATGGCAACCCCGAAAACTTTGAGTTTTCTTTCATCTTCCTTATTTCTAACCAACTTGAAGTAAGGGAAGTTTGTTGATTAAATATAATTGAATGATTATTGCTAATTCTAGGTGGATTCTTCATAATTGTAGTTGAATTTTGGAGGAATTCATGAGATGAAAATATGAGCTTGAGTATTGTTCATGAAAGTTTTTCTTTGAAGAAGAATGTGATCATCCATGGAGTATAGTGATTGCATGTTGTATTTTGTGTTGGATCCTTAAGGTACTGTTGCATGTTGTATCAGTCATCTATCGTAACCGGGATCACGACGGAATGACGCAAAAATTTGTTTTTCAATGGAGCCGCCACCGATATTTTATTTAAGGGAAAAAACATTGGAAAACCCTTTAAAAATAATTTTTAAAATCAAAATTGGATTCAAAAGTCAATTACATGCAGGGAAGGTATTAACACCCTACAACGCCTGTAAAAATAGTATCTTTAATTAATTGCGCAAAATTATATAAATTCATAAATATTTATTTTACTCCTCAGGAATGTACATATATATATATTTAAAATGTTAGAGATGCTTCTTTGGTATTTTTATTGCATGTTGTATTTTGTGTTGGATCCTTAATCCAACGTTGATCTTATACGTGAATAATTATATATTAAAGACACAATTATGCCAAATTAAAGTGATCTAATGACGTATAAATTATTTTTGGTAATTATGTATCTTAAAGGTTATGAAACCTTTAATGTGTAGTAACTAAAAGGTAATTATATTTTGTGATGGGTAAAAATAAAAATAAAAAAAGGCGATATGATTGTCTATAAATAGGTTAGGTCTAATGACTTTGCTTTTTCATGATTATAGATAATTTCCTGCATAGACACACTGATGTGAGTTGTTGCACCAAAATCTATCCACTATGTGTGTTTAGGTACAGAAGTTAACCTCAAAACAAACCAAGTTGAGAAGCATACCTTTCTTAGCACTCCATGTGTGATAATTAGTGCAATGCTTCTTCACATTCCCTACAACTCTGCAAAGGAAACAACCATTGCCTTCAAATTCATTTGATTTCTTTTGTTGTTTCCTTTGAAGTGTTGTAGCTGCAACTTCCTTATCCTTTTTCCTTTTCAGTCCCTTGCCCTTATACTTTGAGGTAGAGGCACATGAGCACCTTTTGTCTTATCTAGCTTCAATTTTTCTTCTTCTTGAACACAATGTGAGATGAGCTCATTAAGAGACCAAGTCTCTTTTTTGACAATTATAGCTCACCTTAAACTGACCAAATTGTGTTGGAAGAAAAATCAGAACTAAATACACCAATAAGTCCTCAGAGAGTTCTAGCTTAAGTTCTTTTAGTTTTGAAGCAATATGAGACATTTCCATGATGTACTCCCTAATGTTGCCCTTACCCATATATGTTTTTGAAATTAGGTTTGCCAAAAGTGTACATATCTCAGACTTTTCGTTCTTAACAAACCTTTTTTCAATTTTTGCAAGGAACTCCTTAGCTGTATTTATATTTACAGATATTGTGCTTCGAAATGCTTCTAGAATGGCCTTCTTCATGATCATTATACTCATACGGTTTGACTTCTCCCACATTTCCATTTCCCTTTTATTTTCAACGGTACTCATAACTGTAAGAGGTAAGGATGAGATATCTTTAACGCAAGGTCAAGATCCATTACTCTAAGAACTATCAAGACATTGTCTTTCTTGGACTTGAAGTTTGAGCCATTTAGTACAGGAATAAAGTTGACATTATTAGTAATATTGGCAGGATCATTCATAACTAAATTGAGAACAACAAACAAAATACACTCATATAAGTCTCAAAAATAAAAATTAAATTCAAATACAAATAAATCCCATTTCAAGGTACCGGTAATACATTAATATTTTATCTTTGGACAAAATTTTAACTATTCAATGATACCTTGATAAGGTAATAAAATGCTAATAATAAGAACATGTTAAATAATAAACATTCCTTTGTGCTTATTTAATATTTACACACAAAATCTAAAGAATTATTATGCATTTATCACCAAAAGTACACTTGTAATTATGTAAAATACTAACCTTCCTTTGGGTTGACTAGTACACATAATTTACAAGGTCACAACCTTTTATGTTTTAAAATAAATTAATTTTCACAAGAGAGATCTTCGGTGACATGTTGTTTCAATTAATTAATCCTAAAATATATATAAATATTTTTCAGTATTTGAATTTAAAATTTAAAAATGAATGCAATTGTTATACAATAAATATAAGCTATATGTATAAAAATTGATTGCATTCCTTAAACAATTAAAAAATAATAATTATGCCAAACTTTCACACACAAATTGATGTTAAAATTGGTATACAAGCTGAATTTTTTTTTAATTTTATAATAACACATAATTATTAAAAATAAGTAATATATCACTTAAAAAATAATTATGATCACAATAATGTAAATATATATCAAACATTCTACTTAATATGCAATATATCAATTTAAAAAATAAAATAAATTCGTAACTGAAATCGAAATTAATTAACAATATATTAATTTAAAAACGAATTAAATTCGTAACTAAAACCAAAATCAATTACGATATGAAACATATCAATTTAAAAATAAATTAAATTTGTAATTGAAATCACAATCAATTATCATTAAAAAAAATTCTCAAAAAATAAACAACCTTATAGTATTTTCATAATAATGTATCTAATTAATTATCATAATAAGGTATTATTGAATAGTTACGATTTTATTCAAAGATAAAATGTTAATGTATTACCGATATCTTGAAATGAGATTTATTTATATTTAAATTTAAAATTTAAAAATGAATGCAATTGTTATAAAAAAAAAATATAAGTTATATGTATAAAAATTGAATGCATTCCTTAAACAATTAAAAAAATTGATTATGCCAAACCTTCACATACAAATTGGTACAATTAACACACACGTTAAAATCGATATGCAAGCTAAACGTTTTTATTTTATTTTATAATAACACATAATTATTAAAAATGAGTAATATATCACTTTAAAAATAATTATGATCACAATAATATAAACATATATCAAAAGTTCTACTTAATATGCAATATATCAATTTGAAAAATGAAATAAATTCGTAATTGAAATTGAAATTAATTACAATATGCAATATATCAATTTAAAAATGAATTAAATTCATAACTGAAACCAAAATCAATTATAATATGAAAAATATCAATTTAAAAATGAATTAAATTCGTAATTAAAATTAAAATCAATTATTATAAAAAAAAATCTCAAAAAATGAACAACCTTATAATATTTTCATAATAATGTATCTAATCAATTATTATAACTGAAATAAAATTGCAATATACCAAGAATATGCCAGAATCATCAATTAATTACATAATAAATTATTCGAGTAATTGAATTTAATATGATTCACTACTATGTATATGAAATGCATGTTATCAACAAACAAATGGAATTAAAATACTAGAAAAATAAATCATGATATTGCAAGATGAAACACATGTTCCAAATTATATAAAAGAATTTCAAAAAACCAATTCATCCAACAATTAAAATCCTTTTCTTGTTACTATAATAGTCAGAAGATACATATATTGGATTTTCTTTCAACTATAAATGCATGGTAAATTTATATAATACTATAATAGAAAATATTCCTAATGATCAAAGATGATAAATAACACTGATACCAATTGTTAAAATCAAATTTAAGCCTTTGATGAAAACTATCATCTATATAAATCACAAAATTCTATCATGTTAATCACTAGAAATAATAAGTGGAAGCGTACCTGAATTCATGATGATAAGAGAGCTAGATCAACACGTACTCTCAAGAGAGAATTCTTTAATATATTATCTCTCTGTCTCTCTCTGATAATGGGATGTCAGAAATTAAAGAAAAGAACCAAAGGTATGATCTAGGAACCTAACCTATTTATAGACAATCATATCGCCTTTTTTTATTTTTATTTTTACCCATCACAAAATATAATTACCCTTTAGTTACTACACATTAAAGGTTTCATAACCTTTAAGATACATAATTACCAAAATAATTTTTACGTCATTAGATCACTTTAATTTAGCATAATTGTGTCTTTAATATATAATTATTCACGTATAAGATCAACGTTGGATTAAGGATCCAACACAAAATACAACATGCAATAAAAATACCAAAGAAGCATCTCTAACATTTTAATATATATATATATATATATATATATATATATATATATGTACATTCCTGAGGAGTAAAATAAATATTTATGAATTTATATAATTTTGCGCAATTAATTAAAGATACTATTTTTACAGGCGTTGTAGGGTGTTAATACCTTCCCTACATGTAATTGACTTTTGAATCCAATTTTGATTTTAAAAATTATTTTTAAAGGGTTTTCCAATGTTTTTTCCCTTAAATAAAATATTGGTGGCGGCTCCATTGAAAAACAAATTTTTGCGTCATCCCGTCGTGATCCCGGTTACGATAGATGACTGATACAACATGCAACAGTACCTTAAGGATCCAACACAAAATACAACATGCAATCACTATATTCCATGGATGATCACATTCTTCTTCAAAGAAAAACTTTCATGAACAATACTCAAGCTCATATTTTCATCTCATGAATTCCTCCCAAATTCAACTACAATTATGAAGAATCCACCTAGAATTAGCAATAATCATTCAATTATATTTAATCAACAAACTTCCCTTACTTCAAGTTGGTTAGAAATAAGGAAGATGAAAGAAAACTCAAAGTTTTCGGGGTTGCCGTACAACTTTCTCTCAACTCAAATTCTTGACTCAAGAAACTTTGAATCTTCGACTTCTCAACTCAGCTCATCTACTAGGAAGGGTCAGAGGCTATAAGGAATTAAAAAAAGAAGAAAGAATTCCTCATGGCTTTAGAGCTCCTCTCTATAGAATTCCTATTTCTAGCTCTTCTCTAGACTTTTTGGAGATATAAACTTATGAGATTCACTTTTTAAGAAAATCCATATATACCCTTCTCTTAACTTGATCAACTTGACTTTAGCTAAAACTATCTCAATAATAACTTAACTTTCAAGAACTCATTGACCCTTAGAATTCTTTAACAGTTATAATTAACACAACAAATCAACAATTAATAAACATAATACATATAATTAATCAACAAAGTGAAAATCACAGTGTTACAATGAACTTATAAATCTATATTCTATGAAAATCTTGTATATCTTCTCCTGTTTCTTGGTTAACTTTGACCTTAACTTAACCAATTTTAAACAACTTAATTCTCGAAGATTTCTTAACACTTAGAGTTCAAACAACAACACACAAACTCAACATAACAACAAAGAACATCATAAATTAACATAACACATCGTCATGGAATAAGACTATAAAACATACAATGTTACAGTAACTCTACTCAACCCATGATATATATATATTAAATTTCAACAAACTACTAAATTAAGAGTTCTTATTAATTGAATCGAAAAAGTTTACAAGATTTAACAAAATTTAAAAATTATTTAATATTTTATTACGTAAATTATAATTAAAAACAATTCTAAATATAATTTTTTTTAATTATAATATATCAATTAGTTAAGAATATTCTAAATATAATTTTTAAATCAAATATACCAAAAATAATACTTTTTTTTTAATTATGAGCCTCCATAATATATTTTACTAAAGATTACAAGTCAACTTTTCACATAGATTAGTTGTCACTAAAATTGTATATATTTCTCATTAATAATACAATAAAAAAAATATATTCATAGATAAGACTAAAAGGGAAAAAAAATCTTTAAAGAAATGAATACTTGTTTAAGTGATAAGTTTCTCCTAATAGATGCTCTTCCACATACACGGACTTGGAAACTAAACTCTAAATCACATTTTCTAGAACACTTAATCACATAAAAAAAACATGATTATGTATCTATCTTATTGGATATTGTTAATTGATGAATAAATGTAATTAAAGTACTTTGTTTTGGTGCACATAGGTGACCATAAAATAATTTATTTTATCTTATACATACTACATAAATTCTTTATTATTAGACTAATTATAATAATTTTAAATTTAATTAGAATATATTCACAATATAATTGTTTTTATACTATCATTTTATACTAAATTGTCATTTGTAATAACATTGTTGAATCTGTAATATTTTTTTTTAAAAAGTAATATCTAAAATAATTTCCTGTTAATATTCGGATAATGTATAAAATCAATTTTTAAAATATATTCATTTATTATTTTCTATATCACACGCGGCCGTAATGTTACAATTTTTAACTTTTATTTATTTGATAAATGTTCATTGATAAAAAAAAAAAATTTAAACTGAACTTTGTCTTTATTAATATATTTTCTTGGGAAATTAATATTTTTTTTAAAATTTTATATTTATAATTTATATATTTTATTTTACTTTTATAACGGTCAAAACTGATTAAAACTTTTGATTATTAATTAATTTTTTTTTAATTTTAATTATAATTTTTTAGATTTTGTAATTTTTTAATAGTAAAATTTATAAAATATATAAAGTTGCACGTGGGCTGCTGCTTTGATGCATAAAAATTTTAATTATAACAAGAGTGTCCTAATCATTGCGATGAAAATATCTTTTTTAAATGAAAGATTACATAGCTTAAATTTATAATAAATTTATTTTTAATTTCTTAAATTTGAAATTATTTTTTAATTTTATAATTTTTAAAAATTTTATTTTGATTTTTAAATTATTAATAATTTTTCTAAAAATAATAAATTGAATCAATTATACAATATTAATCAAATTTAATATGATATTTTTATTAATTAGAATATTATTAGATAGATTTTATGTGACAAATTAATAAATTATTTAACAAAATTTAAATATAAAAATTATAATAAACTTTTTTTTAAAATTATAAGAGTAAAAAATCAATATATAAAACTGAAAATATATTTAACTATTTTATTAGTTAGCAAGTAACTTTCGCATCTTTGTACAGATTTTGTGCAGTTTAATAAATAAAAAAAGTGTTAGAAGAAATAATTTTAATACAATTAATATTCTTGAAAAAGAAATTTTTTTATTAAATTGATATATATATATATATAATATCATGATAAAAAAAAAAAAAAAATTGTTTCCGTGTTTTTATGCAAATTCTGTGAAGGTTGTTTGAACTCATACTATAACTATGAAGTTAAGACCTAATCTGAATATAATAATAATTCTAAAAGTTAGCATCTAATCTAGATATAATAAATCATACAGGTCGATATGTCCGAGTGGTTAAGGAGACAGACTTGAAATCTGTTGGGATATGCCCGCAGGTTCGAACCCTGCTGTCGACGGTAAATGTAAAACAACGAAAGATAAATATATTAGTCATTAAGCTAAAATTAATTAAAATTATTTTAGAATAGTGGATTTGAGTCGAACAAAATCCTATAAAACTAGTTTGTAAAGTGATAGTTATTTTATATTTATATATTATTTAATTGTTTAATTTTTAATTAATTTAAAAGAATATTTCCCAATAAATTATGAAATAATTTAATTTAAATTAATAGTAGATATAATTTTTATTGAAAAGAGATCAAATTATAGTGAACTTATCACTTTTATATTAATTGATACTTTTAATTTGATAATTTAATATCAAAATTTAATTAGAATAAAATTATATATATATATATATATTATTTCAATACATAATTTATGTACATTAAAATTAATGTCATACGAATTTTTAAAATATATAAAAATATAAAGAAAAAAATTTTCTTATTACAGTTTAAAATTGAAAGATAATGTCTAATCACTTAAAAAAATATGATTTTTTTCATATCTTATTGGTTTTAATAAGCATGAGAAACGTATGGTTAACTTTTAAATTATAACTCTAATGTGAATTGATATAAATGGTTGAAGATTCAGACCAAACTTTCATTTTCTTTGTAAGTGTGTGTTCGAGTTTACAATTTGATAAAAAAAATTTGTGGGTGAATCTTTTTTTTGGATATGAATTTTGCAGTAATATTCTAGGTGGGAATTTGTGCTAATAGTCTCAACATGTCATTAGCATCTTACTCAGCAGTATTGAGAATTTATTCATGTTCTTTCATATGTAAAACAAATGTTTAAATTTAATTAATTCAAAAATAATTTGTGATAAATAATTAGTTATTAAAATTATTATTTTATTATTAAAGTGTTATGATTATAATTCAACACATTCTACTATTGCAAATTATAACTCAGAATTAAAAATAAATAAATAAACACCTTGAGAAATTGGGATTCTCAAATCCGATTTCTGAACGCTGCAATAAAAAGGTTGACGGAAAATCAGGAGTAAAAGAGAGAATTTTTCACCTAAACAATGAAACGTGCTAGTTTGAATAATATTGAGCAAAGTTTACTATACTACTTTGGTACACATTTGTTTAATTTTTAATTAAAAAAATTAATAAGTCAGATATGTATCTTTATCTTTTTCTTTCACATTATTTATCATTTCTTTTTCTTTTTCTTTTTTTCTCTGTGCTTCCCTTTTTCCAACTCAACTTGATACAATAATAAAATTAATAATGGGCATCACCTGCCTAGAGGATATGAAATTATGGATTGGAGTGAGTAACGGGTGAGTTTGGTCGGGTTCGGGTGAAAAATATCTAATCTTTTGTAAATTGACTTTGGAAAAATGTGACCCATATCCGACCGATTGAGCTTTTGATTTGAGGTGATTTGGGTTGAAACGGATTTGAATTTGAGCGGGTAGGTACAATCAGGTTTGAATTTTTTTGTAGACCAAGTTATCTTAACGAAGATGAAGCTTAAAATGATAATTTTTTTTTTTTTTAAAATAGTGTACAAAAATAGAATGAGGGTGACAATAGATGGTGAAAGTAGATTCGTATCTGAAATATTTACAAACTAAAGAAACAAAAATAAAAGATAAAAAAATCCATAGTTGTTACATGCATAAAAAATCTAAAGTTAGATTACAAAACTCATAAGAAATCACGGCCGTACAAGTTATACTCAAAATGAAGATAAGAAGATGGAAAAGAAAGACAAAGAAAGAAGCAAATAGAAAACTCTAAAAATGGATTAGTGTGTTGAGAAGTTGAATGAGAAAGGAGAAGACAAAATAAATATCTAAGTTATGAGAAAAAGGAAAAAAAAAATAAGTTACAAATTGATGTCTATATTATACTTGAAATAAAGACTTTTAAGTTTGAACCATTGTTGTTTTGTTATACAAAAGTAATAAAAATTTAAATTTATCTCATTTTCAGTTGGGTACGGTTTTTAGCAGGTTTAAAAATTCAAAACTGAATCCGCCCGATATAACCCGTATAAAATCAAAATTTTAACTTAATTTACCCGTAAAATCCGTTCAAATCTACCTAAAAAATAATATTTTTTATCAAATTTTTTATATTCGGTTCGAATCTCAATTTAATGCTGACCTGTCTACTAGCACCACTCCAAACACAACGCTCATAAATAATACAAATAATAGAGGATCACGTTCGTACTCTGGGAAAAGGAGAAGAAATTGAGAAAGGAGAATAAAAAAGAAAACAAAACAAACAATTAACTAAGCAAATTTGTTAGATGCACCCCTTTTAATTAATAATATATCTTTTTTACTTTTATTTATTCTCTAAATACCTCTTTTTTCTAGAATATTTTTTCTATAAAAAAATATTTTAAAAGTATATTTTTTCTCTTAAAGAAAGTATTTTTTGAAAATATATTTTTTACTTTTAAAAAATATGTTTTCAAAAGTATATTAAAAAATTTACATTTAAAAAATAAAGACAAAAATAACAGTTTTAAAACGTACTGTTTTTGGAAAAAAAATTATTATTTTAAAAAGTACTTTTCAATAAGAAAAAAATATACTTTTTAGAAAATATTTTTAAAAGATAAAAAATATATTTTTGAAAAGTACTCAAAAATATACTTATGGATAAACTTTTTTAGAAAAAAAAAATTTCTCTTGCAAAAAGTAATTTTTTTGAAAGTATATATATATATATATATATATATATATATATATATTGTTATTTATTAATAATTCATTCATAAAATCAACTACTCATATGTTTGGAAACAAAACTTTCTTAAAATTTACAATCACTTGTATTTAATGCATGCAATATTAAAGATAGAGTAAAAAAATTAAAATACATTAAAAAAATAAGGTCCAAAAAATAATAAATATAAGTCACTAGATGTCTTGAATACCGATGAAAAAAATCAAGAAATAAAATAAAAAATGCCTAAAGAGTAATTAGAAAAAGATAAAATGGTGAAAGGAATAGATAATTACGAAGAAGATAATTTTTTTAAAAAAGTATTTAAAAAGAAATAAATTAAAAGAATGTTTAAATATTAAAATTAAAAAAAAATAAAATAAAATAAAAAAGAAAGAAAGAGAATGTATTTTTTTATAAAAATAAAAAATTATAAAAATAATCGTAATAAAGATTAAATTTAAGTTTTCATATTTCTAATTATTTGAATCCTAGTGATTTTAGAGAAATATATTACATTTACCTTAACTAAAAGGCCATGATCGAATTTAGGATTTAGTGTGTGTTTACTTTCATTCTCTATCAACTTGGACGTGATTTTAAAAAATAACTATTAATTATTTTTAGTGCGTTATGACGTGAAAATATTAAAAAACATAGATCACAAATATAGTACCAAACAAACACTTAAATTGTGGATCCAAAATATGTACAAATAAAATAGGAGTGGGTATCATAGTATTTCGTATCGACGACAATAACATTAAAAATATGAATTCATCTAAACTCTCAAAGTGTAATGTATAATGTATTATACAAAAATTTATACATAAATTTTTAAGAATTTTATGTAATTCTTAAGAATAGAATCTACCCAAGATCTAGACAAGTTTCAAAATAAGATCTTCCCAATAAATTGCAGATGCAAAATTAGTATATTCTTAATTAAAAAAGAAAGAACATAGGAAAAGAAAGAGAAGCCAGCATTCACTCGATATCTATAGAAAAGATATCCACCTCGACATTTATAGAAGGGATATTGTGGATATAATTAATTATAATAATTAAATAATTAAATAATTAATTAAAAATATTTCATAATTATAAATACCGCGATCAAGTTATTATATTTTATTAAAATTAATATTAATTAAATTTTAAAATATGCAATTAATAAAATAATAACTTTAAATTTAAAATAATTTTTTAAATAAATTAATCTTTTAAAATATCTCAATATATATAACAGATAATATCCATATTCACACTAAATATTTATATGTTTATCCTAATATTATTAAAATTATTTTTAATATTTTAACAAAATTAATATTAAATAAAAACTCAAAAATTAATATTAATTATTTATTTTCGATTATAATAAAATTAAAATAAAATAAAAACTTAAATTTACTTGTAATAATTTTTTTAATTTTTAAAAATTTATAAATATTCATGAATGTTTATAAATGTCCGTTAGTTTTTATAAAATTCGTAAATACGTATTAATGAATATCCGTAGAAATATAAAATAGATAAATTTTTATATATCGTAACTGAGATAGTACAAGAAAGATTTACATTTGACGTACGGAATAAAAACACATACCTTATTGCTCGCACCACAAGACTCCGCTGCCAAGGCTAATAATAATGATGTCTACATCTGAGCAGGAGTGGGACACTGGCAACGCTTTATTTTAATTGAATAATGCTTTTCTTTAGTCCAGCTTAAATAATGGTTCGCCTCACAAAATAATAATGAAGATCAATCATTTATAGCAAAGTTATCACAAAATGAGATTTTTCATTTTTAGGAAGCTATAAGCTGTAAGTCTCTAATACTGTCAACAAAAGAAGTAAAACTGTTAAGTCTGTAATACTGTAAAAAAAACAAGCTGTAAGTCTGTAACTTATCTATATTAAACTAGCAACGCACGTATTCCTTTTTTTTTTTTTTTTTTTTTTTGTGTTGTCGCACGTATTCCTTTACTACACTATTAATTAATATCTATATTATAAAATATTACAAAAATTATAGCAATCAAATTTTATAAGCGTAAGCCTATATATATGTTATTTTCAATTTTTTAAAATTTTTGTTAATTATATATTAAGAATTTTTAATTAACGATTAAATTGTTAAAATTCAACACTTATATGAGTTATTGAATGGAATAATTTTACCAAAATTCATCTTGAATTTATTTAGTCTATCCTTTTATATATATAGCCAAATGTATTTTTTATACAAGAGTAAGATGAATAAGGTTGTGTTAGAATAGGTTGGGACATATGAGTTCTATTTGTAAATTTTATGATTTTCTAATACATTAATTATAAAAAATTAAAAGAATCTTTTGAAATTCATTATACTCACATAATAATAATAATAATAATAATAATAATAATAATAATAATAATAAATAGTATGTGTCTTTCTCTAAAATGGAAATCTCCTTTGATCTTTAGAGTACTTTAATCTTCTTGAGAAGAGAACCAAAATTTCACTCCCTTTGATTCATTTTTTTACTTTCTCTATCTTCCGTGATGACTGAGGTTTGAGAGAATACTTTCTATCAGGATTGTAAATCTTGTTTCACATTAGTGGATATTTATAATCCCTAAAGATCGTTATTTCCATCAAATAACAATTATTCTCAAAACTACTCCATTAAGTTCATTTATGATTAAGTCCCTAATTATTTATTTATTTGTCTCTTTATACATCACATGTTTCTCACATGAGACATAATTATCTTACATTCTCTCACTTGATTCATGTGACATTTCTAATAACGGACAAATAAATAAATAAATTAAACTAATATAATACGCATTAAAATGACTAAATTATTTTGTACATTGGGTTCATCATAATTTCATAATTAAAAATATGAACTAGTTTGAGTCATAGTGGTTATACATCAGTTTAATCGACACAATCCCTTCCATGTACTACAAACAAGTCTTCTTCTTAATATGATCATTAATAAGGAGCACATAATTTGTCCAACATAATATCTTTATTCAAAATAACACTTGTTTACAATACTCTAACATAAATATGCATAAAGAAACATATCATTAATGAGTTCAAAATGTCAATCACTTAATATAAAATAAACATGATATTCAACAAATATTAGTAACAATAATGTCCATATTTTTAACATGCTCAATAAATGTTTTGGGTAGTAATCCCTTTATTAAAGGGTCAGTTGTCATAAGGCTTATGGTAATATGTTCTATTAACACTCTTTGTTTTTGAATTTATTCCTTCACGACAAAGTACTTTAATTCCATATGCTTAGCACCCTTAGATTACTTGTCTCAAAACATGCTACAAATTCAACTTCCATAGTCGATGAAGCAACAATTGTTTATTTTTGCACTTTTCCAAGATATTGCTCCTCTAGCTAAAAGAAATACATAGCCAAGAGTGGATTTTCTTGAATCCATACATCCAACAAAATCAGAGTCTGAATATCCAATCACCTCAAGGTGATTAGACCTCCTATATGTAATCATGTGACACTTTGTTCCCTAATAGTATCTCAAAATTTTCTTTGCAGCTTTCCAATGTTCCATTCCCGAATTCCTTTGGTATTTTCCTAACATTCCAGCTACAAAGCCTATATTTGGTCGAGTATAGATCTGAGCATACATAATACTCCCAAAAACTGATGCATATAGAATTGCTTCCAATTGTTTTGGTTCCAATTCATTTTTAGGACATTGAGTGAAACTAAACTTATCTTCTTTTTGAATTGGAATGGGCGATGCTGAGTATTTTTCCATCCTAAATCTCTCTGATACTTTATTGATATATGCTTTCTAAGACAAGCCTAACAATTCTTGTGATCTATCTCAGAATATTTCTATTCCTATCACATAACTTGCCTCACTCATATCTTTCATTTCAAAGTTACTAGAGAGAAACTTCTTAGTCTCATGAAGAAGACCAAGATCATTAGTTGCAAGCAAGATATCATCAACATACAAAATTAAAAAATATAACTTTACTCCCACTAACTATCAAATATATGCATCGATCAACAATGTTTTATTTAAATCCAAAGGAAATAATGGTATCATTAAACTTTAAATACCATTGGTAGGAAGCTTGCTTAAGTCCGTATATTGATTTCTTTAATTTGCACACTGTGTTCCTTTCCTTCAACTGAGAACCCCATTGGTTGGTCCATGTAAGCATTCTCCTCCAAATTTCCATTTAGAAAGGCAATTTTCACATCCATTTGATGTAGCTCCAAGTCATAATAGGCTACTAATGCCATGATAATTATAAAGGAATCCTTTCATAAGACGAGTGAAAAGTCTCTTTGTAATCAATGTCATCCTTTTGAGTAAAACCCTTAGCAACAAGTCTAGCCTTGTATAGTTCAAGGTTGCCATTAGAGTCACGTTTAGTCTTAAAGACCCACTTACAACCAACTCTCTTGCAACCTTCTGGCAATTCTACAAGGTTCCAAACATCATTTTGTTCCATGAATTTTAATTATTCTTTCATGGCATTTAACCACTTTTCAGAATTATCACAACTTACAGCTTGTGAAAATGAAATTGGATCATTTTCATTAATGCTTGAATCAATTTTTAACTCATGTAGATATACTATATAGCCATTGTAAATAATTGGTCTCCTTTCTCTTTGTGACCTCCTTAATGCTATTTATTGTGGTTGTTCTACAATAGGTTCATTTTGAATCATGAGTTCATTATTGTGTTGCTCTTCTTTATTGTTATTTGACACAACAGTTAGAGGAACACTTACTTCATTGTCAGAGGCATAAGTCAAAGAAACTTGCACTTTAACTTCTTTAACTTCCACTTCCTATGGAATTCTACTCCCATTGACTTCACCATTTTCAATGAACCTTGCATTTCCAGTTTCAACAATTCTCATACTATGATTAGGACAATAAAACATATGCCCCTTTGATTTTTTTAGATAACCAATGAAATATCCACTGATTGTTCTTGCATCCAATTTCTTTTGTTGTGTGGATTATAAATACTTATTTATGCTTGGCAACCCCAAACATGCAGGTGCCTTAAACTAGGTGTCCTACCAATCCACAGTCCAAAAGGTGTCTTTGAAGCTACCTTACTAGGAACCCTGTTTAACAAATACATGACAATTTTCAAGTCATACATCCACAAATGTATGGGTAAAGTTGAATTTCTTAACATACTCCTAATCATATCTGTTAATGTTCTGTTACGCCTTTCTGATACACCATTTTGTTGTGGTGTACCTAGCATTATATATTGAGCACAAGCACAATGTTTCTAAAGGAGTTTAGCAAATGGACCTAGGTGTTGCCTAATTTCATCATATCTTCCATAATACTCACTACCTCTATCAGATCTTACAACTTTCACCTTTTTGTCTAATTGGCTTTCTACTTCATTCAAGTAAACTTCCAAGGCATCTACTTCTTGAGATTTCTCATGCAATAAATAGACATAACCATAACGTGAATAGTCATTTATAAAGGTAATGAATTATTTTTTTTTCTTTATGAAAGAATTGACATCAAAAGGACCACATATATCGGAATGCACAATTTCAAGAGGCTAAGTACTTCTTGTAGTTTTTTTCTTTGTATATTTTGTTTTTTTTTCTTTTATACAATCCACACAAATATTTAGATCCGTAAAATCTAGATTTGGAAGAATTTCACCTTTCATTAATCTTTCCATTCTTTCTCTAGAAATGTGACCTAAATGTTTATGCCACAAGAAAGCAGAACATTCCCAAGGAAGTTCTCATTCACAACCATTCTCAAGGACTTAAGTCTTACGACAATATTTTTCATCTCAATGACATGCTCATGCATAGTAAGTGAACCATCAAACTTCATGGTGGTCAGTGTACTCATTAGTGTCTCAACAAGAGACTTATTAGCTGTTTGAGAGTGCTCTCCCATAAAACCCATAAATTCTTTAGCACTTTCAGTTTTAAGAAGAGTTGTCTTATCATTGTTAACAACAGTCATTCTCATGAACATTAGGTAGAGTCTGTTATACTTTTCCCAAGCTTTATTATAGGCTTTCTCTTCATCGCTACTAGAATCATAATAGTAGCAGGTTTCTCTTCTAATATAGCAAGGTCTAGATCCAATACACTGAGGTGAAATTGGACTTGCTCATTCCAATCAGAGAAGTTAAGCCCATTAAAAATTAGAATAGACGCTACAAGAGAATTCAATGAATTGGGAACATATACTTTTTAATAAAAATTTCACATGAGTGTTTTGAGACATAAAGTACATGTTACACATATAATATATTCAAACAACAATCAATAGTATGTTGATGCTTTCTTTTGGGTGATACATCAATACACAACATACAAACATAATGATGCTAATAAATTTTGTGGAAGAACGTATCTAAAGGATTTTGATGATGCCAAAGAAGTTAAAGAAAACAAGAGGTCAAGTTAAAGAAAGGTGACCAAGAAAAAAAAATCTCAAAAATATTTTAGATAAGTCTTGTCAACCTAGCTTAATATGTAAAAAGAAATCTTTAGAAATATTGCATAAAGTTCTTGGCCATTTAAAATAAAGAATTTCAAAGAAAACCCAAATATGATTTATATTAATAAGGTTTTGAAAATAAAGGTTTTCAATATTTTAAGTTTTAATAAGGCAATTATTGTTTTTAAGAGTCTGGTAATCGATTACCATTACATGTAATCGATTACCAAAGGATGAATCTCATATGTTCAAAGTCACTCTTTAAAACGTGCTCTGGTAATCGATTACCCATTCCATGTAATCGATTACCAGAAGATGAAAATTTCAAAATTTGAATTTAAACTTTACAACGTTCCAATCATTTTGAAACTAAACCGTTGTAATCGATTACCAAGTCTTGTAATCGATTACCAGAGCCTATTTTTCTGGAAAATTTTAGAAAGTCACAACTCTTCATGAAAAGTTATGACCTATGAAACAATCATCTATAAATACTAATAATTTTTCAGACAAAGGTTACGAACTCAATTGTGAAAAACTATCTTTACAATCACTTGGCCAAAAATCATTTGCAAATTATCTAAAGAGTTATACTAAGATCAACAAGTGTAAAATCCGCTCTTCAAAGAGAGTTGTTATACTTCATTCATCTTTTCTATTGATCTGTAAAGGGGAAATTGTTGTTCTCCTTGGTGGTCTGTGATTCTCAACACGAGGAAAGAGAATTCCTAGGTGTTGGAGAATTTGAGTCTTGTAAAGGTTACAAGCATAGTGAAAAATCTCAAGTGGGTGACTTGAGGACTGGATGTAGGCAAGGTTGGCCGAACCAGTATAAAATCAAGTTTGCAATTCTCTATCCCTATACTTTTAATTTTGTTGTGAAGTTTTTGCATCATTACGTACAAATTGTTTAAGATATTGATTTTATAAAAAAAAAGTTAGAAAAACTAATAAAGAGAAGAAAAATTAGATAACTTAATTCACCCCCCCCTCTTAAGTTACACGAGGCTACTTGACTAACAAGTGGTATCAGAGCAGGTTTCTTGTATAAGGCTTAAAAGCTTCAAGATTTGAAATGGCCTCATCAAATTTTTTATTTCCCGAAGGAAACTCTATTAATAGACCTCCTATATTCAATGGGGTAGGGTATCATTATTGGAAATCTAGGATGCAAATTTTTATAGAAGCCATAGACTTAAACATATGGGATGCTATTGAAATTGGTCCTTTCAATCCCACTATTGTAGTTGGTCATGAAATAAAAAATTTGCCCAAAGATCAATGGAGTGAAGATGATAGAAGAAAGGTTCAATATAACTTAAAAGCCAAAAATATAATCACTTCTGCTTTAGGAATTGATGAATATTTTAGAATTTCAAATTGTAAGAGTGCTAAAGAAATGTGGGATACACTTGAAGTAACACATAAAGGCACTAATGATGTGAAAAGATCTAGGATAAACACTCTCACTCATGAATATGAATTATTTAGAATGAATCAAAATGAAATCATACAAGACATGCAAAAGAGATTTACGCATATAATTAATCATCTTGCATCTCTAGGAAAAGTGTTTCCTAATGAAGATCTTGTTAACAAAGTTTTGAGATGTTTGAGTAGGGAATGACAACCGAAAGTGATTGCAATTGCTGAATCAAAAGATCTGACAACCATGCCTCTTGCCTCATTGTTCGGAAAACTCCAAGAACATGAAATGGAATTAATGAGACTGAATCAAAATGAGGAAAGTGATAAAAGAAAGAAAGGGATAGCACTCAAAACATCATCATCCATTCAACAAGAAGATGAGAAAGAAGAAAATATTGTGGAAGATGGTTTAGAGGATGATGAGGATTTCAGTCTCTTTATAAAGAGATTCAACAAATTCCTTAGAAACAAAGGAAACCGAAAAAGAATCAACTTCAACAATAAAAGAAAAGGAGAAGACTCTTCTTCAACCCCAAAATGCTATGAATGTAATCAACCAGGACATTTGATATTAGAATGTCCAATCTATAAAAGAAGGATGGAGAAATCTAATAAGAAAAGTTTCGAAGAAAAGAAGGGGAAGAAAGCCTATATCACTTGGGAAGAAAACGACACAGATTCTACAAGTGACTCTGAAAATGAAGTTGTAAATTTGGGACTTATGGCCAATGACTACGAAAGCGAAGAAGAGGTAACATCTTCTAACAATGAAATCTCAATCTCATTTG
Source organism: Cajanus cajan (assembly GCF_000230855.2). Lineage (NCBI taxonomy): Eukaryota > Viridiplantae > Streptophyta > Magnoliopsida > Fabales > Fabaceae > Cajanus > Cajanus cajan. The sequence goes on along the minus strand of NC_138520.1, from coordinate 16,443,908 downwards.
ATGAACTTCAAGATGCATTCAATGATTTACATAAAGAATCATTTAAACTTGCTAAATTAGTATCATCTTATAAGAAAACAATTTCAAAATTAGAAAATGAGATTTCAACATTAAATAATGAATTAGATAATCTCAAAACTGAAATTAAGATGATTCACTCTAAAAATGAAAAACATGAAATTAAAACTAAGTTAGATACTAATAAAGCAAATCGTCCATGTTTAACTTGCAATAAATTTAAGGAAGAAATTAGTAATTTAAGAAACACTCTTGCAAAATTTACAAATGGAAGAAATAATTTAGATATAATATTAGGAAAGCAAAAATGTATGTTTGATAAGACAGGATTAGGATATAATCCTCAAAAACAACAAAAGAAGAACAAAAATTTCTTTGTTCCCACACAAGTTACTAGTTTTCCTTTAATAACATGTTTTTATTGTGGGAAGCAAGGTCATAATTCTTCAAATTGCTATATTAGAAAGAATTTTAACAATCTCAAGAATTTGGTGTGGATTCCAAAAGGTTCTTTTGTTAATACTAACATTAAGGACCCAAAGAAAACTTGGGTACCTAAATCAACTCCTTCTTTGTCTTGAAGGATTCTAGCAACCAAACTTGGTACATTGATAGTGGATGTTCCAAGCACATGACAGGAGATGCTTCAAAATTTATTGACTTCACTCCTAAGAGAAGTGGACATGTAACCTATGGAGACAACAACAGAGGAAAAATACTTGGCATTGGAAAAATTGGTACAAATTTCTCAACCTCCATAGAAAATGTTTTACTTGTAGATGGTCTTAAACATAGTCTATTAAGTGTTAGCCAACTTTGTGATAAAGATTTTTCAGTATCCTTTGATTCACAAAAATGTCTAATAGAACACAAAAATGATAAACAAGTCAAGATAGTGGGATTTAGAATTAACAATGTATATAAAATTAAAATAGAAAATAATCCTAAACATTCTCAATGCCTCATGAGTAAAAATGATGAATCTTGGTTATGGCATAAAAGAATTGCTCACATAAATATGGAACACTTAAATAAATTAATCTCTAAAGATTTAGTAATAGGATTACCAAAAATTAAATTTGAGAAAAATAAATTATGTGATGCATGCCAAAAAGGAAAACAAGTGAAAGTATCTTTCAAACCAAAGAATATAGTTACAACCACAAGACCCTTAGAACTCTTGCATATGGACTTGTTTGGACCTTCTAGAACTATGAGCTTTGGAGGAAGTTACTATGGTCTAGTCTTAGTAGATGATTTCTCTAGGTACACTTGGACCTTGTTTCTTGCTAATAAAAGTGATACATTTGGTGTCTTTAGAAAATATGCTAAACTAATTCAAAATAAGAAAAACCTTAAGATTGTTTCCATTAGAAGTGATCATGGAAAAGAGTTTGAAAATAAAGATTTTGATTTATTTTGTGAAGAAAATGGAATTGAACATAACTTTTCTGCACCTAAAACTCCACAACAAAATGGAGTAGTAGAAAGAAAGAATAGATCATTAGAAGAATTAGCAAGAACAATGCTTAATGATTCAAAACTCCCCAAATATTTTTGGGCAGAAACTGTCAACACTGCATGCTATACTATGAATAGAGCCTTGATTAGACCTATTCTTAAGAAAACTCCTTATGAGTTATTCAATGGAAGAAAACCTAATATTTCACATCTTCACATTTTTGGATGCAAATGTTTTGTACTTAATAATGGAAAAGATAACTTAGGAAAATTTGATGCTAAATCTGATGAGGGGATATTTCTTGGATACTCTCTAAATAGTAAATCATTTAGAATATACAACAAAAGAACTATGACTATTGAGGAATCAGTACATGTTGTATTTGATGAAACTAACCTTGTCTGTCCAAGAAGAGATGTTTTTGATGAAATTGTAGAAAGCTTTGAAGATACTCATCTTAATGAGCAAACTCACAAGAATGACAAAGATAAAGAAAAAGAGGATTCAACAATCCAAGAAGGTCAAACAAACATCAATTCTGAAAGAGAGTGGAGAATCTCAAGAAATCATCTTCTTGAAAATATCATTGGAGATATAACAAAAGGGGTAATTACTAGAAACTCTCTAAAAGAAGCATGCAACAATATGTCTTTTGTTTCTGAAATAGAAGTGAAAAATATTGATGAAGCTTTAAATGATGAACATTGGATTAATGCTATGCAAGAAGAATTAAATCAATTTGAGAGAAATCAAGTATGGGATTTGGTAAATAGACCCACTAATCATCCCATTATAGGAACAAAATGGATTTTTAGAAACAAACTTGATGGACATGGTCTAGTCATAAGAAATAAAGCTAAATTAGTTGCTAAAGGTTATAATCAAGAAGAAGGAATAGATTATGAAGAAACATATGCACCAGTAGCAAGACTAGAAGCCATTAGGATGTTACTTGCCTATGCATCAATAATGGACTTCAAATTATACCAAATGGATGTTAAAAGTGCTTTTCTAAATGGTTTTATTCAAGAAGAAGTTTATGTAGAACAACCCCCCGGTTTTGAGAACTCAGAATTTCCAAACCATGTCTTTAAATTGAAAAAGGCTCTTTATGGATTAAAACAAGCTCCTAGAGCATGGTATGAAAGACTTAGTAAATTTCTTTTAGAAAAAAAATTTACAAGGGGAAAAGTTGATACTACACTCTTTATCAAAAGAAAAACTAATGACATCCTTTTAGTGCAAATCTACGTTGATGATATTATTTTTGGAGCTACTAATGACTATTTGTGCAAGGAATTTTCAAATGATATGCAAAGTGAATTTGAAATGTCCATGATGGGAGAACTAAATTTTTTCCTTGGACTTCAAATAAGGCAAACCAAAAATGGAATTTTTATTAATCAAAGCAAATATTGTAAAGAATTGCTCAAAAGGTTTGGAATGGAGAATGCTAAATCAATGGCAACACCAATGAGCACTACTTGCTGCCTTGACAAAGATGAAGTGGGAAAATCCATAGATGTCAAGAAATATAGAGGTATGATTGGATCTCTCTTATACTTATCTGCAAGTAAACCTGATATTATGTTCAGTGTTTGTTTATGTGCTAGATACCAATCTAACCCTAAAGAATCTCATTTGAGTGATGTTAAAAGAATTATGAGATATCTATTAGGAACCCAAAATCTAGGTCTATGGTATCCTAAAAACATGCCTTTCAATCTAGTAAGTTACTCCGATTCTGATTTTGCTGGGTGTAAAACTGATAGAAAGAGTACTAGTGGAACATGCCATTTTATTGGATCAGCTTTAGTATCATGGCATAGTAAAAAGCAAAATAGTGTTGCTTTATCTACTGTTGAAGCAGAATATATTGCTGCTGGAAGTTGTTGTGCACAAATACTATGGATGAAACAACAACTATCTGATTATGGTTTATCATTAGATCATATTCCAATTAAGTGTGATAATACTAGTGCTATCAATCTCTCTAAAAATCCAGTTCTTCATTCTAGAACAAAGCATATTGAGATACGCCATCATTTTCTTAGGGATCATGTTCAAAAAGGAGATTATGTTCTAGAATTTGTTGAAACAAAGAATCAATTAGTTGATATATTCACAAAGCCCTTACCAAAAGAAAACTTTTTTTCAATTAGACAAGAATTGGGGATTCTAGACTTTTCTCACATTATTTTTTGATTCTATAGCAAAAAAGGCACATTTTTCATTTTTGTAATCGATTACAGGTTTAAGTAATCGATTACCAGAGGAAATGATTAAATTTTTAATCAGTGTAATCGATTACCATGGTCATGTAATCGATTACCAGTGCGTGTCTGCTTGTTCTGGTATATGTAATCGATTACAGAGTAATGTAATCGATTACCAGTGCGAACTTCACTTATCTGGGTAAAAGTGTAATCGATTACCATGGAATGTAATCGATTACCAGTGCCAAAATGCACAGAATCTCAAAAAGGTGTAATCGATTACCATATTCTTGTAATCGATTACACGACTCCTCTGCACTTAAAGGAGTGCAGTTCATCTTCTTCCTCACGAAATAACCTCCATAGCCTCCGCGCCCTAACCTCTTCAAATCCCCATATCTTCCTCAATTCTTAACCAAATCGAACCCCGTTTGTTCCATTCTTCTTCATTTTCAATTCTCTTCAATTCTATCGATTCGATTTTACAAAATAATCACTCAAATGGCGGAATCATCAAAATGTCGTAAGGGTTCTTCACGTTCAACCACCGCCGGCCGCCATCAACAGCCTCCCTCCGACAACGCTCCTACGAATCAAATTCCATATACTGGACGTGCTCTCGCTCTGTTCTCCTCAGACGAACAACGAGATAGGTACTACCAGTTATTTTCTGAGCGAAATATTGTTGATCCCAAGTATATTAGTGTTGATTTTTTTGAGGAAGAATCATTTGAGTGTTATACTATTTTTAAAAATTCTGGGTTGGTGGATTTTATGTCTATGAAGAACCCTGTTTATCCAGAATTAGTCAGGGTCTTTTACAGCAATTTGGAAATCAGGAATGGAGTTCTTTACACTGAGGTTAAAAAAAATTCCAATAGTTATAAATCAGTCTCTGTTTGGAGATTTATCAAAATTAAAAGATCAGGGTACTCTGTTTGAGGGAACCATTTCGGATACATGGAAACCAGAATATTCCCATCCCAATGCCCGAAGTATGATTTGTGTAGATAACGCTGACATGACTGGAAGATTATTGGCTGGCTCAATGAAATTTGATTATAGAATCATGCATTACATAATTGTTCGGGTACTGCTTCCCCCACGACTAACCTTGCCCAGGCTTCAGAGGAGGACTTAATTTTGATATGGGCTCTAATCACTGGCCGGGAATTTAGCTGGGCTCATCTAATTAGGAGTCGAATGAAGAAGGCCTTGCGGGTTAATGCTTCTCTTCCATACCCACATTTTGTAACTACTATTTTGGAACATTTTAAAGTTCCTCTGGTAGATGAAACCTGGGTTCCAGTTAAGAGGGTCTTTGAGATTGGGGCAAATGTAATTGCTTCCTTTGGGTACAAGAAAACACTGGACAACACCTGGGTCAAGAAGTGGGATTTTCAAGCAGTAGACACTGACGATCGAACTCCGTCACCACCTCCTCAAGATCCTTCATCAGCACTTCTCTCGGATGTTCTCAATGAAATTAGAGATCTCCAATTCTATGTTGGTGAACGTTTTAATTCTCTTGACACTTGCATGACTCGTCTTGAGAAGGAAGTAAAATCTCTTAGACGCCCTTCCGAGTAGCTTGTTGACTCTGATTCTGTTATTTGCTATTTTAGTTTATCTTATGTTTTGGACTATTTTTTAGTCAATTTCTGGATCTTTGATTAGTATGTTTTAGGTTAATTCTGCTCGCTTGACTCTGACTATTTTGCTCATAGGACATATTTTACTTTTGTTTCTAAATGGTGTTTGTTTATCTTATTCAATTTTTTTTTATATATTGTCTCATTCCTTTTGATGTTGCCAAAGGGGGAGAGAAAAGGAAAGAAGGGTCCTGATCAAATATTAGATATTTTGAATTGAACAATTTAATCTGATCATTACAACTGTCTATTTAAAGTCAAATTTTTACAATATAAAAATTAACATCAAACAATGATTTATTAAGGGGGAGACTAAGGGGGAGTGATCGATATACACTATTTTATGTTTCTTTCCATCTACAGTATGTTGTCATCATCAAAAAGGGGGAGAATGTGGAAGAACGTATCTAAAGGATTTTGATGATGCCAAAGAAGTTAAAGAAAACAAGAGGTCAAGTTAAAGCAAGGTGACCAAGAAACAAAAATCTCAAAATATTTTAGATAAGTCTTGTCAACCTAGCTTAATATGTAAAAAGAAATCTTTAGAAATATTGCATAAAGTTCTTGACCATTTAAAATAAAGTATTTCAAAGAAAACCCAAATATGATTTATATTAATAAGGTTTTGAAAATAAAGGTTTTCAATATTTTAAGTTTTAATAAGGCAATTATTGTTTTTAAGAGTCTGGTAATCGATTACCATTACATGTAATCGATTACCAAAGGATGAATCTCATATGTTCAAAGTCACTCTTTAAAACGTGCTCTGGTAATCGATTACCCATTCCATGTAATCGATTACCAGAAGATGAAAATTTCAAAATTTGAATTTAAACTTTACAACGTTCCAATCATTTTGAAACTAAACCGTTGTAATCGATTACCAAGTCTTGTAATCGATTACCAGAGCCTATTTTTCTGGAAAATTTTAGAAAGTCACAACTCTTCATGAAAAGTTATGACCTATGAAACAATCATCTATAAATACTAATAATTTTTCAGACAAAGGTTACGAACTCAATTGTGAAAAACTATATTTACAATCACTTGGCCAAAAATCATTTTCAAATTATCTAAAGAGTTCTACTAAGATCAACAAGTGTAAAATACACTCTTCAAAGAGAGTTGTTATACTTCATTCATCTTTTCTATTGATCTGTAAAGGGGAAATTGTTGTTCTCCTTGGTGGTCTGTGATTCTCAACACGAGGAAAGAGATTTCCTAGGTGTTGGAGAATTTGAGTCTTGTAAAGGTTACAAGCATAGTGAAAAATCTCAAGTGGGTGACTTGAGGACTGGATGTAGGCAAGGTTGGCCGAACCAGTATAAAATCAAGTTTGCAATTCTCTATCCCTATACTTTTAATTTTGTTGTGAAGTTTTTGCATCATTACGTACAAATTTTTTAAGATATTGATTTTATAAAAAAAAAGTTAGAAAAACTAATAAAGAGAAGAAAAATTAGATAACTTAATTCACCCCCCTCTTAAGTTACACGAGGCTACTTGACTAACAAATTTAATCATTATTTTGCAAGTAAACATGCACCAATTAAAATTATCTAATACTTGTGGGTATATAAATAATCTAATAGCACACATAAGTCACACAAAATTATATTCATTAATTATGAGAATAATTAATCAACCTCTGGACGATACATAAATGTCTTACAATAATGAATTTCAATATACCTATAAATAAACAATTATTTTTTTAGCCCTCATTATTCTATGAGTAACTAAATTAAATACTATTAATTTGGAATTAAATAAATATAAAATTTGGCCACTTTGATGACTAACAAATTTATCATACAATTAATTTCAAGTAAATAAAAACCTTTACTAGTACCAATTTAAAGTCATTCATGAACTTCATAAAAGAAAATAAAATAAAATTTAATGCTTTAGAAATTGAGAACATTGAAATTCTACATTGAAATACATGAAGGTAGAGTGCATAATCACAAATTTCAAAATTTAATTAAAAGGAAAAATATCAATTTTTTTCCAATTTGAAATACAAACTTCCACATTGAAATACACAAGGGTAAAATGCACAGTCACAAATTCAAAAATTTTATTAAAAGGAAAAAATCAATTCTTTCCAATTTGAAATATAAATTTAGGCATTTAAAAAAAAAAAATTTCTTACAAGCACTCAATTTTAAGAAAATAATTCTTACGCGAATGCCACTAGCATTTTGATAATGTGGGGTTTAATATATTGATCATAATTCAAAATTAAGAATTTCATTCATGATCCAGACAAATAACATGCAGCGAAATATTAAATCATAATTCCTAATTTATAAAATTAGGGTTCATATGAATTGGGATTTATATAGGCAAAAACCCTATTTTGCTCCCTTATATTAATTGTTTGTTTCAATTTAGTCCTACTTTTATTTTTGGTTTCAATTTGGTCCCAAACTAATTAATTGGTTTCAATTTAGTCCCAAATTAATTAATTGGTTTCAATGTGGGACTTCCGTCCAAATTATTTAAACGGAGTTAACTTTTGGCCACGTGGATGCCACGTGGATGACAATTTTTTTGAAAACACCTGGACCTAGAACAGCCCGTTCTGAAACCAGAACGGACCGTTCTGGTTTCACTTTTAGTGTGTTAATTTTGCAACTGAAACGGGCCGTTCCAGATGCAAAAATTAACACACCACCAGTGCAGCAGAACGGGCAGTTCTGAAACCAGAACGGGCCGTTCTGGTTTCAGAACAGGCCGTTCTGGATTCAGAACGGCCCGTTCCAAAACTGAGAATATAATATTCTTGATTTAATTGTGTTTTTGATCGCTCAAGTATTATAATTATGCAATTTTGATCCCTAAGATTTTAATTGAGTAATTTCAGTCTTTGAAAGATTACAGTTGTGTAATTTTAGTCTCACAATTTTTAATTGAACAATTTTAATCTCTCAAATATCATAATTGTGCAATTTTAGTCTTTCTCATTAAAAATTTTAAAATTTTAAAATTTTAATATATATATATATTATGTTTTAAAACTATATAATTGTTTGCTTATTTAAATTAACGTATATTATAATTTTTTTTAATGTATCAAATGATATATATTTATTATTACTAAATAAATAAATTTATATATTATTAGTATTTTAATATTACTGATAAATTAATATCAATAATATTTTTACTATATTTATAAATAAACTAATAATTTGATAAAGATAACTTAATATATATTAATATACTTTTACAAAAATGTAAATATATAAGATCAGATATATATTTCTAATTAATATACTTATATTTTTGTAAAAGTATATTAATATATAACAAGTTATATTTATCAAATTATTAGTTTATCTATAAATATATTAATAATATTATTGATATAATATTGAAAATTATAATATACGTTAATTTGAATAGATAAATAATTGTTTAATTTTAAAATATTGTATATATATATATATATATATTAAAATTATTAATTTTTAATGGGAGAAACTAAAATCGTACTATTATGATCAAAACTGCACAATCGTAATACTTGAGGGATAAAAATGCAATCAAACCAATATTCTTTATTAATTTTATTAAAAAATATAATAATTTTGAAAAATATTTTTTTATGGTAAAAATTTTAAAATTACTTATTTTTATAAAATACAATTGCCTTATAAATAGAGTAATAATTTTTTCTTTTTCTCTTTCTGTTTGAAGAAATATTTAAGTATCACTTTATAATTTTTTACAACATATTTAAAATTAGAGGAATAAAATGATAAAAATTAATAAGATAAACATAATAAAATAAAATATAAAAGAATATTAATATATTTATTTTATTAGATATAACAACATAATTAAAATATAATTAATAATATATATTTTATAAAATTATTAATATTTTATATATAAAAAGAAGGATGAAACCGGAACGGCCCGTTCTGAAACCGGAACGGGCCGTTCTAGTTGCACTTTTGGTGTGTTAATTTTGCACCTGGAACGGGACATTCCGGATGCAAAATTAACGCGCCAAAAGTGCAACTAGAACGGTCCATTCCGGTTTCAGAACGGGCCGTTCTGGATCCAGGTATTTTCAGAAAAATTGTCATCCACGTGGCATTCACGTATGCATCTACGTGGCATCCACGTGGCCAAAAGTTAACTCCGTTTAAATAATTTGGACGGAAGTCCCACATTGAAACCAATTAATTAATTTGGGACTAAATTGAAACCAATTAATTAGTTTGGGGCCAAATTGAAACCAAAAATAAAATTAGGACTAAATTGAAACAAACAATTAATATAAGGGACCAAAATAGGATTTTAGCCGATTTATATATATATATATATATATATATATATATATATATATATATATATATATATATATATATATATATATGAAGAGGGATCCTTTTACTCCCGGAGTAAGTCTATCTAGACTTACTCCGTTCAATAACTCATGTTCTACATCAAATTTCAAAGATCCAACCGTTCAATTTAAAGTTCTTAATGCATAGATCAAATCTGCAAATTTTTAGAAAATTTGAAAATCATTTGATACTTCATTTCATTAATTCGAATCAATGTATAAAATGATTTTATGATTATTCGTCAATTTGAATTAATGAAACGAAGTATTAAATGATTTTCAAATTTTCTAAAAATTTGCAGATTTGATCTATGCATTAAAAACTTTAAATTGAACGGTTGGATCGTTGAAATTTGATGTAGAACTTGAGTTATTGAACGGAGTAAGTCTAGGTAGACTTACTCCTGGAGTAAAAGGATCCCTCCTCTCTCTCTCTCTATATATATATACATATATATAATTGTCCCAAATATTATTTAATAATGCAGTAATGACCTTGATAAAATTATTCCACTTCTGGTGGTACTCTTATTTAATCAAAGGATCAAAGATAATATTTATAGTATATTTGTTTCTTTATCTATCCTTTTCCTTTTTCACTTTTCATATTATTTTCCCACTTTCGTGAGAAAAATATGCTTAAAATTTCTTCATTTGACAATATCTTCTAGATCATTGCAAAATCATTACACACACACACACACACACACACACACACACACACACACACACACATATATATATATATATATATAATATTCATGAAAATTATACAATTTCACAACACATATCATTCGTGGAGAATCATACAATTAGAAAAACCTTGCTCTGATACTACATATTTTTATGATTTTCTAATACATCAATTATAGAAAATTAAAAGGATCTTTGAAATTCATGATACTCACGTAATAATAAGAAATAGTATGTGCCTTTCTCCAAAATGGAAATCTCTTTTGATCCTTAGAGTACTTTGATTTTCTTGAGAAGAGAACCAATATTTCACTTCTTTTGACTCTTTTTTTACTCTCTCTATCTTCCGTGATGATTAGGGTTTGAGAGAATACTTTCTATTAGGGGTGTGTGTGACACCCTTACTACCCCAACACATATATTGTAATAATGAAAACTTAACAAAAACAATTTTCAATTTCGGTAAAAGGGTTCACATGAGAATCTTCAAAATTGTTCTTCAATAACCACAACGATAAAAATGAAACGTGAGAGTTTACAAATGATTTTCAAAAATAATATTTACAATTCTAATTTCATATAACAATCTATGTCCTAAAGAAAATCCTCTGCCCCGATGTCACAATATCAAAGCATAACCACAACTCAACCGTTAGCATTCTAGATGTCACTCGTAGCCGGATCTTCCTCACCTAAAATATCCACAAATTGCACGGTGAGAAAAGAAAACATCTATATATATAGCACATAAGAAAACACAACATATTATCTCATTTTAACTAAATATTCATAAATATTTCAAAATATCGTATTTCAATCAATCATACATCGTCATCACGTCATAATTCTCAATCACACCAATCATCACAAATCTTGCACTTCACACTATGCCAAGGTCACGCTACCCATTTAACAATCTCAGGCCGTGCTCACCCCTGATATAACACTGTGCCAAGGTCACGTTATCCCTATCCCAGGGCCGTGCTCACCCTTGACTTGTTAACCAAGGTCACGATACCCACGTAACAATCCAGAGTCGTGCTCACCCCTGATATAACACTGTGCCAAGGTCACGTTATCCCTATTCCAGGGCCGTGCTCACCCTTGACATGTTAACCAAGGTCACGATACTCATGTAACAATCCAGAGCCGTGCTCACCCCTGATATAACACTGTGCCAAGGTCACGTTATCCCTAACCTAGGGCCGTGCTCACCCCTGACATGTTAACCAAGGTCACGATACTCATGTAACAATCTCGGGCCGTGCTCACCCCTGGTCATAGGTGTGAAGAACCACAATCACATCTCATTCACATTCACATTCACATTCACATCCACATCCACATCCACATCCACATCCACATCCACATCTTAATTCCACAATATATACACAATCCATCCACATCTCAATTCCACAATATATACACAATCCACACAAAATGGTGATTCACATACCCCTCAAGTAATTCATCATCTAGATCATCAAATAATATAACAATAACATTCATAAACTAATATAACAAACAACAGAATTATCAATTTAATATAATTTTAACGTAAACAGTAAAATCCCCAATTGTTCCAAAACCTAACTCACAGGCACTTTTCTACAATTTCGTTCTCCCTCTCAGATCACCATTCTTACAAATTATTAGCATATCTATAATCCTCAACACATACAGAATCTAATGGGATCCTCAATTTCTCAAACAGAAATAATCCAATTTTTCACAACCTAACTTACAGGCACTTTTCTATAATTTCGTTCTCTCTCCCAGAGCATCATTTTTACAAGTTAAACATATATTCGTAATCCTAAATATATATAGAATCACATAAGATAATTAATTCTCCAAACATAAATAATTATAAAATTATTCATAACCCTAAGGGCTCTTCCTCTACCCAATTTCCTCATGTAACTCTACATATAAATAATCTCCTTTTCCCCCGTACCTGGATAAATAGGAACTCGGGCAGAACCTCTTCTTTTTCCTTAAACAAGGATCGGAACTAAATCTGGGACAGAACCTCATCCTCTGAGTTCCTCTTGGTCTTCAGAGAGAAGAAGAGGAACGAAAGAGAGAACATAAGAGAAGAGAGAGTGAGAATGAGAGGTGTGTAGAAATGAGAGGATTTGAGGCCTATTTATAGGATTTTTCGCCCACCTACCACTACGGCCCGTTCCAAAATCAGAATGGTCCGTTCTGGGCCCTTCAAACCTACGCAAATTTTTGAACTGGAACGGCCCGTTCCAAAACCAGAACGGCCCGTTCCCAATCCCAGCAGAACGGCCCGTTCTCCCTCCGGAACGACCCGTTCTCCAAACCAGAACGGCCCGTTCTCCCTCTGGAACGGCCCGTTCTCCAAACCGGAACGGCCCGTTCTCCCTCCAGAACGGCCCATTCTGATTCTCAAATTTTGGGCCTTTAACTTATTCCAGAACGGCCCATTTCACTTTTGAAACGGCCCGTTCTGGGCAACGAATTGGGCCTACGGCCCATTGAAAATTGGGCTGTTACAGTGTGGATCTTGTTTCACATTAGTGGATATTTATAACCCCTAAAGATTGTTATTCCCATCAAATAATAATTATTCTCAAAACTACTGCATTAAGCCCATTTATGATTTAGTCCCTAATTGTTTAATTATTTATTTATTAGTCCCTTTATACATCACATATTTCTCACATGAGACATAATTATCTTACAATGTTCCCTGTTTGATAAAATTAAAAAGGAGAATAGAACGGGACATATGATTAAACTAGTGGAACACTTTTGTTCCCTAAAAAAAGGTGGAACTAACTGGAATAGGATAGGATATTTTATTAAATATTTTTTTAATGACAAAATTACCACTCCTTACATTTATAACTTATTTATCACACACCCGACTAAAAAACAAAACCCTTGCCACAATCCTTTTTCGCTTGACACTATTTGTTGTTCTTTTTTTCTCTTCTTGCATTGTTCGTTGCTCCCACAACATACAAAGACAAAGTAAGTTTTTTTCTTTCTCTTTTGCTGTGCTATTTGCATCATTAGAATTTTTGTGCTTTGTTATTTGCATCATATAAATTACTGATAATTTGAATTACTATTGTTTGCTAATAGAGAGAATGGTAAACCCATTCAAATCAAATCAACTATATATATATATATATATATATATATATATATATATATATCAACAAGTAATTTAGTGTTGTTTTAGTAAATTTGGTTTGTGTGGCTATTCGATTTGTTGTCTAATTTTATTTTGATTTTTCAGTATAGGCATTGAATGGAACATTTTTCGTGTTTTGACCTTCTTTTATTGTTGGAGGATGTACATTAACATTCTTGCAATATTTTGGACAACACTTCAATTAATTAATATGTTTAGTTTTTTTTTACATAACCAAACATTAAATAGGATATGGAAATATATGTAATTAAACACGGTATTCTGTTGAGTTCAACAAGCACCAAAAACATAATAGAACACATGGTTCCATTTTGTTCTGTTGTTACCAAACATAGTATAAATACATTATTGTTCTATTCCATTTCATTTTGTTCTATTTTGTTCTGTCCCATTCCACTACCAAAACACTACCTATATATTAATCATTATATCTTATCATGAATGACCAATATTAAAACAATCATGTAATGTAACATGTTGATCACTAGATCTTATCACAAATAATTAAGATTAATATTTTAATAATCCAAAATTTCTAAAATTATTGAAAGGACTTTTTAATTAATTAAATGAGTTTTAAAAAGGTTTTTAATAATTATGAATTTTTCTAATTAAATAATAAATGTTTGTGAAATTATTTTGTTATAATATTTATTGGATAAATGTGCTTTTATTATATCTTGTTATAATAAGTATTTAGAGAAAAATATATGTTTTTATTATAATTATTTTTACATTTTCACGTTCTCTGGCGCTCTAGTGCTCTAAAGAAAGCATATTTGGAAAGTAATGAGAAGGGATCATCGAAGAGGAGGCATGGACTTTGATTTCATACGTTGCATCACTCTAGACAAGGGGGGAGTGAGAACATTCATCTCTTGAAATTAGGTTTATGCATGAAGGGTAGAGGGATTGATCTCCAATTCCATAAGTGCTTTGTTTGATGAAATCTTGTTTGCGTTTGATGTTGTTTATCGAGTAGATTCTTAATATGAATTTTATTTGGTAATATGATGTTTTTAAATTAATTAAATTAATTGAGTGCTTTGTAGAAAAGGGTTAGAATCCTAAGGGAGAAGAATTGATAATTTTTAGGGGCAAGAGTTGTAGACGTTTAATTTGATGAATTCATATTGAATAGTGGATTTTCTGGACGTAAAACAAATTTTGGCTAATTAAAATTTGCATGACCGATTATAGTGATGTTTATTTCAATATTATTGTTTTGTTGTTTGATGCATTTGGGTGCTGGATCACATAGGGTGTCAAGCTCGGGTGCTCGATGTCGGGCATGCCTTCATGCGTAGGAAGGGACTGCCCAGATGTGCTGGAGATGGGTAGGGAGATGTTCACATCGGGCATGGAAAGCTCAAGTACTCTCTATCTTAGCTTAGAGTCGGGCGTGGCTCGATGAAGCTGGGCGTGACCAGTTAAGTTATCCGAATCGAACCACTTTATAAAACCAGTTCAGTTATCCGATCCATTTTTATAAAGTGGATCGGTTCGATTCGGATTGGTTTTTTAAAAAAACCGATCCATATATGAGTAAAAAGTGGATAACTACACCGCACCGAACCGATCCAATTTCAAAAAAACTGATCCATATTTTAAAAAAACCAAACCAATCCACTTTATAAAAAATGGATCGGTTAACTGATCCACTTTTATAAAACGGTTCGGTTCGATTTGGATCAGTTTTTTCAAAAAACCAATCCATGAACACCCCTAGGCCTTGTACAAGTGGCACGAGAATGACTTATTTAATAAATTATTTGGACAATGGTGTTGATAATTGATTATATGATCATGAATGTGTATATATGCTTGGTGAATGATGATTATTATCTGGATGGATGACAATAGAGGTAAATGATTATAGATGTTGGTGAACGATGAACTATATGATGATCACGATGTATTTATATAGAAGCACTACATGGTTGTGACATGCATCATACTTGCATGATTATGTGGTTTTGGTGGAAACATGTTAGTGTTCTAGTGAGAACATTTCTGTCTTAGTAGCCTAAGGTTAACTCGAGGCTTAGGTACCAACTGTATATTCTTGATGATTATGGTCGGTACCCCCATGTATTTAGATGTAGGAGCACACTGCATTACATTACTATGTATGTGTTTGTGAGTGTAATTAATGGTGTTTACAATTGAAATTGATGTATTAATTATTGCTATTATATTTTTTATTGTGAAGGGAGGGGATACTAAGGGTTGCGACCCATTTCCTATAGAGTGAGATTGTTCTCACTCACTATTTGTTTGTTGGTATATTTTTGTATGTTTTACAGAAGAGGATCGTTAGTCTTTGGAGGAGTAGGGAGAGATTTAGGTGTGTGTGGTAACTCTGATGCCAATGTGATATTGAGGCTTGGGAGTAGTTTAGGAATTATGTTATCGCTTTTATTTTAGTTTAGTACATTCAAGTTGTAATTTGACTACTATTACTCCGTTAATTATTCTTCAATTGAATTGAGTTACTTTATTTATGACTTTAATGAGAATAAATTGATATTTATGAGTTATTTATATCTTTATATGGTATGAATCTTGGGGGTAGATGGGTGTCTCATTTTACGTTTTCATGCTCTGAATAACTAGAGGACTAAAATCCACTAGAAATTACCCTGGAGATTCCAAACTTGTATCTAGTGTTCATTGATAGGGGAATGAGTAGTCTCACTCTAAGTGTGGAATGTGTGTTCAGTAATGAGATTAATCTCTCTTCTCTTTATTGTATGCGTCATATGAGGGAGAAATCTCAAACCTTGACTTAGCTTGTGTTTTTTTACTTCTCATATGATTCTTTTGTATTCTAATTAATGTTTTTGATGTATATGTGTGTTCAATTTTCTATATTAACTAATTTTTCAAATCTTTGATTGCTCATGGGTTCCTATAGGAAACTCTAGGGAATGAATATACTAGGTTAACAAGGGATAATTGAGATGTCTTGTATGAATGAGTAAATTGTTGAGTTGCGGATGGATATTTCGAGTGTTAATTGTACTTGTAATCAATTGGATTGAAACAATTGATTTGGGTGTGAGTTGTGAAATTTTTGCATTTCATTACGATGAATTTTCCCCCAAGACAACAAATGGCATCCCTGTGCATCACATTGCACACTCGTGAGCCACGTTCCATGCCCGTGCAACTAGAGTTGAAAAAGTCCTTGTAGACAACAATTGGCAAGAGCACGCACCCATTTGCATGCTCGTGTAAACATCCTAAATGATCAAGTTGGATTTTAGTGTCTTCATAAGAGTTGTAACCTTATATGTTATCTTTCCAATGTTGTTAGAATCACCCAAAAAGGAGGTTTGAAACTCAATTTGTGGTCAAATTAGTGAGAAGAGGTCAAGTTGTCAAATTTAAGTTGAAACATTGTGATTTTGTGATATTTAAAAATAGTAGATGATAAAAACAACTCTTGAGGTTGGCAAAAATTTTTTAGATAATTTTCTTAGATTTCTAACAAAATTAAGATCAACTTAATATCATGTATATAGCTCTAGATGTTATGTTTGGACCATGAGAGGTCATAAAAGATTAATTAAGTTACAAAAAAATACTTTGTGAGAGGTGATAATAAATTATTTTACCTTTAAGTGTTTGAGCTTATGAATGGTTTGAGGTACCTATATCAATTTTTAGGAAAGATAAATTATGGGAGAAAACAAATGTGAATAAGTTATAATGTAATTTAATTGTTAACGACTTAAGATATTTTGATGATAACGACGCTTAAGGAATTAATGTGTGATATCAATAATGTTTTAAGACTAATTAAGTTATTAATTCAAATGCTTGGTTTGATGTTGATCTCTTAGTGACTATGGTTGAGGTATTAACATATAATTAGATGATTTCATAATAATTGTATCTTGAGGTGTTAGTGATTGATATTATGGACATTGTGTTTGAATTGCGAACATGTGACTCTTATGCGATACAATGTGTTGTGCATGTATTGGTTATTTTATCGAAGTAAATGTTATATGTGATAAGTATGTATTTATGATATTATGAGACATGAATAAGATGAAGGATGTGAACTGGTATTCACAAATTGGAAAATTGATGTATGTAGATTTTGTAATGGTCATGCGAGGGCAAATTGGAAAATTGTTGAATGTGTCTTGTAATCACATGATATTGCGTCAAGTCTTACGAGACATGCATCATATACATAAATGTTTTTTTATAGGTATAGTATAAAATACATTGTTAGGAAAGACCCCCTTTGTGTAAAAGCTTGAGAATTCATGATCTTGGGGACAATTGGATTTGGGAGCCCCAGTTTTGCTTGTTTGTATGCATAAGGTGGAACTTTTGTGACATAGTTGTCCCGACGTGCCATTGGTATATCTCCTCATAACATATAGTGCGATGAGAGTTTGACATGGAATGTTCTCCTAGGCTCCACTTTGTGTGCCTTTGGACAAGCGACAAAATAATGTGTTTTTATTGGCACCACATACATGTACATTTTAAAGTTCATGTCCATTGCATCATGGATGTGAATGTGTAATTGTTTGATGAATCATATTGTGACTCAGCGATTGATTGTGTTATGATATACCTTGTTAGTGCTATGTGTTGTTATTGTTACATCATGTTATTAATATAATTTGTTGTTGTCATATATCTTGATATTGTGTGTATGACTATCTAGCTATGTTCCACATTGTAAGTCAGAGTGAGATGTTCCTCACTCCCTGTTCTTGTATCTATTGACCAAGCTAAAGATGAAGACTCAGTTTATGTTTTATGTTTTGATGATTATAAAGAGTGTCTCTCATGTTTAAGAGAGTGAAAATGTATTGATGTGTGTTCTTTGTTTGGCATGTTTTCTTTGTGCATTATGAGTAACTTAGTCATATATTTATTGTTAGATGATGAAAAGATTTTTAAATTAGTTTTAAACTTTGAAAAATTGAGAATTTGAGTCTCACTCAAAATAATCAATTATCAAATTGTAATAATTGATTATTTACATTGTGTCTTCTCATTCTAAGAAGCTCACTATAATAATCAATTATCATTATGTAATAATTGATTATTTTAGAGTTAGTTCTCTATAATAATTGATTATTCTCGTAAATAATTGATTATAATTTTCTTGGCTAGTTTCCATATTTATCAAGAACAAAATAATCGATTATTTATGAAAATAATTGATTATTTCAGTCGAAGAGTTCTATAAATGTTAGTTTTTGAACTCAGAAATATATTTGAAATAATTGTAAGTTTGTGAAATATCGTGCAAAAAAAACTATAGGAAATTCTCTATTTTCTCTATGAAAGAATCCTTTGACCCTTTGTGGATAATTTCAAGAAAGGGTTTAAGAATCATCATCATCTAACTAAAGAGAAAGGTTAAGCTACTCTGAATTTGATTCACCTCTTTGATTGATTCTATATGTAGATGAATTCGTTCAAAAAATCTCTATATCATTGTTGAGTAAATGTCTCAAGATTTAAAGGTTTATAGTAGGTGACTACAAGGGACATTTCTTGGGGCTCAAGAAATGGGTTTATCTTTAGGATTCTTGGAGTTTATTTCCTATGTGTGTAATTGTAATACTTTGAATCTAAAGATAGTGAAAAATCTCAATCAGGTTAATTGGGTACTAGATGTTGGTGATAGTTGTAGTGGTTGAACTAATATAAATTATTGTGTCATTTCTCTTCATCCCTACACTCATTATTCGAATTCTTGTTAACATTAATTGAGTGTATTAAATCTCTTATATCTGAATCTTGCAAAACATATGGGATTCAACATATAACCTATTCTTACATTTAGAAATCAATCTCAACATTCTACCCAATGTAATCTAAATCAATATACTTCTTTGGAAAGATTTTAGAAAATTTTTTGAAAATAAAAAATCCTAAAAATATTTTTTTTAAAATATCCAATGCACCCTCCTTTTAAATAAAGCCATTTTTTTTCTGACAGTATCTATTTTGTGTGTATATTGTTGTAGGTCAGATTCATCATGATGTTAGTGATGAGACTTAGACTTTGTGTTGAGTGCACAAAATGTGACATCGGGCATAATTAGAATTTGGTTCTTTTTTTGTAGTTCGACTATATTTTAGGACATGATGTTAGACTTATTTTGTAGTTATTTTTCATTAGATGCTCTTATTGGAGTAGTGATAGGTTTAATTGTTATGTGATATCTTCTTCCAAACTTGATGTTAATTTAGTATTGGTTATCTATGCATGAACTTAGTTTTATTAAATTATTCTACTATAATACATATTTTTATATGTGGGGTAGAAGATGTCTAAAAAATAGTCAAGTTGTGTGATTTTTTCAAAAGTCACTTGACTTTTTCTTTAAAAAAAACAAGTCAATTCGTTAAATAAAACAAAGAAAACCACAAGATATGGCTACTCAATCATTATAAACATATTTACAAATAAAAATCACATCCTTATTAAAGCTCTACACTCACTTAAGAAAAACAAAGCATGTGTACATCCACCAAGGGAACCAATCAAAATGTACATCCCATATAATAGCTTCTGTAGATGATTGAAAGTCATGTTGTAGTAAGTTCCAATTAGTCCAAGCATGTCGATGGGTCATGTGTCCAACTAGAGAATGAATAGCTAAAGTTGGACTTTGCTTTAAGCCATTGCCATGACACAATTTTTGTAGATTCCAACAATTTAGAAGACTCCTTACATCTTTCTTGAAATATTTTTTTTTCATTTATATTCTTCCAAAAACACCCAAATAACATTAAATCTCAACAATGTATAGTTGTATGGTCCAAATTTACTCGTTTTATTCTAATATAAAAGTTACTCTCACTAGATATGCCCCTAGATGTATAGGAAACATAAATAGTTAGGCGACCTTTTTTATACAAAAGTTAGAAGCATAAATGTTGATTGTTAGGGGTATATTTGAAAATTAATTAATTTGAAGTCAATTGGGATTGAAAAAAGTTGCGCTCACAAACTTTTCTTTTTCATTAGAATACTTGTTTTTCTTTTGAATATGACTATAAACAATATCCAAACATACACTAGATCTTATATGAATAACTAATATTAAAACAATCAAGTAATGTAAGAGTTTTAAAAAGTCAAATAACTTTTTTAAGTGTCATAACTTCAAATTTTGACCATCCAATTGTTGTGTGTTTCTGTTGTAGTGTTGTTACTTTGATATGTATCTTATATTTGAACTAAGCTACCTAAAGAGAACTTAAGAAAACACTAGAATACCATCATTCATACCCTCAAACACAAATTACAAGGTTTTATAGTAAGAGCAGGACAACATTATAGTAGTTTTAAAGTAGGAACGGGCCAACCATTATTGAAGTAAAACAAAATATTAGAAAGCAACTAAAACAGTATTAGCCTCCCATGCATTCAACCCATAACATAACCTATCATCTAACTTGGGGGTTGGATTTGCCTTACGAATGGGCCTAGATCTATAATCATTGTTGCCCCAAACAACAATTACCTTGCCTGCAAGGTTATGATGTGGCACAATAAAATTGGTTGAAACTCGTAAGTGTTGGATCACACTAGAATCCAATGATGAGACAAGTTTTGTATTTCTTTGAAGTTCATCCAATGGTGCATAAGAAACACGTGTGAGTAAAGCTTGAGTATTAGGAGAATGGAAAAGGTCAAAGGCATGCGAATGCGAATCACTCAAAATGGGTGAGTTCGGGAAATCAAACGCAAACGAAGGCAGAGGGTGAAAATGACAGAGAGGGTTTGGACCATCAAAATGACAAAGCTTTGAAACGTAAAAAATAGGATGGAGCCTTGCGGTGGCTTGTAAGTCCAGTTCATACACCACACTTTTGATTCAATGAAGCACGTGAAAAGGCTCATAATAACATCATGCTAGCTTCTATGCAGACCAACAAACTAGAGACTCCAGCGGTATGGTTGTAGAAGAAGAAACACCCAATTGCCAACCCGAAGGATACAATCATGACGTTGTTTGTAAGTGTAACACCCCAATTTTTTTATTATTATTATTATGGGTATTTTCGTAAATTTATTAAAAGTTTAGGGGTATTTTTGGTTACCAGAACGGGCCGTTCCAAAGATGGAATGGGACGTTCCAAAGGATGTAAATATGTTATTCTGCGTTGCTTCAGAACAGGCTTGGAACGGGCCGTTCTCCAAGTAGAACGGGCCGTTCTGCTTGGAGAACGGGACGTTCTCCTTGTAGAACAGGCCGTTCCAGAGGGAGAACAGGCCGTTCTACTGAGTTTTAGAACGGGCCGTTCCGGTTTTGGAACGGGCCGTTCCAGTTGAAAAATTTACGTAGGTTTTGTCGCCACCGGCCCGAAACGGGCTTTCGGCATTCGCGAAGGATGGTTGGACTCTTTTATTTGTTTAAAAATATGGATCGCTAGAATAACTTATTCTCAAACTGAGACCTCGTCAAACGAGCAATTTTATTAAAAGGCTCACCAATCCATGTTAATCCCAAGCGGGACCCTCCATGGATTAGCGGTTTTCATAAAAAGGAAGGGTTCATGGAGTCGCCACCAATGTTTTACTCAAAACATTGGAAAAAGAGATTTAAGGCAATCGATTCAAAAATCGACTTCGGCCATTACAACCAGAGTCGGGTAAGGGAGTCGGTTACGCGTGGGGAAGGTGTTAGCACCCCACAACGCCCCTTTCGGGTTCCCTATGACAGATTATTTAAAAATAATAGTGCGAAATTACTAAATTACCCCTATTTATTCTAAGCAATTATAAATTAACTATCTACATGATGACAGTTAAATATACACACAGAAAGCAGTAAAAGGAAGGTCTTAAGAAGAAACCTTTGAAGCGTGCTTTTTATATATCAAGTAAAACTGGGAAGCTTTTTGGCGTTCCCTCGCTCTACAAGCCCACTCGCTCCCTCCTAGAAAATTTTAACTATGGAAATCCGGAGGATTTCCCTTCGACTAAGTTCGAATCTCCAAGCTAAATGCTCGGAATTCCAGAACTTCGTCGGATCGACTCCCAGAGAGATTTCTAGGGCAGAACACTGCTCAAAAACCCCAGAATACTCAAGGAGGGAGTCAAAACTCAGTGGAAAAGTGTCCAATGACGTCAAATTGACGTCATATTTATAGGAATGAGGCGCAGTACGGCCCCTGGGGTCAATACGGGCGTATTGAAGTTTTTGAACTTCAATACGGCCGTATTGAATTCAGTTCGGCCGTATTGAAGTTCAAAGACTTCAATACGGGCGTACTGAGTTCGCCGCGGCCGTATTGCAGTTCAAAATACTCAATACGGCCGTAGTGAACCTCTGGGAGGCCGTATTGAGCTTCATTCCTCCCACTTTTCTTATTTTTGCTATCCTAAGACCTCTAGACCTACAGAGAACCCTCCTAGGGCCTTCCAGGAGTCCTTCTGGCTGATCTTCCTTCAGTCTTTGAGAGCCTTCTAGCTTTATTTCCGACCCGGACAATTTTAGGGGTCTACAGCTGCCCCCCCTTTACTTAGTCGGACGGCCTTTTGGTGTACCGGCTGACAAGTAAAGGAGTTGACCCAATTGTCCGGGTGATGTGCCGACCTTCTGACTTGTAATGTCTTCCGGTGGAAAATTGTTGAGTAGCCTCTCCAGGTGAGTGCATACCTCGGCGCTTCTGACATCCTCGGCAGCTGAGTTTACCCTCTCCAGGGTCAACTTCACTCGACGCCCGAGCCGGAAGTTGAACACCGACGTGCCTCTGGCGACGCTGGTGATTGAGTACCGTCTCTCCAGACCTAGCCTCACTCGACGCCCGAGCCGGAAGCTAGACACCAATGTGTTAACATCACACTGATGATTAAGTATTGCCTCTCCAGGCCCAACCTCACTCGCCGCCCGAGCCGGAAGTTGGACACCAACGCACCTCTGATGACGCTGATGGTTGAGTACCGTCTCTCCAGACCTAGCCTCACTCGACGCCCGAGCCGGAAGCTAGACACCAGTGTGTTAACATCACCCTGATGATTGAGTACCCGCCTCTCCAGGCTCTGCCGCTTAACATTTGGCAGTTGAGTTTGCCCTCTCCAGGGTCTGCGTCTTAACATCGGCAGGTGAGTTTACCCTCTCCAGGGACTGCGTCTTAACATCGGCAGCTGAGTTTGCCCTCTCCAGGGACTGCGTCCGTGTCTTCTGATCACTTCGGCAATGCGAGTTTACCCTCTCCAGGGATTGCGTCCGTGTCTTCTGATCACTTCGGCAATGCGAGTTTACCCTCTCCAGGGATTGCGTCCGTGTCTTCTGATCACTTCGGCAATGCGAGTTTACCCTCTCCAGGGACTGCGTCTTAACATCGGCAGCTGAGTTTGCCCTCTCCAGGGACTGCGTCCGTGTCTTCTGATCACTTCGGCAATGCGAGTTTACCCTCTCCAGGGATTGCGTCCGTGTCTTCTGATCACTTCGGCAATGCGAGTTTACCCTCTCCAGGGATTGCGTCCGTGTCTTCTGATCACTTCGGCAATGCGAGTTTACCCTCTCCAGGGATTTGAGATGATTTTTGTCTCCACAGTCCACTATGCTGCTTCGACAGTTTTTTTTTTTTGATTTTGTGCCGCTGAGGGCTGGATAACGCAGGGATCCGTCTAGGGGATGTGCAGTCATTCATAGGTTCCTGTGCCCCAACTTGCATTGCATTGTTGGTACCCATGGGGAATTTCTGAATCCTTGGGGTGTGGACACAGATGCTCTCTCTTTGAGTTGAGCGATGCCTTATGTTTGGCTGACGTCCTTTGACGTTGGTGGAGTATCCCGGTTGTCCTTATTCGGGTGACTCTTTTCAATTTTCTGATTTTGTAGCCTCTGTGTAGGCTGTTATCCACTAGGGAATTCTGTCATTCATTTCTTGACTGGCCTCTTCTGTTAGGCAGATAATCTTGATGTTCGGTGCTTGGCTGGATGCCGCATTCCGCTTGGGGAATATTTATTGAGATTTTTTATTTTTTCTCCTTTTGTAGGGATGCCTCTTGAGTAGGCAATTGGGGATTTGGGGACCTTGTGTATCCCAGAGTATTATTTAGGAAGCCTCTGCAGGCTTAGTCTCACTCAACGCTTGAGTCGGAGAGTTATCTTCCACTGAAGAAGTTTTAAAGTCCTTTGACTTGAATATACTGCTTGGATGATCATACTTCCATTGGAGATTTTGACGATCTTGCTTGATAGCTCTTGCTGGGGATTTTGAATCCAAGAGCATGAGTTGAGGTTCCCTCTGGGGAGTATTATTTCTGCGAGCCTCTCCAGGCTCAATTATTCTGAAAGAGTATTATTTCGGCAAGCCTCTCCAGGCTTAGTTATTCTGAAAGAGTATTATTTCGGCAAGCCTCTCCAGGCTTAGTTATTCTGTACGAGTATTATTTCGGCAAGCCTCTCCAGGCTCAGTTATTTTGTACGAGTATTATTTCGGCAAGCCTCTCCAGGCTCAGCTATTCTGTACGAGGCGATTGATTTTCTAAATCTTTTGCCTTTTTTGTCGTTTTTGGCTTTTTCTGTGTTTTTGCCTTTTTTTTTGGTTTTGGCTTTTTCTGTACAGAAATGTCTCTGAGGAGTATTATTTTGGCAAGCCTCTTCAGGCTTAGTTATTCTGAGAGAGTATTATTTCGGCGAGCCTCTCCAGGCTCAATTATTCTGAGAGAGTATTATTTCGGCAAGCCTCTCCAGGCTCAATTATTCTGTACGTTTTATTGATTTTCTGAATTTCTGCATTTTGTTTGCTGCTGTCATACACAAGCAATTTTTCCTATTTTTTCTATTTTATGCGACTGCCTCATGATGAGGTCTTTGAATGTGCAATTAATGTGCGTGATGCACAAAATGCAAGTTTAATTATTTAATGTTTTTAGAAAAAATGAATGGCTCCCCCTATCCTCTTCTTCTTGGAGGAATTTTGTCATCGACGTGAGGGAGGATTTCTGTTATTGCCAATACGGCCGTTATTCATTTCAGTATGCCCGTATTGAATTGAAAATTTGTTCATAACCCTAATTTTGGTACGGGCATACTGAACATGATACGGGCGTATTGTTTTTCTGAAGTTTATATATTTTTTTTGTTTTTTTTCAATAAACAGAGAATAAGTGATCTTCCATTACACCTATCATCTGTATGCATGTATGCAGTATGATGCACCTAATTCTATTTGATTCACTTTTCAAAAGAATTAACCGATGCGTTTCTCTGTTTGGATTTTTGCCATTCCTCTAGACGGGCTGTGTGCTGCCGATTTCTGTAACCGAGGAATGATGCATGTTATATTGAGATTTGGTGTCATCAACCAAATGATTTTCCTTTCCTTTAGAAGATGTGTCAACCCTCCTATTGACTACTATATCTCCATGTTTCCACTAGATTATTCAAAAATCGTTTGGGACAAGAGAGAAAAGAAGGAAAGGATATATTTTCAAAAGTTTGTGTTTTAGAAGGGATTATTTATTTTTTGAAAAATGGATTTTGTAAGAATGGCTTGGCCAATGGTAGGCTTAAGTGTTTAGGCTTGTTTGATTAAACACTTATGAAGTTAAGCACGTCTTGGTTATTAACATTTGTGATTTGATAACTTGGATAGCTTTTCTTGAGCCCCTTCGTTGAATTCAGTTGGTGGTACCATCATGGATTTATTCTGTTTTTCGATTGCCCTAACTTTTGCCTAAAACACCCATTTGTGGAGTTTTAGCGGGCTTTTGTTTTTGTTCATTGTAACCCTAATTTTTGCCCAGGTCACCCTTTTGTAGGATTCCTAGCGGGTCTTTTGCTCTTATTTTTGCGCAGTCCCCTTTTTTGGGTTTCCTGCCGAGCTTCTTTTATTTTTAGGATTTTTGTCCTGAATGGATTTCTTTTTATCCATGACGGCACTTATTGAGGCCAAGGAAAGGTGCTCCAAGTTGTCGTGCACACTTCCACACAAAATGATGTGGGTTTATTGATTATTAAGACGATTTTAACCTCACTTATGTTCATTCAAACAGGGTTAAATAATGCGGTCTAGAATTTTATTGCAAGCAAGAAAAGAAGCAATAAAGAATTAATAAAGAATGATTTTATTATAATCATAATGGAAACATGTGCCCTATCGAGGCTCGGGGGTCGGGCTGTCCCCGAGGAGTAATCTCTAATAGTCATCAGGTCTATACATCCCTATCGGAAGGAGAAAAACACTTGACGACGACGACCGGCCTTAACGCTTGTGAACTGGCCTTCCTAAAGATCTGGCTTAAAGAACGTCGAGAAGGATCTTGGTTTCTCTTCGTCCTTTGATCTTTATAAGGGTTGTATCCTAACCCTTGTTTCCCCGGATTATCCTTGATAATGGGTAGCTCCGGGATTCCTTGGGAGTCCTTGCCTAATCCTTGTCCTGGCAAGTATCCGTTCTTGGTGAGCATGGAGGCTACCTTCTTCATTTCTCGGGGAAACGTTTCGACATTGGCGATTTCCGATGCTTGGAAGGCGGTTTCTAAAGCTTCCTCCGCTGCATCCACGTAAGGTATGGTGGATGGTTTGCTGATGAGTATGTCATCTTCAGCTTGTACAGTCACCAGTTTGTCACCCACTATGAACTTGACTTTCTGGTGGAGCGTAGAGGGTACAGCTTTCGCATCATGAATCCAAGGTCGGCCGAGGAGACAGCTGTATGCGGGAGTAATGTCCATCACTTGGAATTCGACATTAAAGATAGTGGGTCCAATTTGGATTGGAAGATTGATCTCTCCCACCACTTCTCTTTTAGAACCATCGAAGGCTCGAACGATCATGTTGCTCGGGCGCATTTGGACTCCCTTGATTGCCAATTGCTTGAGCGTTCTTTTTGGCATCACATTCAAGGAAGATCCATTATCTACCAAGACTTTAGCGATGTGATACTCCTTGCACTTTACAGAGATGTGCAAGGGCTTGTTATGATTCGGTCCCCCAGCGGGGATTTCTTCATCGGTGAAGGTGAGGTGATCACTAGCCGTGATGTGACTAACAATCCCCTCAAACTTGTCTTGGGAGATAGTGTGTGACACATATGCCTCGTTCAAGACTTTCGACAGAGCTTGCCGATGCGGTTCGGAACTTAGGATCAACGACAACAGCGTAATCTTTGCTGGCGTCCTATGAAGTTGATCCACGATGGAGTACTCGCTCTGTCGGATAAACTTTAACAGCTCGTCTGTCTCCTCCTCGGATTCTTTTTCCTCGGTTTTCTTTTCTTTTTTTTTCTTTATTCTTGGGGGCTTTATCATGAAGATCTTCGGGAGTGTAGATCCTGCCACTCCTAGTCATGCCCCCAAGTCCAGCGATGTTAGAGATATCGCTGTCGGCAGAAAAATGGATGTCGTATATCCACGGCACAGCCTTATTCGATTCGTAGGGAAAAGGCCTTGGAGTAGTGATCCTTAACGGTGTCGGACCTTCCCCTTTATTCGTCTTAATTACCAACAACGGAGTTGACGTGTGTTCGCTTGGCGCGGTTGTTGGCTTACACTTGATAACGAACGGCGTGCGATCCATTCTTTGAACATACGCATCGATTAATTCTTTCTTTTTATTAATGTTTATTAATGATTTACTAGGAGGGATGTATGAAATGTAAACCTAGATCCCTCCATGATCTTTGATAAGAATGCATGATATGAGATGATGACGATGAATATGCATGCATTGTGTTTATTCAACTAAGCATTATCATGTTTTTAGGATGTCCCTAAGATGATGCATGATATTGCTTGGTTTGGATAAATAACCCTTTTTTCCTTCCTTTTTTTGGGTATTTTGTTTTTTGTATTTTTTTTTGGGTGAAAAGGGAAACTACCTATATGAATGTGATGAAGGTAGATGTTAACACCATGCAATGGAAGATTCTTATTCCTATTTATTCTTATTTTAAAAAGGAATGTTGTATGTTTAAAAGGTGCAATGTATGCTCAAACAATTTCACATAATCAATGCACAAACAATTCACTCATCCACGAACAGTCACGAGCGAATCACGAGGTAGGGGTATCCTGCAGAAAAGTGCATATTCAAGGTGGATCTAACTGTTCTCACCGGTCTGAGGCCCCCAAGGTGCCCCCATTATAGGGACCCAATTCCTCTCGTCGTAAGCCGATGGAAAGCTCCAACGCACTGTCGGACTCGAGTTCATGGTTATCACCTTGAGTGATGCTTTCCGACAACGGTCTACGGGCACCTATAGACCCATTCGACAACCGGCCGTACTAACATCCACTCCCTATGGCTTACCACTCATGCCCCCGGGTATAGAGGGAACTGTTGTGTGCAAAGGTTTGTGTGCAATTTATATTTCAAACAATTGCGAGAATTTAAACATACAACAGTTATTAAAGCCAAATAGATAAACATGTTATCATACAAGCAAGGGGTAATGAAGTAATTTTAACTATTATTTGTTAAAAATAATCTGTCACTAAATGGGACTGACTCTCGAAGCTTCCCCAGTGGAGTCGCCATCTGTCGCCACCGGCCCGAAACGGGCTTTCGGCATTCGCGAAGGATGGTTGGACTCTTTTATTTGTTTAAAAATATGGATCGCTAGAATAACTTATTCTCAAACTCAGACCTCGTCAAACGAGCAATTTTATTAAAAGGCTCACCAATCCATGTTAATCCCAAGCGGGACCCTCCATGGATTAGCGGTTTTCATAAAAAGGAAGGGTTCATGGAGTCGCCACCAATGTTTTACTCAAAACATTGGAAAAAGAGATTTAAGGCAATCGATTCAAAAATCGACTTCGGCCATTACAACCAGAGTCGGGTAAGGGAGTCGGTTACGCGTGGGGAAGGTGTTAGCACCCCACAACGCCCCTTTCGGGTTCCCTATGACAGATTATTTAAAAATAATAGTGCGAAATTACTAAATTACCCCTATTTATTCTAAGCAATTATAAATTAACTATCTACATGATGACAGTTAAATATACACACAGAAAGCAGTAAAAGGAAGGTCTTAAGAAGAAACCTTTGAAGCGTGCTTTTTATATATCAAGTAAAACTGGGAAGCTTTTTGGCGTTCCCTCGCTCTACAAGACCACTCGCTCCCTCCTAGAAAATTTTAACTATGGAAATCCGGAGGATTTCCCTTCGACTAAGTTCGAATCTCCAAGCTAAATGCTCGGAATTCCAGAACTTCGTCGGATCGACTCCCAGAGAGATTTCTAGGGCAGAACACTGCTCAAAAACCCCAGAATACTCAAGGAGGGAGTCAAAACTCAGTGGAAAAGTGTCCAATGACGTCAAATTGACGTCATATTTATAGGAATGAGGCGCAGTACGGCCCCTGGGGTCAATACGGGCGTATTGAAGTTTTTGAACTTCAATACGGCCGTATTGAATTCAGTACGGCCGTATTGAAGTTCAAAGACTTCAATACGGGCGTACTGAGTTCGCCGCGGCCGTATTGCAGTTCAAAATACTCAATACGGCCGTAGTGAACCTCTGGGAGGCCGTATTGAGCTTCATTCCTCCCACTTTTCTTATTTTTGCTATCCTAAGACCTCTAGACCTACAGAGAACCCTCCTAGGGCCTTCCAGGAGTCCTTCTGGCTGATCTTCCTTCAGTCTTTGAGAGCCTTCTAGCTTTATTTCCGACCCGGACAATTTTAGGGGTCTACAGGTTTGAAGGGCCCAGAACGGGCCGTTCTGATTTTGGAACGGGCCGTAGTGGTAGGTGGGCGAAAAATCCTATAAATAGGCCTCAAATCCTCTCATTTCTTGACACCTCTCATTCTCACTCTCTCTTCTCTTCTGTTCTCTCTTCCTTTCCTTTTCTTCTCTCTGAAGACCAAGAGGAACTCAGAGGATGACGTTCTGTCCCAGTTTTAGTTTCCGTTCCTGTTTAAGGAAAGAGAGGTGGAGGTTATGCCCTAGTTCCTATTTATCCAGGTACGGGAGAAAAGAGAATTATTTATATGTAGAGTTGGGTAGAGGAAGAACCCTAATTTTATAATTATTTCTGTTTGGAGAATTTTTGGTTTTATGTGATTCTATATGAATTTAGGATTATGAATGTATGATTTATTTGTAAAAATGATGCTCTAGGAGAGAGAACGAAATTATAGAAAAGTGCCTGTAATCTAGGTTTTGGGAAAATTGGAATATTTCTGTTTGAGAAATTGATGATCCTAGTAGATTTTGTATGTGTTGAGGATTAGAAATACATATTTAATTTGTAAGAATGATGATCTGAGAGGGAGAATGAAACTGTAGAAAAGTGCCTGTGAGTTAGGTTTTGGAACAATTGGGGGTTTCATTGTTGGTGTTAAAATTATATTAATTTATGAATGTTATTATTGTATTGATTGATAAGAATGAATGATCTTGATGTGAATTACTTGAGGGGTGTGTAAACCCTTATTTGGTTGGGCTTATCTGTTGTGTATGTGAGGTGGAATTGTGTACGTGATGTGAATTTGAATTATGAGATGAGATGTTGTATGGATGTGATTATGATTGTGATTGTGGTGCCTCACATCAGTGACTAGGGATGGCACAACCCCTGGGTAAGTGGTGCTACAGGGAGGGCGTGACCCTAGCATGGTGTGGGATGAGTAAGAGAGTTAACACACACCACTTATGTCAATTATGGCAGCCCTGGCATAGGATTAATTGCAAGAGATTGTGTGGATTGTAATGTGATTGTGGTTCCTCACACTAAAGGATCAAGGATGATACGAACCCTGGTAGTTGATGCTTCAGGGACGGGCGTACTCCTGGATAATCAGGGATGATACAAACCCTGGGTAGTTGTTGTTTCAGGGACGAGCGTACTCTCGGATGATCAGGGATGATACGAACCCTGGGTAGGTGATGCTTCAGGGATGATACGAACCCTGGGTAGGTGATGCTTCAGGGACGAGCGTACTCCTTAATGACTAGGGATGGCACGGCCCCTGGGTAAGTGATGCCACAGGGAGGGCGTGACCTTGGTTTGGTGTGGGAGGCAATTAACCTGTATCATTTGTGTCAGATGTGGCGAGGTCTTGGCATAGTGTTAATTGTAAGATTGGTGTGAAATATGGATGTGGAAATGATATTGTTAATTGTAAGATTGGTGTGAATTATGGATGTGGAAATGATATTGTTAATTGTAAGATTGACATGAATAATGGATATGGAAATGATGTTGTAAATTGTATAATTGGTGTGGATTATGGTGGATTGAGATATGTATGTGAAATGAGATATGTTAAATGTGAATTGAGATGTGAAGATGATGAATGATTGATATATATATATATATATATTATTAAATAATGAATTATGATGAGATTATATTGTGATGTGTTTGTATGTACTTTGCATATAGATATTTTCTTTTCTCACCGTATAAACTGTGGATATTTTAGGTGAAGAAGATCTGGTTACGAGTGGCATCTAGAATGCCAACAGTTAAATTATGGGAATGCTCTGATAGTGTGACATCGGGGCAGAGGATTTCTAGGACAGAATATTTATATGGATTTGGTATTGTAATAAATGATTTTAAAATTGTAAACTCTTAAATTTTACCTTTCAAGTTTTATTTTTCAGTCATTTTCTTATATTGAAGAAAGAACAGTTTTAAAGTTTTATGTGAACCCTTTTACGAACCCTTTGAAAGTTTATTCTTCTTAATTAAATTATATTATATATGTGTTGGGGTAGTAAGGGTGTCATAGTAAGCATAGTCTTTCATATGTTGTCTGGTTGTGATAAGGTGATGTTTGACCAGTAACAGAATCCCATCGTGTTGTTGTAAGATAGAATCAGTTGATGGAATAAAAGAAGAATGTTGGAGGAGGTCCAAAATAGAAAGGGGATGGCATTCATAGAGAAATTGAAATGAAGTAGTGCAAATGCTCGAATGATACATAGTGTTATACCAATATTCTGCTAAATGTAGAAAGGGAAATCAAGAACAAGGACATTCAAAAATGAAACATCATAGATAACCTTCCAAGCAACAATTCAAAATCTCTATTTGACCATCAATATGTGGATGGTAGGTAGAACTAAAATGAAGTTTAGTACCATAGGCCTTGAATAATTCCTTTTAGAATGCACTTAAGAAAAATGGGTCATGGTAAAAAATAATTGATCTAGTTAAATCATGCAACTTTCAAATCTCAACCAGGAAATAGTGAGCTAGTTGCAGAGGAGTGAACGTGGATGAAAGAGCCAAAAAATGAGCATATTTGCTCAAGAGGTCACACATATCCCAAATAGACATGTGACCAAAAGAACTAGGTAAGTGTGTGATAAAGTCCATCATGATATCTTCCCAAACATGAAACAGGTTGTGTATTGGTTGTAATAGTCCAAACTTCTTTTATGTCAAGTACTTGGCTTTTTGAGAAACTTCACACTAGCGAATGAACAACTTGAGATCAATAACCATGGAAGGATAATAATAAGAAGTAGTGAAATGACACGTGGTCTACTTATGACCAAAATGTCCAAGAGTGGGTGTTAGATGAAATTCAACCATTAATTGGTGACGCCAATCCTTAATATCAGGCACAAATAGACAACCTTGAAAATAAATCAAGTCATTAAACTAGGTAAAACATTCTTTGGTGGAAGAATTTGTCAATAATTTTATTTTTAAGAGTTAACCAGATGGATGAGAATGATAAACTGCTTCCATTGTGTGAGGAAAGAAGGGACTTGAGAAGAAATGGAGAACATCAAAAGGCTAGTAAGGTTTGGTCTGGACAAGGCATCAATGATTGCATTATGGTGACCAAAGCGATATACTATCTCAAAGTGAAAACCCTAAAGTTTAGTGATCCATTTCTGATGTTTAGGTGTGTGAATGGCTTAGGCTAGCAAACATTGTAAGCTCTTTTGGTGTTGACCCATCAAGTATTGCCTCCACTTCTTAATTATTTTAGTAACTAAAAACATCTCCCTAACATAAACGATTTGGATTGCATCTTTGTGCAGAGCTTTTTGTTGAAGAACGTTAATGGGTGACCATGTTGAGAAAGAACTATGCCTATAGCAATAGCAGAAGCATCCGTCTCCAAGAAAAAAGGAGAAGAAAAATCTAACAAGCCCAAAATAGGGGAATTATTGATGCATTATTTTTTAATTTCATAAAAGCAATTTAAGCTTCTGTAATCCATGTAAAAGTAAAATTCTTAAGTAAATCTATAAGAACGACAACTATGGTCGCATAATGACAAACAAATTGCCTATAAAATCTTATAAGACCCAAAAACCCATGATGGGTTATGAATGAAGTTAGCGAAAAAACACATAGAAAGGGGGTAGAAAATGTGTGTGCGTGTAAAGGAATTTTAAAGACATTTTCGCAAGAGTAATATACTTCGTCCAATGCATTTTTGAATATCAGATGGTTAGGCATAATTTGGTTAACACAAGGTCATTGCGTCTGAAGGGTTTATCGTCTGCTGAGGAAAATGGTTTATAATAATTATTGAAGTTCTTATATTTTCCTTTTTAAGATAGTTTCGTTTAAAAACAAGTAGTAGATAAATCTTTTCAGTGTAATATATTTGTTAAATGAAATTGCGTCTTCGTCTGAAAAATGGTTTTAACGATATGTAAATATTGGACGAAGTCTTTCACAAAGATTTAATCAGTAAAGAAGATTTGTTCCTAGTTAAACAAGAAAAATAATGCAATCATTTTATATTGGTTCGCTCAACTAAGCTACCTCCAATCTCCTTCAATTGAAGGGTTTCATTAGATATCAAAATTAAGAACATTGAGTATTGTCGTCCACTCCTGGACCTGAGTATTCTCGACCACTCCTGGCCCGTTAGCTTCACTCACCAACGCTAGTATTCTTAAACCACTTCTGGTTCTCCAAGTATTCTTGACCACTCCTGGCCCGTTGGCTTCACTCACCAACGCTAATATTCTTAAACAACTTCTAGTTCCCCAAGTATTCTCGACCACTCTTGGCCTGTTGGCTTCACTCACCAACGCTAGTATTCTTTGTTCAGCCACTTCTGACTCTCAGTGAGTATTCTTTGACAAACCCCTCCAGGCTTTACAAGTATTCTTTCCCTAGTCTCTTCAGGATTTTACAATTAGAGATTTTTGCTTTGGTCTGAGTGCATGAATGACTCTCACAGAGATGATTGGGAATTTCCTGCACTTTCTAAGGTTTTCTACCCTAGTCTTACAGAGACCTGTGTTTGAGAAGTTGGGTTACTCTCATGGAGAGGATACATAGGTTTACAAAACTCTTTAAGGTTTGTCCACAAGTGACATTTCGAGCACCTTAGTTTATTGAGATACAAATACAATATTTCATTGTACATATGACTATGAATACTCATCTCTGGTCTCTTTGTCTTGTGGGCTTGATATCACTATTTTTCTTCTTATCAAAGCCTAGGGCAAAGCCTATAATTATTCCTTCATTACTTCTTTGCCATCCTTTTTCGGTTTGATGTTATTGCATACTTATAGGCCTGTAAAATTTGCCCGTTGCATATGTCCGTTAAAGCAAATATAGTCGTTCATGACTAGTTTGATCCTTTCATTTAATACATTTGGTCTTGTATTAAATGTTGCTTCCTGTTCTTAGACATTGCTTGTATTCTTCTTTGTCCTGTTACCAGTAGTGTTTGACTTTATCTGAGACCTAGAAATTATTTGTCTTTTTCTAGTCATGCAGCAATATAGCCATTGTCTTTTTCTGAAAAAGTAATGCACTTTTTCTGACACATGCATGCTCTGCTTTTGCATGCTTCTTTTCTTCTTCTTTTCTTCTTTTAATAATGTTATAACATTGAGAATACTTATGTGATCGTAGATGATTCTTTGAGTAATCTTTTGAGACTTGATAAGTGCTTATGCGGTAGTCTTTGTCTGCGTCTGTTAATCTCATGCTTCTCACGTCTTGTTCTCCATCTGAGTATTTGACATAGATGCTTTGGCGTCTTATATGGTCTGGTCAACATTACATACAAACTTGTCTTCATCCAGAGTATCTTTTAGTTTGTTCTGCTCTTGGCCTTGATGCATGATTGACTTTCTTCTGACCTTAGAAATATGCCTCATCTGATTTATGCTTTAGAACAGTTGCACTTGATACAACTTTGTCTGGATATTTTATGATCATCTGGCGCATATTCGTGTTCCATCTATTCATCTTTTGATGCTCGGTTTCCTATGTCATTTGCTTCATCTGTCTTGACTTGTCTGGTCCGTGTCTTGCCTTGACTATTCTTCATAAGCTTCGTCTGATACTTCAGTGTCTCATTCTGGTGGTAGTCCTCTTCCGTCCGTGAGCAGACTTCGTTTTGATGCTTAACTAACCATCATCTGATTCTTTTATCTAGTTTGCACAATCTTCATGGATTATTGCATTTAATGCCTTTGATCTTGCATTAAATGTTTGCTTGCTGAATCTGTGCTTCACGAGGTCTTTTGTACCATTTGTTTGCTTCTATGACTGACATTAAGATATCTCTGTACTTTCTTGGTATTGTAGTGATGGAGGTGTTGTCCTTTGTTGACTGGTAGGTGTACTTGCTTTGACACACGCAGTTTTGATTTGTGGATAAGCGCTCGCCCATTTTTTTTTATCTTTCTTCTTCTGTTTTAATGTCTTCATGTGTTCTTCTAAGATTATATATGCTAGGTAGTTCGTCTCGTTGTGTCTTTAGACGCAATCCATTTTTCTTTATCTTCGTCTGTGTATTCGAGTCTCTGTCTGGTGTGTTTTAACTTAGTTTTTTCCATCATCTTGGTAGCTCATGTCCTTTTTCTTTATTTCTTTTGTGTCTGTGTTTGTGATTGTCTTTGTCTGATGTGTTCCCTTCATTTGCTCAGCCTTTATCCAGTGCTTAGCTCATGTCTCTTGGTCCTGGTATGGATGCATATCAACTTGCCTGTACTTATATCTGAAACACTAACACACTTGTTAGAAATAATAATACGTATTATATTTGTCTCATTCAAAACCTTGCTGGGAATTGTTTTCGTATTTATCTGATTCAACAGTGAATAAATGAGGAATGAGCTAGTCCAAAGTGGTTGTGAGCTTGTCTAGGCTAGGTGCAACACCCTGCCTTGAAATAATGTGGCCTAGATATGTCACTGATGGAACACCAAACACACATTTGGCATGCTTGGCATGAAACTGGTTATTTAATAGTGGCTATAAAATCAAACTTAAATGATCTAAATGGGTCATGAATTATTTTATATAGATCAAAATATCATTAAAAAAGTATGAAAAATTCTCTCAAATAAGGTCTAGGCAAATCATTCATGGTTGAATAGACAATGGATGGAGCATTTAATAAACCAAATGGCATAACTAAAAATTCATGATGGGCATCAAATGTCCAAAAAGTTATTTTATAAGTATCTAAAGGGACAACATAAATTTGATGGTAACCCAAATGTAAATCAATCTTAGAGAACACTTGGACAGTTCCAACTCCATCCAACAATTCATCAATGGTAGGGTTAGTGTTAGACTTTATAATTCCTTCCTTCCATACAAAAATGTCAAGAACCGTCTTTCTTTTTTACCAATAGCACCAAGGAAGATAAAGGGTTACTATTAGACTTTATAATGCCTTCCTGTAACATTTTAGTGATCAAAGTGGTCATAGTGGCTTTTTGAGAGTAAGGATAGCGGTAGGGCTTGACATTAATTATAGTGTTTGGTAATAAAGGAATATGGTGGTCATGTAGGTGGGAATGGGGTAGGCCATGAGGTTTTTGAAAAACACGGTCAACTTTAGAGATTAATTGTGTAAGGTGAGGATTAGTAAGAGTGGAAGGTAAAAAGATCGGAAGGGATATAGTAAAGGGTTCAACAATAATGGTAATAGAAAATAAATGACAAGAAGCAATATCATCTTGATGAACAAAATGACATATTTGATGGAAAGTAACTAGTGTTAGAGTTATTGAATCTCCTATGATAGTAATGGTCGACCCTTGATGAGTGAAGGTAAAGGAAGGAATAGAAAAATCTGCTTATATCGTACCTAATGTACACAACCATGCAACCCCTAAAAAATTTGCAACCTCAATAGGCAACAAGTATAAAGGTACATTGAAAACATATTCTTGGAAGGAAATAGAAACCTTAGGACAATAATCATGGCATGCAATATAATCACCATTGTCAACCATAACTTGAAAAGGTGTTATGGAGGTAAAAGGTAGATTTAGGTGTTGAGCAATGCGAGGATGAATGATGTTATGTGAACTACCCAAATCAATGAGGAGCAGAACTTGAAACCCATTAATCCAACCTTTGAACGACAATGTTTGTGGGGAAGTATGACCAATAAGGGCCAAGTTGGAGAGAGGTCTTCATCAGATAAGAGTAATAAAAACCAAAGGCTAGAGCACTTATCACCAAAAGCATATTTCTCATCACAATTATAACACAATTTGGTTGCACGGGGCTCCTGTAATTGTTGTGGTGTTATTTTTTTTATAGTTAGGGATGTAGCGATAAGTGTAGAGTTGGAGGTTGTAGTGTTTGATGTTGTAAGTTTAAGAGATGAAACAAATGAATTACTATGGATGAGGGTTGGAATTGTAGGATTGAGGGTACTGGTTAAAATGGTAGAAGTGTTGCTTAGAGTCCTACAACATGGCTTCTACTAATTTAGCCAAACTAATTGTTTGGATAACTGAATGTGGTCTCAAGATAGCCATCTCATTTTGAATTGTCGAAATTAACCCAAAAATGAAACAGTTTAATATAATGGCGGGGCATATACTACAAATCTTATTACACAACTTTTCCAATGTAGCCTGATACTAAAAAACGAAGCATATATGGAGTAATTCGAGTAAAATTGCCTCATGATTTACATATGTGGAAGGACCAAAATGTAAATCTAGTGAGAAGCTAAAGTGAGTTCAATTGCCCAATTGTTTATTAGATAACATCCATTTAAATCAGGTGAGAACCTCCCCTTTCTTATAGAAAGCTGCCACTAAGACTCATTGTTCCCATGGTACATGATACATCATAAAAAATTGATTAGCTTGAAAAAGCTAATCCAAAGATTCAAACCCTTCAAAATACATAATTGGAGCTTAGGGTGTGTCATATAGGCTAGAGAATCGATTTGATCATAGCCAAAAGGTTGATGAAAAGATGAAATGGGAAAGAATGGAAATATTAAGACTATATGGTTAAATGGTAAAGGAAGTAGGCAATTAGTAATAATTGGGGTGGTGAAAATAGGGCATGTGGAATATAACGATTGGTTACTGGTTGAAATCATGTTAGTGGGGGAACTATAGAAAGAGAATTTGAGGTGATTAGGGATTGGGAAAATTGTGGTAAAATGGAAAGAGGATGTGTGGTGGAGATATATGGGTCATGAGGTAGGGATATAGTGGAGGATGTATGAGATAAGTGTAAGAATGGGGGTTTCTAGATCTTGTCCATTAAAAACCCAAGAATGGAAGTGATTGATTCGAGTTAGGTTTCTTGAATAAATGTGTGTTGATTACCTTGTGATTGTAATGCAATGATCTCATTAGTTATCATTAGAAGAGTATCATCTAAATCTTTACCCATTTTGGGATTGACATCTTTAAAAACCCTAGGAGGCATGGAGGTTGAAACAATGAAAGCACCAATGATACGTATCTACTATTTTGACTTAAGCTACCCAAAGAGAACGCTAAGAAAGAAAAGGTTGGAATACCATCATTCATACTCTTAAACACCAATCACAAGGTTTTATAGCAAGAACTAGCCAACAAAAGAAGCCAAGCATTATTGAAGTAAAACAAAATATTATAAAGCAACTTAAATAACATTAGTCTTCTCGAGCATTCAGCTCATAACATAATCTGTCATCTAACTTGGGAGGATTACCTTACGAATGAACAATCACTATCATATTTTTAAAATATTAAACATTTTATCTCCATACTTTCAAAAATCATTCCAAAATATTAATTTAAATTATAAAATATTAAATTAAATAATTATTTTATAATAAATTTGTTAAAAAATATTAATATTTTGGAGGGTGATTCGGAGAGTACTATTAAATTATTACTCATTTTGCTCTTATACCTATTAGTTTACATCGTCGATCCATATCTATTAACAGTTCATTTCAAAATAATACTTAACATTTTTACTTCATCAACCAACTAAATTATGAGCGTGATTGTATAATTTTTTGAGCAAAAAAGTGCAATTAAATAAAAATAAAAAAGAAAATTCCACCAAATCGAGGCAAAACTAGTAAATCTTCACAATCATATTAGATTATCAAGACTATTAAAACGTCCATACCCGGTGCACATTGAATCCCTTTATTGAACACAACCATGCAAATGAAAGCTTATTTACGTGAACCTTTCCATGGTAAACATTATTCAACAACGAATCCACTTTCACAAACTAACCCTTCACAGTTTTTGAATTAAACGACGTGCAATCTCTCCTAATCTCTCCATTTTTCCCAGTCTTGACCCCAACCCTTCCAAGCTTCCTCATGGCTGCCACAAACGCTTCATTGAAGTCCGCACCGTTTCTCGCGAACCGCACCACCGTAGACTGCGACGCAGCGTCCGTGAACAGCACCTGGTCCGAGGTTAGTAACCCTTGTCCCGACATCAAGTTCGTGTAATAAACGTTGTCGAAGGCCACAGGGGATTGCGGGTCCAGGGGAACCACTACGCTGGGGTCGCTATTACGAGGACACTGAGCGATCAAATTTCCGGCGTAGGTGGGGTCCAGTGTGGGGTCCACGGGAGAGGAGCGCGAAAAGGAGTATAAGCGGTTCGTGAACTGGTCGCAGTGTGAGAACCCTATGGTGTGGGCTCCGGAGAGGGCTATCATGTCGGTTTGGGCCAGGCCGTGTTTGGAGAAGAGGGCGTTCAGTTGGCCCAGATTGAAGTTTGCTTTCGGAAGGTTTCCTTCTACGCGCGAGGCCTTAGAAATAAGCCCGTCTTTGCGCCCTAGCTCTACCTTGAATGAAGGCCCACCAAGCTGGGACAATTGCACTTAAACAAGTATCAATCCTACTTCCATTCAATTTAAAGTATGAGTTAATCATCGATGCCAGTATAAATTTTTTTTACACCAGTAACTAATTATATTTTTTAAAATTATTTATTTTATTATTATTTCATTAAATAAACAACTGATATATCATTATAAAAAAATATAATTGGTTGTCAGTGTAAAAAAAATTTATACTTGCAATGTATAGGTGATTAACTCTTAAAATATTGTGGGTATATAAAAAAAATATTCAAATAATATTATTTATCAAGCATAGAACCACTAAGATTGATTTAATAGTAAAAGATTAGAACAAAATACACATTATTTTAAGCTCGAACTTTAATAATATTATTGTAAATTTGGTAGATAAAAATTAAGGAATTGGGTACCAAGCCTATGACATCTCTGGTAGCGAGTGCTAAAATGTCTGCGCATGAAACGACGCCGGGGCATGCAGCTTCCACTGCTTGCTTTGCCTTGATAACAGTGTCAAACCCATCTCCTGCAAGAGAAAGACTTTCCGTGGCATCTTTTTCTGCGTCTCCATTTGGCGATGAGATCATAATAGAAGCATCACATCCCTACACCATCAAATTAATTCTTCATTAGTGTAGCCAACCCAATTTTCACGTTAATATTTGACTTGTATTCAAAATCTTATGTCCTCAATGAAGTAGCTAGTAGCTAGCATAGGATTTTTGATTAATTTTTTTTCTAGCATGTTCGTACGTTTAAGAGTAATTGGTCGAAAGTTAACAACAAATCAACTAAAGGAATTCTTGAATATGCCTCTACCTCGTACTCGACGATTTTTTTTATGATAACCTACGATGCACCGATACGATACGCGTATCGGATACGACACGTATCCGATACGGCGATACGCTTATTTTAAAATATATAGGATACGATACTTGTAAGATACGTGTTGTCATATATATCAATGTTCATACAACATAATAATTTTGTACTTGTAATTTTGATCAAAATTCATAAACATTAAATATATAATTACTATTTTGCAAATTCAAATTAAAAATATACTTATTGTACATTACTAAAAATAATTATAAACCATTTCATCATAAATTACTTTTTATTATTTACAAATGGAAATAATATTATTAAATTTCATTCCTTTCTTAAAATTATCTATGTAGAAGTAGAAGACAATTTTCATTTACAGTTTATCAAGGACCAATATTTCTATGTTTCTATATTAAAAATGTTTATATATCTTATTTAGTTGTAAAGAATATTTCATAATTTTTCAAAAATTTGAATACTTTATCGATATATATCACCGATAAGTATCGGTGAAGTATCTGAGAGTATCGAGATTGAATAAAATTTTCATAATATTTTCAAAAGTTAGGATACTTCATTGACACGTATCGGTGAAGTATCCAAGAGTATCGTGTCGGATACGTATCGGATACGGATACGTGAAGCAAATTGAAGTATCGGTGTTTCATAGATGATAACTAGGTGTGGGTTTGTGTGGTTATGACTGTTCTCTCAGCATATTATTCTCATCATTTAAGAACAAAAACTAGGTGGTCACGCATAGCATTCCAAATGTGATAAAGCAAGAGAAAAAAATTAGTGGATGACACGATCGGGATTATTAACAAGGATAAAAACAAATAAGCCTCCACCGTAGCCATAAAAGTCACGATCATATTTTGAAAGTTCAACTTAATACATGAAATTTAAGCGTAAAAAAGAAGGAAACTATAATGTCTAATATGGAAAATGCAAGCTCATCTTCAGAGGAAGGAAATGAAAAAAGCATAATTAACTTAAACGTCGTGATAATTCTATTTTCTTAATAAAAACTTGACACTGAAAAATTATACTATACACACACAAGTGAGGAACTAATAAAGAAATATATGAATTGAGAGGGGCACCTCAACAAAGCAATCATGGAAAAATAGACGCAGTGTTGCTTGTCCAGTGATGATGGTTTGAGAAAACTTGGTAGTCACTGCTTTAGTTACGATGGATTCGACCTTTGGACAAGATGAAGCATAGAAATTCTCTACTAAT
Organism: Cajanus cajan; assembly: GCF_000230855.2. NCBI lineage: Eukaryota > Viridiplantae > Streptophyta > Magnoliopsida > Fabales > Fabaceae > Cajanus > Cajanus cajan. The sequence continues at coordinate 16,401,247 of NC_138520.1, read as the reverse complement.
TGGCCTTCTCCCTTAGATATAAGCATTGTGAAAGCCATCAAAACAGACATCAATACTATCCTTATGATCTCCATTTCCCTTTCTCTGGTTGCTAGCTATGTAAGTGCGCTCTCCACAACACTATATACTAAATAGAAATAATGTTACTTATAAATTGTGAAGGAAAAATATCGTAAGACAGGACAGTGAATGATTTAATGAAGTACACAACCCACCACATATATTAGGAATGAAAGCAATAATACGAGGGAATAACATTTTTTCTAGAATATAAAAGAAGCATTAGGAGTGAGAGCAATAATAGGAGGGAATAACATTTTTTCTAGGAAATAAAAGAAGCTCAAAGGATTGACAATGACAAGTACTATAATGAAAGAATAATGTGAAATAAAGGATAGTTTGTTATACCAATTCTATTTTTCGTAACAGAAATATTGACAATTTAGGTGACTTAAGTAGGCTATTTTTAGGATGAGTACAAATGTTTTCTACCTTTCCCTATATATATATATATATATATATATATATATATATATATATATATATATATATATATATATATATATAGTTAAAAAGGGTGGTACTGGTAATGAGTAAATAATTCACTTAAAACGAGTTTAAACAGAGTATCGCCAAGTTAGATTATGATGAATTTATAATGTTATAAATTTAAAACATAATTTAGAGTTAATTAACATCTTAAGTATAGTTGAATATTGGAGAGTTTGTTACACTAAAAAAATTTATTTTCTCAAGAATTTGAAATTAAGAATGTTAGTTTTTTTTTTATGTTTAATTTGTTTTCCTATGATAATTTTTACATAAGTTTTTTTACATAATTGTTTTTATGGGAAGGTAAGAAACTAACCTTCTCTATTTAAAAAAAAATAGTTTTAATACGGTAAAAATATCTCACTAACTTTATTAGTTTATTTAATGTAGTGAAAATCTTTAATTTTCAAAATAGCATTTGTAAATATTCTCCAAAAACATCTATAACTTATACAAGCAAGAATAACCTTCCTATTATTCACTCATTGGTATTATTTTATTGGATTATACACATATGTGAATATACTTATAAAATATAATATAAGTATTTAATTAATAATTTTGATATTTTATTTTTATTAATAGAACTGTTTTAATATTTATTTTAATTATTTGACATTTTTGAAATATTATATAAGGTGTTTTAAGTAAAGGTTTTATTTAATTAATTAAGGGAGAAGGAAACTAGTAATTAAGGTTAAGTATTTTAACTAAAGGATGGTTAAGGGGAGGTTAATTTTTTTTTTATTTAAAAAAAAGGAGTTTTGATCAGTTTTTACACATTTTCTTTTCTTTGCGTATGCATTCTTCTTTTTACACTTAGAGCCTGAAGATTAGGAGTAGGAAAGGAATCACCCTGAAGTCGATCATCCATCTTTTTCTATTCAACAAGGAAAGGGGAAGTGAGAAACCTCACTTTGGGTGTAGGATGTATGTTGGGTAGTAAGATTGGTCTAAATTCTATCTCTGTTGTATGTCTATGTATGATGGGTATTCTGCAAATACATCTGTTTTGTCTATTGTTCTTCTTACATGTTCCTAATGACATGAATTGTTTGAATATATGATCAATTGTATATTTTAGATTATAATTGTATGATGAGATTCATGTGGGTTCCTATAGAAAACTCGAAGGGAACTTATTGTTATAGTTAGTGAAGATATTGATTGATATGTGTAAACTGAATAATTTGGAATGTAAATTGCACGTTATAGAGCATTTTTACTAATTATATATATGTTTATGCATGTAATTGGATGTGGGTAACTAGTAGTTGTTGAGGAGACGTGATTTCTAGGGAGGAAGATCGTGTTCTTGCTCAATGACACATGTTGGGTTTCTCAACGACAAGCCCCAGGGGGCTCAGCTTGCTCAACTAGATGTTGGCCGCTCAGTAAGAAGTCCCAAGAGACTCAACTCGCTTAGCTACATGTTGGTCACTCAACGAGATGTCCTAGGGGGCTCAACTCAATTAGCTAGATGTTGGTCACTCAGTTAGATATTGGTGGCTCAGCTAGATGTTGGTGGTTCAACTAGATGTTGTAGACACTAGTTTTTGTCCAGGATGAGAATTTGAAGATGGGAAGCTTCTAAAGCGAGATAAGTGACCCTCAAGAGACCTTGAGACTCCAAAATGCGTCGAGATGGAGTAAGCAACCTCCAAAAGACATTCCAAGGGTCAAACAACCAAGAAGCAAACTTGGAGGCATGAGAATGGTCGTTTTGGTCATGCAAATGATCGTTCCCATGATTAACCAAAATATTCGTTCTCATGGTTAGTATGGTCGTTCCAAATTGAACTTTTCCATGTAAAATGAGGTTGAAAACGACCTTTCCAAGGGGAGAACGACTATTTTGGGCCTTTGGCCTCTATTTAAGCGCGCATTTAATCACCCTCATTTGGGAACACTTTATTCTCTCTTCCCCCTTGACTCTTTTTAGAAGCACTTTGAGTAAAAAAGACTCATTGAGAGCTAGATTAAAAGATCTTTAGTCCGTTTGGCAGAGATTTCAGAGTTTATGTAGTATAGAAGTCCCTCTTGAGTGATAGAGAGGTTCTTGTAGAGCGAGGAGGTTGCCAAAAATTGCACCCAAACGGTTTTACGAGAAAACAATACTAAAGCTTGCTTCGGAGGTTTCGAAATCTCTCTCTCTCTCATATTTATTACTTTAGTTGTATGCTTAGAATAGGCATCATGTAGATAATTCATTACAATATATACATAATTATGGGGTAAGAATGTTAATCTTTGCTTTATTTTGTTAATAAACAAATCATAGGATACTATTTTAGGCGTTATAGGGTGCCTAATACCTTTCCCACGTAAACGACCCCCGTACTCAACTCTGATTGCATAAACCTTTCTTTTTCTAATGTTTTGAGTAAAATATCGGTGACGACTCCAAGAACCTTTATTTTCAAAACCATTGACAAAGGTTTAGTCCAGTTATCGGGCATTCCAATGTCAATGAAATTTTAAAATACAAGTCGAACAAGCCATCTTTTTTAGGTCGGGTTTCAACAGACGTTAGTTGATATTACTTTTTTACTAATGACTAGTTGATGTATTTGAGAATGTACGTGGGATATATGAGATAATGTGAGAAATATGTGATATGTGAAGTGAGATCGTGTGTATGTTATTGCATTGAGTTTGTTTTACATGCATCAATTGTATAAATTATGTTTTTAGGGTATAATATGGAATACACTATCAAGGAGGGTCCCTTATTTAAAAGTTAGGGAACCAACCTTGTGGATGGCTCGGTTTGGGAAGTCACAACCCTACCCTCATGTGTATGGGATGTAACTTGTGCAACTTAGCTATAATGTTACTTGTTATTATTTATAATATCATGAATGAACCAAGCGTGCTAATGATATTATATGTTTATGTTGTGTCTTGTATGTCTTGTTTGTGTTTGACTATCTAATTTGTATTCTTACACCGTGGGTTAGAGTGAAATGTTTCTCACTTCCTTTATCTCTGTTTTTAGTCTTGTATTGATTCTACATGTGATGATCATCATGATGATGAAGATATTGGTGATGAGGCTTAGGCTTCATGTTGGATTTCTTTGATAGAACATGTAACATCAGGACATAGTTAGGACTAGTTTAAGACTTTATTTTGTTGGTTCATTTGGAAAATATCAATTTTTAGTTTCTTTGTAATTCTTTTAGTTATGTTATGTTATTTGTTTAAGATACAATGTGATTTTCTCTACTTGTTATGATTTTGAGTTACTTTATTATGTTGAGGATATTTAATTTTTATATTTTTATGTGTTATACCCTACAAGATACAGGGTGTCACAATACTAATATTAAGGAAATAATATTTGGAAGAGTACATACTAATAGTCAAAAGAAAGTACATGAGTTAGTTGAAAGAGTATGTATAACATTGTAAGGAAAGTACATGAGTTAGTCGAAAGAGTATGTATAACTTTGTATTGCAATAGTTAGGAATTATGTAATGCACTATTTGTGAATTTTAAACTTAGAACCATTTTTATAGTCATATTTTAAACTATAATTTCTTTCTAGAAATTGTTGGTATGTTAGTTTCTAAATCGCACATTCATAAACTTATTGATGGAAAAAATTCATCTTCACACAATAAGTTTACTCATACATCTAAGGATCTTAAACAAAACACACATTGTAATTTTATTTTGTGGCTCTATATATATAGAATAAATTTGGAGTACAAAATTTGAATACTATAATCCTCCTAATTTAAAATAAAAAAATCACTAAAAGATATTAAAATAATTTAATAAGAATCTATAAATCCAAATAATATCCTATAAATTACAAATTCCAAAAATAACTCTTGAAATTTTCATTCACTCAATTTATTTGAAATTTGAATTACTTTCCCAACAAATCTTTCCTTAATTAAAATTTCCAAATAACTAGCTCATTAAAACATTTATCTTCTCAAAACTTATCTATCCAAATGGCAAAGATTTTTCTCAATCTTTTGCCCTTGCAATATCAAACTTCTTCAATTGTGTACTTTGCATCCCCATTTTGAAACAACATACTTGTAGTCTTGTGATGTCATCTCTCCTAATGAAATTATATTGGATGCAACACAAGGTTCATGTCTCATATTTTCAAAAGTTTGGATGATATCGTTGTGAAGCTTCATTCTCACAGTCTCAATGTCTTTAACCTCTATTTTCCCACCATTTCCTAACTTGAATTGATCAAAATCACTGTTAGTCTTTAAAGTGTGAAACATTATTTGGTCTCTATAAATGTGCGTTGAGACAGTAGAACCCATTATCCATTTTGATTTAACAACTTCCTTAGTAGTTTCCAAATAGACATCTTCATCGTCATGAATGTTTTAGGTTACATTAGCTTAGGAGTTGTCATTATCTCTCTTCATAATTCTCAACTTTTGAAAGTTCTTTCTCATTTCTTTACACATTGATTGCACATGACATTTCTTCCCACAATAATAACATTGCATGTTACTCAAATAATTTTATAGACATGATTGAAAATTTGATCTTCCTCTAAGCTCATCTTGTCTCCATGAATTACTTCTCCCTTGCTCAGAATGTTGAGCAGTTAATGCATGACCTTTAATATCAATATTCTCATTTTTCGTCATTCTTTTATTTTCTCTTAGAGTGAATGTTACATCATCTAGCTTCAATGATATTTTTCCTACAAGCAATGTCTGAACTAAGTATTTATAAAACTTTGGTAGTGAAGTCAACAACACCACTTGTTCTTCGTAAAAATAAATTTCATTTATATTTAACAATTGACATACTAGTTGGTTGAAATGATTAATGTGATAATGAAGATTTCCTCACATCTTTATTTTGAGTTAATATAACTCCATCTTCAAACATGGGCGATTGGTCAATGACTTAAACGCATAAATACTCTCCCACAAGGCTTTTGGTACTATCTTTTTTTAACACGTTGCACTTAATCTCGAGAGTAAGAGCTAACTGAATCATGTTCATGACCTTCTTTTGGATTTGACTTCATTCTCTTTCATTGATAGTATTTGATTTTTCATTTTCCAAAGTATGATCAAGACCTTACTACACTAAAATTTCTTGAATGGATAGCCTTATATTATTGCCATAATATAGTATATTCTCTTCTATTGAGATTTTTTTGTTTTCCAAATGAGAGGAATGAAATCATAATAAGGTATTATCATGGGATCTTGTGATCATCATTCTTACTACTTCTTGTCTGGTTTCTTTAATGATAAAAGGAAATTGTCTGGTTTCTTTAATAATGATAAGAGGGAAGTGGATGCTTTTGAAATAGTAAGGAGTTAGTAATTTTTGTTATTTGACAAGCTTACATCTTTACTCACTCATGCCCTTGTTTTTCTATTTTATGTCTCTTTACATCTATGAAGTTTGGTTTTAAAATGGTGGTATTGTATTGTATAACTTCTATAAACAATTTTTTATGATAAGAAACTTGGTAGAAATTAAGAGGAAGCAAGATCGGGATAGGATTTAAATTAAAATTGTTAAAATTGTTCTGAATACTTGTTGGCTTGCATCCGTGGAAAAAATAGAGAAAAAAATTATGAATAATGGAATTCTAGTTTATATCATTAAAATGAAAGTATTTTACATTGACCATAAATATTTTTATTGTAATATCTTATTCATAGTTGGATTTTCATCAATCCTCTCTTAAATCATGATGATTTGCCTTTAATTGTCACAGTTTAAGATTTTTATAGCTACATTTCATATAGTGTATTAAATTTAATATTCGAAACTTTTAAATCTAGAGAAAAATAGAGATTTTAATATTAACAACTAATAAATCACCATTTAATAAATCAAATTAATAGTACTTGAAAAAAATAAAAATAAAAAATACATTTAAAAATTATAATTATTAAAATAAAGCGTTAAACTATATCATTATTTTATTGTTTAACATTTTATATTACTACATGTACCTAAGAATTGTCAAGAGATTTGGAGATGTTCTTATAAGTCTAACCATGTGGTTGAAGATCCATTTAGGAAGACAATTCAAATTGTTGTATTTTATTTATTTTTTACCTTGTTGAACAAGTTTGTGCTATGTTATGTGTATTTACATTGAAAAATTCAATAATTCATTGGAGTTAACTTTAATAAAATTTTACTTTTATAAATTACTCCAATAATTCATTTATTTGTATCTACTTTTAATATTTAATAATGAAAAAAAAGCTTTTATAAATATTAAATATTTAATAGATAATTCAAAATTGATTAAATATCATTTTTTTTGAAAAATAATTTTTAGCGACCGACCATGTGACAAATGATTTGATGTCTAAGTAGGACTAGATTTGAAATTTTTAATTAGAAAAATGACATATACTTATCAACTGATTTCGTGACAGAAACTTCATTTACTATTTTCATCCCAACAGGTAAAACGACCGATTTGGCAGCGACAAACCTAATTTTGTTAGTGATCGACCTATTCATCAATTGTTAAACAACAAGATATCCCATTTCAATCCCTAAAACGGCTTAGTGATTAGGCTTTTCACAGTTAACTTGTTTGAGTCGCAATTTTGATTGCTACTTGGTTTAGCAACTAATTGCTCAATTTAGTGACCAAAAGTAGGTTCACTAAATGTCTTTTTTTAGTGAATTACCTTTCACGCACTACCTCTTGCCCCTTAGACTTTGAAGAAAAATACCTAAGTTTCACAATTTTGAAATCAAAATCATATTATGTTGATTTTAAAATAACTATTGTAAAAAACCTCTTTGACATAAGTTAAAATTAGAACCTATGCAAAAGGAAGTTTTACATCCATTATTTTAGAACAAATGTAAAATAGTTATTTCAAATTATAAAGATGTCACTACGTCATTTTCTACATGAATTGTATAATAGCTAATGTAAAAAATATATATGTTAAGCAAATCAAACAAAGATACATTTTTTGAGAGTTTAAAACCGCTAGAGTATGTGAAGCAAGTCAAACAAAGATCCATTTTTTGGGAGTTTAAAACCACTAAAAAATGTGAAGTAATGGCCTACATTTTCTAGTGTCAAAAATCAATAATTAGATAATATCCGCCACAAACCATTTTTTGCAAGTGTTAATATAACAGTTATTAATAATGCTAGAAATGTCATTTATGACAATTTTTAATCGTTAGAAATTGAAAATTAAACTAACCACCACAAATCATACATTTTTTGTATTGAAAGTGGATTGGGGTAAGAAATGGAAGAACAACCCCTAAGGATTAGTTACTTGAGGAAGAAAAGTTTTAGGAAAATATGGGCTTGTTTGATTCAACAATGACTTCATTTGTTCAATACACATCCTCATCATATTATATATGTTTCAAGCATAGTCATTATAGGAGTGAAAAAAAGGATGTAAGATAAGATATCTAGAGTAAATTTGAGCTTGCTAAAAGGCAACTATAAGAAAAAGGCTTTGGAAGAACATATATATACCACAACATAATGAGAAAATGTATTATGAACTACGATAACTCCATATGAGCCTAAACCAACCCTTACTCCATCATCAAGTACCACTTTAGAAGACCATGAGCACAATGTTAGTAGTGATAGTCAAGATGATTATATTGACGAGATAATGATGTCATCATTGTAGTGACAATAGTAATAAAAACGACAATAATAATAATAATAATTGTAAAATAAACAACAATAAAAATATATGATAGCAAAAATATGATAATGCAAGTAACACTAGTAATTAATGATGGTATTTACACTACTAACATCATAGTTATTATCATCATCATTGTTAATACTATTATTATTATTATAAATAACAATAATGATTAATGATAACGATAATAATAATTGTAAAAATAATTATAATAATGATCTTATGAGATATGTGTATATATAATTAAATTCATTAATATATAGTTGTTAATTCTCATTTAAAATTTCTGTGAGTGGTCATATCTTATAATTGCACATTTCCAACTTATTATATTGACAAGCATTATTTATATTCACGACGGGCCACTTGAGCAAATATTAATTTGCATCCATATAAATTCATCATCATACAAAAAAGATTGTACATGCATTACATTACCTAAAGCCCTAAACAAGCAATGAATTAATTTGCAAAACCCACATCATATCCCCACTGCACAATTAATAATGAATCCCTTTATTGAACACAACGAACCAAAACCTTATTTACGTGAACCTCTCCTTAGGTAACAACATTATTCAACGTATGAACCCACTCTCACAATTCACAAACCAACCCTTCACCATGCATTCACGAATTAAACGCCGTGCAATCTCTCCTAATCTCTCCCTCGCTCCCAGTCTTGACCCCAACCCTTCCAAGCTTCCTCATGGCTGCCACAAACGCTTCATTGAAGTCCGCAGCGTTGTTCGCGAACCGCACCACCGTAGACTGCGACGTAGAGTCCGTGAACAGCACCTGGTCCGAGGTGAGTAACCCTTTTCCGGATACCAAGTTCTGGTAATAGACGTTGTCGAAGGCCGCAGGGGATTGCGGGTCCAGGGCAACCGCTACGGTGGGGTCGGGATTTCTCGGGCACCCCGCCATCAAATCTTGCGCGTACGAGGTGTCCAGAGTGGGGTCCACTGGATTCGACGATGAGAACGAATATAAACGGCTCGCGAACTGGTCGCAGTGTGAGAACCCAACGGTGTGGGCTCCCGAGAGTGCTATCATGTCGGTTTGGGTTAGGCCGTGTTTGGAGAAGAGCGCGTTGAGTTGGTCTAAGTTGAAGTTCGCTTTTGGAAGGTTTCCTTCTACACGCGATGCTTTGGAAATAAGCCCGTCTCTGCGTCCAAGCTCTACTTTGAACGAAGGCCCTCCAAGCTGAGACAAATCAAATATGAATTATTGTTTGAGTTTAAATTTAATGTTTAATTTGTCCACATGCAAAAGGTAACAAAAAAAAAATTATACACACTATTGAACTGGTATTAATTAGTTTTAATTAGAATTTACTGAGAAGTTATAAGAATTATTATATTGTTATTCATGAATAATGATGGGTTTATATGTATATTAAATTAAAATTGTTGACTTTTTTTTAATAATTATTTCCAAAGATATATATGATTTTTTGTTTTTATATTTAACTTTTTAAAACCTTTCTTCTACTATTGGGCAAAATCTCTATCATTACGTAAGGATGAAATAAAATTTCATTTAATATATATGAGAGAAAATGATGATGAGAGAGTGTGAAAAGAGTTTGTACTTCTCAACAAAAATGAAAGCTATTATTCATTGCATTTGATGATGTATTGCTACAGCCTACAGAATTGGACAACGCGTGTAGACAATATCAACATAGTAAAATTCTTGTAATGAACACATGATTAAACGATGGTGTGCATGAACAAATCAAAATAAAGTCTTGAAATGATTGTTGATTATACTTTTGTTAAATTAATAAAATTGCTTACCAAGCCTATGACATCTCTGGTAGCGAGTGCTAAAATGTCTGCGCATGAAACCACGCCAGGGCATTGAGCTTCCACTGCTTGCTTTGCCTTGATAACAGTGTCAAACCCATCTCCTGGTAGCGAAAGATTTTCTGTGAAATCCTTCTCTGCGTCCCCATTTGGTGACGATATTATAACAGATGCATCACATCCCTACACCATCAAAATTAATTCTTCATTGGTAAAGCCAACCCAATTTTGGCATCAATATTTGGGTTAGATTCAAAATTTTACACTATATATCTAAAGTTTAATTTCAATTGCCCTGAATGAAATAGAATGGGATTTCTTGATCAATGCTTTTCTACCATGTTCCTGTGTTAAGTCAAGTCTAGTTGGTCAAAAGTTAACAACACAACAACTAATAGCTAGGATTGTATTTTATACCTCAAAGTCAATGACTTTTTAATAATCCATGTTTCAGCCAATCACAATATTACATATATTTATGGTTTTTAATTTATTTCAAAAATTTAATAACACTCTATTCCATGTCAAGTAAATACCAGTTAGAAACTAAGCTATTCAGGACAACCTAATAACGTGATCACTATAAACAAAAAAATAAATACAAAGTCACATATAGCATACCAAATATGCGATATTGCAGAATTTTCTACTGAATGACATAATCAGGCATTAACAAGGAAAAGGAAGAATAAGCCTCCACCAACCATAAAAGTCACGATCATATTTTGAAACTTCAACATCATACATGAAAATTAAGAGAGTAAAACCAACTAGAAGGAAACCATTATGTCCAGAAAATGCATGCTCATCAGAAGATCAAGGAAATGAACAAAGCATAACTTGACGGGGAAAACAGTCTATACATATGAATCAGTAGCGTAGTGATAATTCTATTTTCTTTATATCAAAACAAAACTTGACACTGAAAAACTATATTATATAACCAAAAAAAGGGTTAGAAACTATAGAGAAATATATGAATTGAGAGAAAGGCATGCACCTCAACGAAGCAATCATGGAAAAATAGACGCAGAGTTGCTTGTCCAGTTGTGATGGTTTGAGTAAACTTGTTGGTCACAGCTTGGGTCACGATGGATTCGACGTTTGGACAAGTTGAACTATAGAAATTCTCCACTAATTGGCCTTCTCCCTTAGGCATAAGCACCATCAACAAAGCCACTAACATTAACACTAACCTCATGATCTCCATTTGTTGGCTAGCTATGTAAACGTCTCTATGTACAACTCTATTATATATCATTCAGTTATGTTTATATATATATATCTCCCTTTCCGTGTGGTTGAGGATAGCCTAGTTGGATTTGTTAAAGGTCATAATAAAAAGAAAAAAGAATGAGACAAAGTTGATTACTCGGTAATTAACCCCAACCTTGTGCTATATAATATATATAGCTGGAATAAGCTGTCTTGGTCCAAGTAGTCATTTTAACTTGCCAAAGTGAAACCTTCCTCTTTTGAATTTTCCAGATTGGGTCTTAGTAAGTTCAAGTTGTTAAGGTGGGTGTTATTGGAATTAAAAAGATAATGCCTATTGTTTTATATTCAACTTTTTAATATTACTTAAAAAATTATGAAATTTGAAATTTTATAATAGTACATTAAATATTTATAGTGTTGTGAGTTGTGACACATATAAGTACATGAACAAAACGGTTCCCTCAAATTCATAAACTCTGTGTTATTATCATTTACATTACTCCCTTTATTGTTTTTAATTTTTTTTTCTGATATACACAAAATATTTTACATCACTTAGGAATTGAGATAAAAAATTATTTATAATTAAATATTTTTATTCTTTAATTCATTAATAATTGAACGAGTATCAAAGTAGATAATATTTCATATGTGATGATCTTATAATAATATCAGCAGACTTGAAGTTTAAAGATAATTAATACTAAAAGGAAGGCTCAAGCTGATTCTCCTTAGTCTCAATTAAAGGCTTGTTTGATATACTTAAAATGTTTTACATTTTTTTTAAGAATTAATTAAAGTTAATGGTTGTTTATAAATATATCTCTCCAATAATTTAACCTATCGAGACATTTTTCAAAGATAAAATTGTGATGATAAATGAAAGATAAAGTAAACAATATCTCAAATTACCTCAAATATAATATTCCTAACAAGTTTAGGATACTTGAAAACAGAATTTTGTATAGAACATTTTGTATTAACAACATTGTAGATGGTTTTGTAATTATTTTTTCTATACAAATGACTTTATAAAATTTACAAAATATTAAATATTTTTCAAAGCCAATTCTTCATATCTGATTACATCATATTTCGAAACGTTAAATATTTTTCAAACCCCATTCTTCATATCCAATTATGGTGGAATTTTATTACTAAAAAAGTATTATTTTATTGCAAATTTTTCTAAAAAACATATTTAGAGGAATTTTTTGTGGATTTTCTTGCAATAATAATTTCACAAAAAAAAATGTGAATTTATTTATGAAAAATAATTTTCAAAAATTTCTTATAAATTTTTTATGAAAACTAATCTACCACAAATTTTACTACTGTTTTAGTGACTATAGGAATTTTTTTTTTCTATGATAAAAATTTATAGAAAATGTTGTAAGAGTTTTCTTTTGTTTCTTGTAGATATTCTTAAATAAATAAATTTGAAAGTAATATTTATTAGTATTATAATGAATGTTAGGAAAATTTCGTAAGTAGCTTTTCTTGCCAATTTTAATTCACAGGAAACATGAAAAAAATTTGTTTAAATTTATAAGTTTAAAAATTAAAATATTTTAATTAATAAAAAATTATTTACTAAATTATTTATGAATATATCACTATAATTAATTTTAGTTTTAAATTTAATTAAATTAAATATATAAAATTTATAAATATGATAAGTTAGTAATAATGAATTTTAATTTAATGATAATTTATAAAATTTATAAATTAAAAGTATTTACTTAAAAAAAATATTATTTTCTAAATTATTTATAAATATTTCATTAAAATTAATTTTAATTTAAAATATTGGTAAATTAAAAATTAAATGATTAAAGGTATAAATTAATAATAATGAATTTTAATTAAATGATATTTTTCAAAATAAAATTATTTAATAAAAAACTAGTATATATTTTTTAGAATATTGAATGTTTTAAGAGTTAATATAATTTATAATAATATAATTTTGTAGTTCAATATAATAAATTGATTTTTTTTCTATGGACATGGTCTAATTAATATTTAAAGAAAATCTCAAGTCTCACGTCGATTATAAATAAGACAATTAAAAGGTATATAAATGGGATGAATTCTCACGTTACAAATTAATTTTATAGGATTGAGTTAAACTAATAACCGACATTCTAAGAGTTCAAAAGGTTATAAATCACATGTTGGAGGCATGAAAGTACGTACATTCTTGATATTTTTTATGAATTCGTTGTGAACATTTGAAAGACAAAGGTTGAAGAATTATTGATGGTGTGATTTGGCACTAATAATGGCAAAAAATTTTGTGAATTTGAAATTTGCAAGCAAAAATTTAGTAAGAAAATTTGCACAAAAATTACTTGTGAATTTTAAATTCACAAGAAAGTTACCTACAAATAATAAATTTGCAAGAAATTTTGTAAAAAAAATTCTTGTGAATTTAAAATTCATAAAGGTATTACTCAGAGATAAAATTTCATAGAAATCATGTTTTCTGTGAATTTTTATGCAAAATCTGTATGAAAAATCGTATGTAATAAGAGAAAATTTTAGTAATGTTTAGATAACTTAATGAGTATTCATAAGTAAAGTGAATTTCTTGTGAATTTAAAATTTGCAAGAAATTCAGCAAAATAAATTTCACAAAAATTACTTATGAATTTTAAATTTGCGAGAAAGTTACCTACAAATAACGAAATTACTGAAAATTTTGTAGAAAAATTTCTTCCAAATTTCAAAATTTGCAAAAAAATATATTATTCGCAAAAGTATTAACTAGAGATAAAGTTCTACAAAAAAAATTTATAAAAATCACATTTTCTACAATTTTTTATGCAAAAACTGCATGTAAAAGTTATAATAGGAAAATTTATAGTAGTATTTAGATAATTTAACGACTATTCATAAGTAAAGTGAATTATTTTTTCTACTCACTTATTAACAAAAATGAAAGCATGTATTGAATTATTACTATTAGAATTAGTTTAGTGAAAGGAACTTCAAATAATATAGACGAGATTTTAACTTTAAAATCTTGTTGTCTTCATTGTACATTAAAAAAATGAGAATACATGGAGACTTAAAATAAAATATACAAGATTTTACGATTGAATATTGTTGTCGTCATACATAAAATAAAATGAGAGCATATAGTAAAGGATTACATGTACTTGTTATTTAAATATGCACAAATGTTCTTAATTATATATAAAGTAAAGTTTTAAAAGTTGTTAATCTACAAACTAAAAAAACCCAAGTTGTTAATCCACAAACAAAAAATAACCAAATTTTGGAAGAGGCATAAGGAACTTTTTTTTTATTTTTTTAGTAAATGTCCCTTTTAATACTTCATTTCAATGCTTTTAAGTATAAATAAAAAAATAACAAAATTTGATTATTATCATTTTTTATCATTGTAAAAGTATGAACAGTATTTACCTTCGAAAGTAGTGATTAATCTTAATTAAGAAGCGTAAATAAAAAGGTAAATATTTTCTTCACAATATATTTTATTTCATATCTAAGACTAAAGTAACTTAATTAAAAAAATACAAGACGTTACCACTATTGTATACAAGTGTTGGCACAGTTATTACTTAAGTTAAGTTGTATATTTGGTCTCCTATAATATCAAATTGACAGTTTTGGTCTCCTAATTTTTAAATCCACAATTTTAATTCCTTGATTTTATAAAATTTATAATACTAGTCCTCTTATCGATTATTTATTTATTGATCGTTAAAATTATTACATTAGTCATAATTAAGATTAAATAGATGACATAATAATTAATATTTAATAATATTTAAACTATATTTCACTTTTACTTCTCATTTTAATCACATAAGATAAAATGAGAAGAAAATGAGATGAAAATAAGAACTAAAAGTGTAATTTAGCATAAATATAATTAAATATTATTTAGCTTGTTATTTATCTAAGGTTAAGTACGAACATTATAATTTAACTATTAATTAATGAACATGTAGTAAGATGATTAAAATTGCAGATTTTACAAAATTGAGAAATTAAAATTGGAAGACCACAATTAAGAATTTAATATTAGGACGTGTTTGATACATGACAAATTTTTTCATGTCTGGCAATCATGATTTTTAAGAATCATAAATTTTAGAAATCATGATTATTTATGATTCCTAAAAATCATGAAAGTCTATTTGGTTGGTCATAAATATTTTTGAAAATATTTTTAAATGTTATTTGAGAATCAAGAATTTTTATAATATTAAATAAATAAATAAATAAAGGTACATGACATTTTTACCGTATTAAATTTTTATTTTTACCTTAGAAAGTTAATTTTCACCTCTCCAATAAACATTATTTTGTGGAAAAATTGTACAAAAATCATTTTCAGATAGCAATATTTCTTAGTGAAAAACCCCTTTTGTACTAGTGAATATTATTTTTTAAATAAAAAATAAAACTCAAAAAACTAATATTTCCGATGTCAAATTTTTGAGAAAGTGAAAATTTATATACCAAACACATTTTTATAGAAAAATAAAAATACAATTTATCCTACTACTTATAAAACCATGCCATCATGTGATTTAAAATATATATACACATAACACTACATCATCATTAAGCATTTAAGATATGGTTGCTTAGCATATTGAGGCAGATCAATGGAAACTTGTCCTTGTCATAGAGCCCCATCAACCCAGTGAGATTTAGCCACATTGTGACTTTCCATAATATTATATAGTTTTAGACTTTTAGTATACAACCTCATCCACAAGCACATTAATCTTGCCTGCCCAATAAATCCAATACACTTTTTGTCGATTTATTTCGACATTTATGGTAGTATTTAGCAAAATTAGTGTATAAACTAGTGGAAAGTTTACAAGTTACATGCAAGTTAGAATCTTGAAATAATCATATAAGTTATTGAATTGAAAATCTTATAAATATAAAATAAATAAAAAAAATGTTTTTAATTATTTGATGCGAAAAGAAAATTTAAATTAATTATTAAGGATAAAAATGAAGAAAGAAAACTAATATCTAATATACTAACTTATTTTTATAAATTAATTAAAATAACTTATGAAAATAAATTATAAGTTACTTAAAATAAAATTTTGTACCAAATATAATTTATTTTAGTCAAATTGAACTATAAGTTCTTCAGGTGCTTTGTCAAACAGATTCTATATCAGAAAAAACTTTTTAATTAAGTTATATTGACGTATATGGCATACACTCCCTTATTAATAATCTGTTTTGGAAAATTTATTGGAATGAAATTAATCGTCTGTTTCACTATTAAAAGGAAGAGGAACAAAAATAGAATGCAAGATGCGAGTAATTTGTTCCTTTTCAGTGTATCTGTTTTACCCACGCAACCCAGTCACTTTAGATAAAATTGTCATAAAATGTTATCAGTTGCTCGACAGAAGTTATATAATGCAGACAAGTTATTTCTCATTTCTCACTACCCTTAATTAAAATGAGAAGGAAAATAAGAGAAGGGAAAAAGTACAATATATATATATATATATATATATATATATATATATATATATATATATATATATATATATATATTGTATTAGGTATATAGATTGTATGGTGTGCTCACTCATGTTAAATTATTATATTAAGGTTAACATTTTACGTTATTATTTTAATTTAAAGGAATTATATATATGAACATTATTATTTTTATCAATAATTAAATAATAATTGTTATATTCAAAATCACTAATATATTATTATTGACATTTATATAAAATATTGATAAATACTTACTAAATTGTCAAAAATTTAATTTAATTAAATATATACATAAAATAATGACTAATAAATAACGACTAATATTTATTAGTCACAAAATTATGTAATATGTGATTGATTTAATAACAAACACATATTTGTCACCACAAAATTGTGATTAAAAGATATTTTTATATAATGCAAGTAAATGATTTATTATTTCTTATATTGTGTCGGATTTGGCCTTTTTCTTTTTTTCTTTTTTATAAACGTTGAAACCTTCCCTTCAAAATTCAAAGATATAGCCACACGGGTTTGGATTAAATAATTGATTTCATTTTGTGTTGAGTATTGTTAATAGTTACTTGCTCATTTGGTTGAAAACTCAAGATGTAAACTAATGCGTGTAATCTTACAGTGCGTTGATTACCAGTTACTAGTTGATTTTGACGCCTTAACCAATCTTAGATTAAGCTTTGACATACGCACCCTATGTGGATCGTCTTCAAATTTTATTCAAATATATAGCCACCTTTCAATAATGACTATTCTTTTATTCAGAGATTAGGTATGGAATTGATTTTACCATTTCTCGTTTTGTTCCTTTTTTTCTAATTAATCAATATCATTCTATCCACGTAATGAATATAATAGTTAGTATGTAGCCATCAAAGCACATTCAACGCATGCACCATACCTGAACTCGTCAAGTTTTCGTTATTTTCTTCTCTTCGTGGAGCTGTGGATTCCCTCAACGTTTCTAGGCATTAATTTTTGCCAACCCATACTCGTGACGATTTGATTTCTTGGATGTTTGAAAAATTGAAGTTAGCTAGAGTGTAGAGCTGGGTAATGATTTTAATTTGTTTAAACTGCTATGTAAGACTGGTAAAAATAAATCACTATGTAAAAACAGAATTTATTTACTTTTTCAATTGGTGTTAATTAAAGGTGGTTTTATCAAATGGTGTTTAAATTGCTAAAAAAGAATTAAGTAGCTTCAACGACATACATATGTAAATATATACTTCATTATTGAGTCGGCTAGACTGAAAAGTGTAACATCTTAAACCTCTAACTAGTCAACTAAGGATTAATAACCTCATAGAATGCCATCCAACAATAACAAATTTAGATTGATCAAAAACAACTATATGTTGGATAGTGCTTTTAAAAAAATAATATCAATACATTTTGTTAATATCTTCATTCATCACATGTATCACGTGAAGTAATTAATACTTTTTATATACTCTTTCATATTCTTATTATAAGATTAAAATAACTAATTTAACGAGATTAAAAAAATCATCAAATATTAATAAAAGATGTCATCACAAAAGCAAAAAGGCAGAAAGTGTAACGTGCTCTACAGAGTTGTGGCCAACAAACTTGCATTCTCATTCATTATGAAAAGGGACTATATATATACACATGGAGAGAGAAGAAAAGCTGATAACAGAAAGTTGTTATATAAAAGACAAATAATGTGAGGAAAACGTAAACAAAAAAAGGAGAATTAAGAGCCCCCCTCAAGCTGAGAATGGATGTTGTACATTCCCAGCTTGGAACAATTTTCTTCAAAAAGAGCTGGAGACAAGGCCTTGGTAAACACGTCTGCAATCTGAGATGAGGAAGAAACTGGAAGAAGCTTAATAACACCAGCAGTAGCCTTTTCACGCACAAGATGACAGTCAATGTGAATGTGTTTTGTGCGTTCATGGAAAACTTGGTTTGAAGCAATCTGGAGAGCGGATTGACTGTCACAAAATAACAAGGCAGGTTGGTTGAATGAGACTCTAATATCTAATAATAGATACGTGAGCCACTGGAGCTCACAAGTGGTGGACGCCAAGGCACGATACTCAGCTTTCGAGGAGCTTCTAGAGATAGTAGCTTGCTTCTTAGAACGCCAAGAGATGATAGAGTTGCCAAGAAACACACAGAAACCAGTGACCGAGCGACAGGTATCAGGGCAACCAGCCCAATCAGAGTTGTTGAACGCCTTAAGATGTATGCAGTTGGTAGCATCAAGAAAAATACCAAGTCCTGGATCACGTTTGAGGTATCGAAGAACACGAAAAACAGCTTGCATATGAGCTTGAGAAGGATTAGAAACAAATTGACTTAAATGTTGCACTACATATGTGATGTCTGGGCGCGTGGTTGTGAGATAAATGAGACGACCAACGAGGCGGCGATAAACGGAAGGATCCGAGAGAGGGCTATCAGAAATAACATGCAAACGAGTAGAATAATCCATAGGTGTAGAAGAAGGGTGTGAAGTAAGCATCCCATTATCAAAAAGCAAATCAAGAGTATATTTACCTTGACAAAGATGAATGCCAGAAGAAGTTCGGGCCACCTCTAAACCCAAGAAATATTTTAAATCTCCAAGATTCTTTATCTTAAATGTAGAATCAAGAAGGAGAGTAATGGAAGTAATTTCAGCAAGATTGTTGCCCGCAAGAACGATATCATCAACATAAATGAGAACAACAGTCATAGATGAAGCTGAACACTTAAGAAAAAGAGAGTGATCTGATGTTGAAGGTTTAAATCCATGTGTCAGAAGAAATGAAGAAATTCAAGCATACCACTGTCGACTCGCCTGCTTGAGACCATATAGAGAATGCTGTAATTTACAAACCTGTCCAGGCTTGGTTGCAACAACACTTGGAGGCAATTGCATATATACTTCTTCATGAAGGTTGCCATGAAGGAAAGCGTTATTAACATCCAATTGTTTGAGAAACCAATTATTGATGGTAGCAAGGGCAAGAATGAGGCGAGCTGTTGTAAGCTTTGCAACAGGTGAGAAAGTATCAATGAAGTCAAGCCCTTCCATTTGGGTATACCCTTTTGCAACGAGACGAGCTTTATATCTTTCAATGGATCCATCCATATTATGTTTAACTTTGAAAATCCAGCGGCACCCAGTGGCTGTTTTGTGGGGAGGAAGATCAGCTAGAACCCAAGTTTTGTTAGCTTCAAGTGCAGTGATCTCATCATGCATGGTGTTAATCCAACAATCATGTTTAGAAGCTTCAACGTATGATTTTGGCTTAGAGACAGATGAGAGAGACAGAACAAAGTGACGAAAAGTTGGTGAAAGACGAGCATAAGAAATGTTGTGTTCAAGAGGGTAGCGAACTGTAGAAGCTGAAGTGGTACCAGTTAATGTTGATGGGGTATGAAAATCTTTGAGATATGTAGGAGGGCGACGAACACGAGATGAACGTCGAAGAGGAATGGGACTAAGATCAGAAGGTGCTGGTTGGGTATTTGTAATAGGAGGTTCATCAATAAGAGATGGTGAGTTAAAAAAGTTTGGGTTAAGAGTGCAAGAAGAGGATGGGGTGGTAGAATCATGAATGGAAGGAAAATAGTTTTCATGAAATACAACATTACGGGATACCTCTAGGTTACGAGTATGGAGATTATATAAAAGATAGCCTTTCGTGAAAGGTTTGAACCCAATAAAAATTGAAGGATAAGCACGAGGGTCAAGCTTTCGGCGATGGGAAGTGATAGTGCTTGTGTAACACAAGCATCCGAACACTACAAGAAAATGACGATTTTGCGACGGTTATGTGGCCTACATTGCGATGGTTACAACTGCCGCAAAGACAACATTACGACGGTTTGGGAACCGTCGCAGAGTTGTCCGTCACCAGCCAATTTTGCGACGGTTATTAAAATCGTTGCACAAACCGTCGCAAAATTTGAATTGCGACCCTTTCATCAACTGTCGCACGAAATGCCTCGAAATTAATATTACGACCCTTGATGTACTTGTCGCACGAACTACCTCTAAATTAATATTACGACCCTTTTTCTACCTGTCGCACGAAATGCCTCTAAATTAATATTACGACCCTTGATATACTCGTCGCACGAACTGCCTCTACATTAACATTACGACCCCTCACTTAACCGTCGCACAAACTGCCTCTGTATTATCATTGCGACAGTTATTTAGATGACGTGATATTTAATATTTATTTTTTAAAAATAAATTTTATATAATTTTTTAAAATTAAATTATTCTTTAACTGTTGCAATTATTTTCTAAAAATTAATTTATACTTTTAAATAAATTTCATATCACTTTTTAAAAATACATCAGTCGTTATTTATTTTATTTTATAAATATTTTGTATCACAATTTAATAGAGGTTAATGCATACTTATATTAATATTATATATTTCAATACAAGTAAACATTAATTAAATTACAATTTAGGAATTATTATAATTATATATACAACAATCATTTTATATATTTTTTGTTATAATACTTGTCTAACTATTATTTTTATTTAAACTGTAATACTAAACAAAAATAAATAACATAAGTTAATAATAAAATAAAATAAAATTCATAAACATATAGAGTATTAAATTATGCTTCTCATACAACATTAAACAAATTCAAATAAAACACAGAAGTATGTATTTAAATTTCTTAATTAGAGTGCATAAATTAAAAACAAAAAAATAAACTAAACAGTGCTAGGTGAATCTAAGTCATGGCCTTCAGGAATATGACTCCCTTCAGAGGAAGGCTTTCCATTTCCGGGTGATTCCAAGTCAGGTGCCTGGAACAAAACAAAAAATTAATAAAAATAAGTAAAAATCAAAAGCATACTAGTGTCAACATTTATCAAGTATATTCAATTTTTCCACCTCTCACTGTGAGTACAAAATAAGCAGCAACATACACTACAATTCATCAAGCATTATAACAATACCATCAACCATTATAATTCCAAAGCCTTCAATCACACCATAAACCTCCCCAGAATGCAATACCACTAATAACCCATTAAACATAAGAATACTCAAAATTCTTATAAATATAAGTTACCCATTTTAATGTAGACAAAATTACAATCAGTATCCAGTTATTCTTATTGACATAACAAAATACAACTAACAACAATACAGGTCATTCTATGCTTTCAAATTTTAAGAAACATAATAATATTTACTTTACCTCATTCCCCTTAACACGTTGCATAAGAAATGCGATCGGCTCCTTTAAGACATCGACTTCTACAACTTGTGCCTTGAGTGAGTCAATTTCAGCTTGCATTTGTTCCATCTTTTCATTAGACTGAAAGGAAGTAGTTGATGATGTTGCATGAGAAGAAGATCCAATGATTTGAGATGGTCTAACTCCAAGTCCCATACCACGTACATAGCCAGGATGTTCTTTCCCACAAACTCTCTCAAAAGCTTCATTTTCAGAACAATTTTGCATTTCATTTTGCAACTTTTCCTGTAAATAACATTAAACATAATAACATTTAAACAGTACTAGACCACAAATAATAATGAAGTTCAAATAACACATTAAGCTTACATGTAACTCTCTAGCCTCTTCATTAACAAAATTTCCATCAGGCTTTTTGTGAGAAACTTGATACATTTCTGCTCTACTAAATTCCCGGCCATGTAACAACTCCTAACAATAAGCATCATGTAATGATTAAGAATACAAATTATCAATAAACATATTAGCTAGTTAAAATAAGAAATTGAACCATATATACCAACTCATGGAAATGTCACACGAAGATTGGAAATGTCACATGGTTGTTTATGAATTTTTTCATGTTGTGATTTATGATGTAAGAAAGGAGTTGGAATGCAATTAATTAAATATGCTGCATGAATGAGTGCAAAACACAAAAAAGTTGAAGGAAGTTTAGATTGAAATAACAATGCACGCGTAACATTTAACAAATGTTGATGTTTGCGCTCAACAATGCCATTTTGTTGGGGAGTTTCCACACATGTAGTTTGATGTATAATCCCTTTTGATAAAAAATATTGATGCATGAGGAATTCAACACCATTATCAGTGTGTATGCATTTAACATGAGATTCAAATTGAGTTTCAACATGATTGATGAAATCAATGACAAGTTGACGAGCTTCACTCTTAGAAATCATAAGAAATACCCATGTAAAACGCGAGTGATCGTCTACAATCGTCAAAAAATATTTATGACCGTGTAGGGAAGTGATGGAACATGGTCCCCATATATCTAAATGCAATAACTCAAAAGGTTTGGATGCATGGGAGTTGCTTAAAGGGAAATGGAGTTTCTTCTGTTTAGCATGATGACAAGTGTTACAGACAAACAATTTATCACTTGATAGAAAAGGATAGCACTATTTCATAATGTGTAATCTGTCATGGGATAAGTGACCCAAACGAAAATGCCAAAGATCTATGGGTAATTGGGTACAATGAGGATGGGTAATAGTAGTCATAATAGAAGCAGAAAAACTAGCTAAAGTATAGAGACCATCAGAGACATTAACTGTACCAATCTGATTCTTGGTGATCGCATCCTGTATCACACAAGAATGAGAAGAAAAAATTAAAATACAATTGAGAGAACGAACCAATTTGGAGATGGAAATAAGGTTAAATGTAAAACTAGGAATATATAAAACATTAGTAAGATAAAAGGAATTAGAAAAATGAACCACGCCAAAATGAGTAGCAGTGACATGGTGTCCTGTAGGCAACTTAACAATGACAGGATCAATGGTGACATATGAAGAGAAATGATTTAGAGATGAAGTGACATGATCCGTAGCACTAGAATCTAGGATCCAAGAAGAAACAGAGAAAGGGGTACCTGGTGTATGGGAAGAAGAAAGAGTACCAATCTGATTAACATGAGATGTTGAAGTTCCTTGCTCTGGTTGTTGGATTAAAGCTAGCAAGGCTTGATACTGTTGAGGAGTGAAGCAAACATCTGAGTTCTTGGCTGGTTGTTGGTCACCTGTAGCAGCACTTGGATCAACAGTTACAGAACTGTTAATATGAGCAGATTTAATAGATGAGTGGGGATGTCCAGGAGGGAACCCATGCTTACGATAACACACCTCAATGGTATGACCACTACGTCCACAATGAGTGCAAATTTTGTTACTCTTAGAATTTTTGCTAATCTTACTATCACCAGCCAAAGGAAAACCATTTTTCTTGTAACAAACACTTGCAGTCATTGACGGACGCACGTTGAAGCTTGTGGGGGCAGTTGCCCCCACTAGCTTTTCAGTTTTGATTTTTAATAATATATATAATATTATATTATTTTTATTTAAAATTTAAAAACTAAAAAAATAAATAAAAACAAAAAATTATAAAATTAAAACTAAATTTAAGTTTTCTTGCAGGGACGGATGCACTAACTTGTGGGCCCCTATTAACTTTTCAGTTTTTTTAATAATATATATAATATTATATTATCTTCATTTAAAATTTAAAAACTAAAAAGAAAAATAAAAAACTAAAAATTATAAAATTAAAACTAAATTTAAGTTTTGTTGCAGTTATCTTTATGTGAGAAAGGAAATTTTTTTAAAAATATTTTAATATGTTATAATAATTAACAACAAATTACATGTTTTAAAAAAAATTGTTATGCATTTAAATTGTAAATCAAGATAAAAAATATTATAAATTAAATAATGTATGTGTTTTAAGTTTAAAAAAACCATAAATTGTTATTAACCTCTTTTTAGATATTTTTTTTTTGTTTTATTTTTATTTTTTCTAATTCTTTTTATATTTTGAGGTTCTCCTCTACCTCTAACATATTTTAAAGTGTAGAAGAGTGAAATTAGAAGAAGAAAAAAAATAAACTTTTTCTTCCATCTATACTCCTTCTTGTTTGAATAGCTAAACTATACATTTAAAGTAGTCTTTGAGGTTAGTGTATTTAAAGTTATTATTTTTATATTGCTTTATTTGAATTAATTTTTTTATTTTCAATGAGAAATTCAGTATTTTGATTTTTATTTACTCATTCTATTTTTATGTTTAGAAGAAACATTGTATGTTATGAACATTACATTAATTAAAATTATATTGCTTTTAGTTGTAGCAATGGAAAGGTATTTTAAAAGAAAATCATCTTCAGAACAACCATCTTCTCCTCAAACACATGTTGAAAAAGAAGTCAAATTGGGTCCACCAACCAAAAAAAGATTTTTAGAATGTGATTTGGAAAGGCTTCCTGATGATCCTTGTTTAAAAATGAGAGAACCATAGAGAGAGAGGTTTTTGATAGTATTAAAAATGAGCAAATCATTCAATGTTTTCAAATTATGAAAACTCGTAGAGAACAATTATGATATATATTTATCTTTATAAAAATTTTATTTTATATTTTAAAAATTTATGTATTTAAATATTGTCCCCACTACTTAAAATTTCTGGATCTGTCACTGCTTGCAGTGTGACCCTTGCGGCCACAGTAGGTGCATGTGTTGGTAGATGTAGCAACATTGAGCATAATATCCTTTGAATTAGAATTAACAGTCATCAGAGGAGAAGGGTTGAGTAATTGGCGTTCTTGTTGAGCTACGTATGAAAATATTTTTGAAATGGGTGGTAAGGGGTCCATAAGCAAAACATGAGATCTAATATTACTGTAAGAATCATTCAAGCCTCGTAAAAATTGCACAGCTCTATCTTCCAATTTTTGTTGAGCAATGATGGAAGAAGCAACACAAGAGCATTTAACATTACAAAGACAGACAGGATCAGCTCTAAAATTCTCAATTTCATCCCAAATGATACATAACTTAGTGAAGAAATCAGTTACAGACAAATCACCTTGTTTCATAGAAGAAGCCTCATATTGTAAATCAGAAATACATAGATGGTCTCCTTGGGCATAGCGGGATTTTAAATCCTTCCATATTTCATCCGCTTGATCCATCCACAAGATACTCTGGCGAATGAACAGGGAGACTGAATGAACAAGCCAAGATACCACCATGTTGTTGCAGCATCTCCATGCATTGAACGTGGGATCCGATTTGGGTTTGTTAAGGTGCACTACCATCAATGAATTCAACCTTATTTTTAGCACTAAGGGCAGTAACCATGGAACGACTCCATGAGTGATAGTTGTTAGATTCAAGCAGAGGAGAAACAAGAGCAATGGTTGGGTTCTCACTAGGGTGCAAATAAAGAAAATCATGGACGCTAGGTGGTTGGTCCATGTCGTCACTCATGATGATAAGAGTGAAACAGAGAAGAAGAAAAAATAGCAGTAGGAAACGTCAGCTGTATGCTCTGATACCATAATAAAAGATGTCATCACAAAAGCAAAAAGGCAGAAAGTGTAACGTGCTCTACAGAGTTGTGGCCAACAAACTTGCATTCTCATTCATTATGAAAAGGGACTATATATATACACACGGAGAGAGAAGAAAAGCTGATAACAGAAAGTTGTTATATAAAAGACAAATAATGTGAGGAAAACATAAATAGAAAAAAAGAGAATTAAGAAATATTTTCAAATTTTTTGCATTCCAAAAGTAAAAATAGGAGAGTATTTATAATTTAAAAGACATATATTAAATGAATTACACTTATTTGTTGAACTAAAAAACACATTCAATAAGTTTATTTTTTTAAAATAAAAACTAATGTTTGAAACATAATAGATCTTATAAAAAAAAAGCATCAAACCAATTTGAATATTTGAATCCTATAATAAAGATTAGAGGAGTATACGCTACAAGAATACTATCATTTAGTGTGAGCCAAAAGTTGGCCGTAGGACAAAAAAGTTGACACAAATATCAATTTTAGCACTACATAAGCATCGGTCTCAATGTAACACTAAAACACTTTTTACTAGTAACTTTTCATCGATCAACACACATGGATTCTACTTGAACTCTACCTAACCGATGTAAAGCCTGTCATAAATTCCAGCTAATACTAAACAATATATTTTTAATATTTACTCATGATTGAAAGAGTATTAGTCATGCTGATAATATTTGCTTAAGAGTTTTATTTTTTTTATTAATACTAGTATCAAACTTAGCAAAACCTAAGTCGATGATAATATTTTTAAATGAATATTGTATTTAAATTATCAATCCAATATATAGTTAACATAATTCAATATAGTGACAATGAATGCTAGAATCTAGAATTAATACAACAAAATTAATGGAAATCAATACTATTAAAAAATTATATGATAATTTAACATAAAATTAATCTAGAACTAAATTACTAATCCAATAATTGTTGTTGGACCTTTTAGCTTTTTCTCTAATCGATTTTGTCCCAAAATTAACCACATTATATGTCGAGGTTGGAACTACATTGGAAAAAGCCTAACAAAACATCTCATAAGATATATGAGATATCTAAAAACTGAGATGATAGTTGAAGATGTTAGAATTAAAAAAAAAAAGAACTAGATTTTTCTCATAAACAAGTTAATACAAGTAAGTTAAGATATCAAATCTACTCTTTTGCATCAGCATGAGCACAACTTAAACGATTAGACATAACAGACTCATACAACACATTTAGAGATACCAACACAAAGAAAAAGGAGATAGAGAAAGGACTTGAGAAATTAAGGCCAAAGCTCCTTTAACCTATCCTCTGGTATATTTATTGATAACAACAATAAGATATACTATAGTAACTGACATGGGTAAAAAGAAAGCATAACGAGAGAGGTTCCTAGTTCTCTACAACTACTAGAAACAATTAAAAGATTATTATTAGTCTTAAATAATAATTTTTTAGTGACATGGGTAAATGTATCTTGTTACTATAGATAGTACTAATTAATTTCTTTTAAGTCATTCTTAATTATATAATCTCACATCTATACAACTTTTAGATTCCTCCCATTGTAGTATATTCGAGATGTAACAGAAATTCTCACTTTACTAATAATTATTACAAAGAGATTTTTTTCTTTCTTTTTCCCTTTCTTTTTAATTGTTACATTAGGTTTGGGTAGGTTGATGAACATTGCAATTCAAAATTATTTTTGAGGTTATAAGATTAGAGTTGATTAAATTCAAATATCCCATTTGCAGAAGAGGTAAATGATACATAATCTCAAAACAATGTCCAAATTCAAACTTCAAATTAAAGCATGAAATAAATGAGTAATTTACACTCCAAAGAGTATATATAGGTTTAAAACCAAAAGACTGAAATGTAAAGATCCAAAAAAATATATATAATTTACCCCAACTTCTAGTGTCATGTCCTATCATATCAAGGTACCCAAAACAACATCAAATTAAGGCTTATGTCTCTCCTCCAATATTAGCATCTTATTAATCTTCATCTACAAATGACATTCAACCTAAACATAAACAAAACAAAGAAAATAAGTGAGATACATCTCAATCAAGCTTTTAATGTGAAACAAAGGTCAAGTAGCTCATAGGTATAAACATATCAACAAACAACAAATATAATTCAAACACATATATCAGGATAATATATGTTATCTTGTCACCAATAGCACAAAAATGATATCATTTACATAGATATGTACACTAATAAATTGTGAGTTTATGTCTTTTCAAAAGAGAGTGGTAACAATTTTTCCTCTTGAAAAATTATTTTCCACAATAAAAAAACTTTTTCATACCAAGCTTTAGGAGCTTGTTTTGAACAATATGAAGCCTTTTTTTTTAGTTTGAAGACATGTTTAGGAAAAGAAGTATTGTCAAAACCTATGGGGTTGTATAACATAAACTTCTTCTATTATTATACCAATATTCTAGAAGTAATTGTTTACATCCATTTGATGCAACTTCATATCATGATGACCAATGAATGAAAATCAAATGTGAATGACTTCAAGTCTAACTACATGAGCAATTGTTTCGGAAAAGTCTATGTTTTCATATTGTGAGTAACCTTGAGCCTCTAACTTTGTATTGTCTCTTATCATGCATTTCCTTATTCGTCAAGTTTATTTCTATATATGCATTTTGCATACATAATTCCAAATAAATAAGATTTTTACTAATAAGAGTTAACACACACATATATGATAATTACTCAAAAATACAAATGAATAGGTCATAAATTTTGAAATAAAAAATTAGTTATATAAACAATCAAATAAACTATAGAAAATGAGTTATTGATAGAAGACATTAGGTTAAGATGAAAAAATTGAGGGAGAATTGAACTAAAAATAAATTATTAAAATTTACTCCAAAAATTGGTAGCAATTCATATAATGTGATTGGTGTTATAGAGGTTTGTGCAAATATTTCAACTAAAAAAATGGCTATCAACGTAACTATTTATAGAAACCCTTATCTAATATTGGAATTATACGATTTCAACATAAATCCATTAATTAGTAATTGTAAACCTATTTATGATCTATCTTAATTCGTGTCATCGATAATCACTTAAAACAACCTTCCAACAGGTGAAAACGTATTCATGAAGTGTCTTATTGTTACCTAATGTTTACCTACTTGAATGTATCAATATTCCTCTAATTCTATATTTGAAAAGAAACATAAGAAAAGTCTTTGAGCTCAAAAAACACTTGCAAATAAACTTATATTAACCTCTCCATAAAAATTGAAACTCAAATCTTTAAGTAAAAAGGCAAAGACTTTCATTCATTAGTCAAAAAAAAATAAAAAAGAAAAAAAAACTCCATTCATGTTCATCCTTTTTGGAACAAAAATAATATCACACTACTAAAAAAATTAAAATGTTCATTGGTCTAATTGATGTAGCGATTGGTCCTCAAGTCTCAAGCTCTCAAGTTCAAGTCTTAAGTTTAATAAAAAAAAATGACACTGGAAAAGACAACCCTAATACAATCTAGGTCTCAAGGGAGATTGATTCTCAACGAAGTCAGTAGATACTCCTTCCAATAACATGGTAATTAAAAGAACAAAATTGTAAAACAGCAACCAAATTTAATGTTTAAAATACATTTGTCTCTAAGTACAACCGAATTTTCATTTGACCATTACATTTTGTTAGCGACTAATTTTGTGACCAACAAATGTTGGTAACAAACTTATTAGTCACTATGTTCATTGTTGTTCAATTATTTTTTAAAAGAACAAGGTTTGTGAGTGCATTAGCAACGAAATTGTTACTAAATGAAAAATACTATAACACCTAACTTTCTATTGGTTGTTAAATATAAGAATTATTCCTAAAATTAGGATTGGTGATAATTCGATAACTAACCTATATGTGCTAAATTGGTGCATAGAAATTGAATGTATTTTTGTAGTTGAAGTCATTCAATAATTATGACTGAGATTAATTTGATTGCTAAATATAAATTACATAAAAATAAAATTTTGGATTTAAAAATAGAAAAAGTGTTATTGATTTTTGGGTGAATGAATATTATTTAAAAGGAAACTAAAAACCTCAAGGAAAACATGTTTGAGTTACATAAATAATGAGCTTATGAATAACAAAAATATGAGCAAAATGAAAGACATGGAAATCATAATTTGCCAATAAGGCATACATTGCTAATCTATCCACAGGTTGATTTGTCTTTTTTAGCACATGGTTCCAAATAACTCGTTTAGAATTATTATGTACATTATGAATTGATTTCATAATGTTAAAATAAGGGTGTGAGTTGCAACATCCAAGAGCTGGTAGTCGTATTATTAGTTGAGAGTCAGAATTTATGCAAATCCTCCTATAGCCCTTGGACCAAGTAAATTGCAAATCTAAAAGGATTGTTTTAAGCTCTTCCACCAACATTGAGCAACCTCCCAAATTTGAAATATAGCCAGCAATAAATCTTCTCGTATGATCTTGTAAAACATAACCACACCCCAATTTACTTCTACCCTCTGTAATTATACCATTGCAATTAATAACAACTAAACCTTCAACAAGAATCATCTATTTAATATTCAAAACCTTGGAGATTACTTGACTTGAACCTTGGAGAGGACTATAAATGGATGCACTCATATTATAAGCTTGAGCCATAGTGCAAGCTTTTGTGAAAACATCATAGATAGTTTAGCTATTTCCTTGAAATATCATAGAATTTTGCAGCCACCAAAGCACGTTTAGAATACTGTCTAACAAAAGACTTCATTTCACACCATGCATAATCACATAGTTGGAAAACCTTTTGTAAGCTAGCTACTCCAATTATAATCCATTTAGAACTCAACTTCTTGCTCAATACGTATAAAAACTTGCCATACTAGTTTGGCATGATAGTAGTCCCGAAAAAGATGGATTAAAGATTCTTCTTGCTCTCCACATATGACACACATGTTGGAACTACTTAACCCCCAACACATTCTTATGGAATTAGTAAAAACACATTTATGGCTTAGTTTCCAAAGTAATCTGTGAGTTTGTTCAGGGTCTCTCCATCTATTAACTAGTTTAAATAACACTTGATTAAGGGATTCAACAACTTGATTCACAACTTCATGGGTTGATTTCATTGAAAACAACCCATCACTAAATGTACTCTAGCCTATTGAATCTTTTTTCTCTATTTTAGGAAGAACTATCATACCCAAAACTTTCTGAACAATGTTCTCAAGAATATAATCCTTGAAACTCATAGACCCTAAATACCATCAACATATAAATAATCAACAATATAGTTATGAATTTTGGACTATGGAATATTAGTGGATGATGAGTCAATAAGCCTCCCACATTCTCCCACCTAGTTATCCTTCCAGAAACTCATTGTCCTACCA
The DNA here is from genome assembly GCF_000230855.2 of Cajanus cajan. Classification (NCBI taxonomy): domain Eukaryota; kingdom Viridiplantae; phylum Streptophyta; class Magnoliopsida; order Fabales; family Fabaceae; genus Cajanus; species Cajanus cajan. The sequence continues at coordinate 16,369,706 of NC_138520.1, read as the reverse complement.
TTATCTCCTATTCTCCATATGATATCTCAGACGAAGATATCTCAAATACTACAAATTCAATACCATAAGTTACTACCTTGTCTCTTTGTGTTAATAATCTTGGGCAAAAGATTTGAACCACGATTGTATTTTGCTCTAATTATCGAGGACCGCATCGGAGGCTCTAAAGTACATAATCTCCAATATGCTCGCAACATAAAGGAATTATTGATATCTCTCATTGATCTTAATCTCAAACCTAAATGCTCACGTGGTTGGCAAACTCTTTCTTAGGAAACCAAATGCATTTTCCTTGCACTAGAATTGCTACCTTAAATAAAATTTTTGAAAGCTTTATCAACCTCACCTTAAATAGACAAAGGGAAAATTGTCATCTGCATAACATATGAAGGCAATGCTTGTAACACTAACTTTGCAACGGTGACAAGACCTACAAATGAGAGCAATTTTGCCTTCAACGCACTTAAGCATTGTTGGACCTTCTAAATTATAAACTAAAAAGTGTGCTAAGAAGCCCTAAGTACTTTCTTAGCTCCTCAACCCATTATATTCCCATCTCTTGGCTCAATTGTTGTCGTACATGCACCCCATCATTCTTTGAACAATACATCATGGATTTATCAAGATTTATTAGCAAAAGTATTATTGATGGTAATAAATTTCATGGCTTATAACCTATACAACTGATGGAATAACACTAAGGCTGAGAAGACCAAGAGGTGATATATTAAAGGAGGCAAGAGGAATGGGTTAGTGAGGCCACTTTTGGACCTTAGCTCCTAAGTTCTTTTTAATCATAGAATTTATTTTACTTGTATTTCCAATTTTACCCTTGTATTTTGGGGTGTTTAGGACTTAGAATTTATTTTCCCTTGTATTTCCCTTTTTACCCTTGTATTATGGGGTGCTCTAGATGATTAGGGTTTTTAATTTTGGGCTAAGGTGTTAACTAGAAGGGTGACGCATTTTTTTGGTGCTCATTGGATCTATTTTTGGTGTTAGAAAGGCTTAGGCCCAAGTGGAGGGCAAAGGTTGCATGGTCTTATCATGCACCTAGATATAGCCAATCTAAACCCAAAGATTCCATCCTTGGCCACCAATTTGCATCTAGGGTTCATTTGCATTTCATTTGGAATGCATTTGCCTACTCCAAATGCAACCCTAGATGCCTCCCCTCCTATAAATACCCAACACCCCACACCTTGTAAATACTTTGGATATTGAATATAAAGAGAGCCTTTAGTGCCTTTATATCTTTCCTTAGTCACCCTTGGCTATTTTCGGCCAAACCCTACCATCTCCATCTTGAGAGAAACAACCCTAGAAGTGGCCTTCATCATCATGAAGTGAGCCAACCCTAGAGTACCATTCTCAAGCATTTCCTCAAACACCTTCTACCCAACCTTCATTTTCGTCCATTCCATCATCATCCACCCTAAAACCTTGGTCCACTTTTGAAGAACTTGATCCTTGGAGAAGGCGTCCTCCTCCTTGCTCATCATCTCAAGTTCATGCAAGTAAGGATGCCATCAAGTGGTATCTAGAGCCTTGGTTCTTCAAGGGTAACAATCTCTTTATCTCTAAAAATATTCGGTCATGTCATGTCTTCCTTACATGTCTCCTAAGTGTGCCTAAATGAATCATCTTAATTTCCATATTTTGATGATCCATAAATCTCTTCTCATGTGTTGATTCATACCATATGTTCTTTGTGAATCATCTTGCCATTTTAGGCTTTCTTATTTAGGTTCTTGCTTTTTTCTTTAAATTTTTGAGTTGCTGGAAATTTTGGGCTGCATGTTATACATTAATGTTTCTATTTTTTTAATCCATCCGGTTTTGTCATAAGCTTGTCTCTTTGAACTACCTTGAAAGAAATTCCAAGTTTTTTATGCTTAGCCTTTGAAATGAACAAAAAATGACATGCATGCCACTTGTTTGATAAAATGGTCGTGAGTCCTTGATGTGCTTTAGAGAGTCAATCATGCATGCTAATTAGTTCTAGCATGTTCTACATCACTTAAAATATCATGTGTGATTAATTCCTTTACACATACTTACTTCAAATTTTCGGCCAATTTTTTGTGTATTCCTTGGTGAACTTGTATGCCTACATGATGTTTGATAATTTGAGTGTGAAATTGATTTCAATATGCCTATCTTTGCTGCTGGACGTGGGCTATTAAAAACTTAAGAAAAACACTCAAATTTTGTCTCATTGAGCTAGTGTAAGTTGCTAAAAGAATACTCCAAAAAGTTGCTAACAAAACCACCAAAAACAAGTGTAAAACCCAAGCAAAGGAATAGTATAAAATTTAAAAGAAAAAAGAGAAAAGTGGCTAGACTTTGAACAAAAAAAAAAAAGCCAAGACTTGGACAAGCCCAAAAAGAACAAAGAAACCAAAAACAAGAAAAAGGGAACCTTTGCTAGACTTGTGGAGTTTTGGACCAACTTTCATACCATAGCACTTGGAGTTAATTCTTGGACCATTGGACAATACTTAATGGCCGAATGAGACAATAAATCAAACATGTTAAGTGCATAATTTTTCTTTTAAGCCTACTTGCTAAATTCTATTCTAGTGCCATTCTAGGAATTACTCTTTTATGTGCTTTCCTTTTATTAATGTACCTTAATTTCAGTTTTTGAGTCTTTCTTCTACTCTTACGTTTGTCTCATAAATTCCATTTGAGTTTAGCCTTTTCTTAATTGTGCCTTTTTAGTTTTTCTTTCTTGGCCTCTTGTACTCTTGTGTTGTGTTTTCTTCTTGATCTAGGTGGGGAATGTTGAAGATTGAAGAATCTACATCTGGAAGATGTTCCCTAGAAGTTTTAGTTTTGATGTTTTGCTCATGTTGCTTTTTATTTTAAGCCTATGTCAAAAGGATAATGTATTGTTTGTTTAAAAGATTAGGCTTGTATGTGTTTGTTTGTTATGTGTTAAAAATTAGTAATTAACATGAAGGTGAAAATATCATAATACTCATTTTTCTTATTTCATTCATTGTTGAGAACATGAAGTATTAATTTACTGAGTGTTTGAGACTTTAAATGAAAACTTGAAAACATCAGAAATTTTCTGAGTTAAGGAATAGATTACCTGAACTGGTAATAGATTACCTGACTCATGTTGAAAAACTGATTGATACTGGAATAATCGATTACCATGTGTGGTAATAGATTACCAAACTGATTCTGATGATTTCAAGAGGAAAAAGGATCGTGTTAATCGATTATCTCTTTAAAGTAATCGATTACCTCTGTTCCAAATGTGAGTTTTGTGTTATTTTGGCATCGTGTTAATCGATTACCATGTTAGGTAATAGATTAAAACAGGAGCTGAAATAATTAGTTCAGTTATTCTAACTCGTGGTAATAGATTACCATCACAGGTAATAGATTATCTCCGTTATGAATATAACTGAAATAACTGTTTCCTTGCACATGAAAATTGTCTTTAAATAAGATTAAAACTGAAGCTTTTAGAAGAGAATTTTTTCACACACGGAAAGAAGAGAAATACTTACACGAACAAGAGAGACTTTTTTTTAATACACATTACTGCAAAAGAGAAAAAGATTTTCTGAAAAAGAAAGAAAGAACATATCTGCTGAAAATCAACTTTTGGAAAAAGAAGTGTGCAAGATCAATTCAAGAAGATGAAGTTCATATAGAAAATTCATTCTAAACTGGTTTACGTTGTTGAAGATCATATCTACACGAACAGGTGTACTCGTTTCTGATCTTTTGTTATTGTTTGAATGGTTTTAACTCTTGAGATTAGAGAATCTCTGGAAGAGTTGTGTAAAGAGAAATCTTGAGATAGGTTTTTCTCAAGTAGGATATTGTGGGATCAATATTCTTGGGTTATATGTTTCTTGTGGAGTCAAGAAATGGTTTGTTAATCTTGGGGGTGTCAAGATTTGCTTGTTAAATTCATTGATTGGATATTGCTTGTGCAGGGTGCATGTAAAGAATATCAATAGTGGATTTGACTGGATTTAGAGGTGTATCTAAATCTGAAACTGGATGTAGGCCTTTGGATGGCTGAACCAGTATATATCTTGGTGCATGATTTTCTTAACTCTTACACTCTTTACATTCTGTATAAGTTTCTTGATTAATGTTGTATGAAGAAAACATTATCTGCAGAAACTGAACTTTAAAGATTCTTGGTAATTGATAAATTCAATCTTTACATATCTTGTATTAATTGTGTTATTCAAATCTTGTTGGATAAGTTATGCATATATAACTCTGAATTACTTTTTATGTTTAAAGGTTTGTTTTAAATCAAGATTTGTTTGGTAAAGATTTAGAAAGCAAACAAGAAAAGGAAAACTAACATAGAATCTATTCAACCCCCCCTTCTAGATTCTAACCGTAGGGACCAACAATTGGTACCAGAGCTGTATCTTGTAAAACATTCAAGACTAGATCTTTAAAAAGGTTAGATGGCTGGTAATCAATTACCGTTTGCTGAAGGTGCTTCTATAAACAGACCCCCATTGTTTTGTGGAGATAACTATCCCTTTTGGAAAGTTAGAATGAAAATTTTCATGGAATCTGTTCATAGAAATATTTGGCAGGCTGTAATCACAGATTACAAAATACCCACTAAGATAGAGGGAGGAAAAGAAATTGAGAAACCATATGATAGCTGGGATCAAAGTGAAATTAGAAGAGCAGAGAATGATGCAAAAGCTTTAAATATCATACATTCTGCACTAAATTCTGATGAATTTTTTAGAATTTCAGCTTGTTCTACAGCAAAGGAAGCTTGGGATTTAATCCAAGTAACACATGAAGGAACTCCAGAAGTGAGAAGAGCTAGAAAGAACACACTCATTCAGGAATATGAAACCTTCAGAATGAATCAAGGTGAAACTGTCATGGATATGCAAAAGAGGTTCATTCACATAATAAATCACCTAAAAGGATTAGGGAAAGACTTCGTGGAAGAAGAAGTAAATGTCAAAATCCTGAAGTCACTAAACAGAAGATGGCAATCAACTGTCACAGCAATTACAGAGTCAAAGAACTTAGCTCAGATGACAAGTGCTGAGTTATTTGGAAAGCTAAGAGAATATGAGATGGATCTGTCAAGGATTGCTGATGAAGAACAAAAAGATAAAAAGGCAAAAGGTCTGGCCTTAAAGGTAAAAGAATCCTCAAGTGATGAAGAGGATAGCAGCAATGAAAGTTCTGAACAAGAAGAATTAAATCTAATGGTGAAGAATTTCAGAAAATTCATGAGAAGGAAGAACAACAATAAGAGATTCTCCAGTCAGAAGAAATCCTTCAAGAAGAATGAAAACTCATCTCCAAAGTTCAAATGTTTTGAATGTGGAAAAGCTGGACACATGAGAGCTGACTGTCCAAGCCTGAAAAAGAATGAGGAGACGAAACAAAAGTTCAGATCAAAGAAAAAGAAAGCATACATAGCATGGGAAGAGAATGCCTCAACAACTTCAAGTGATAGTGATGAGGATCAGGAAGCAAATCTCTGTCTCATGACCAAACATAATTCAGATTATGAGGTATATGATTCTGACTCATCTATTGACTCGTATGATGAATTGCAAAATGCATTTGCTGAACTGTATGCTGAAGCAAAGAAATTAGAAAAATCAAATAATGTTTACAAAAAGAAAATGACACACATGAGAGATAAAATTTCTGATTTAGAGAATGATAACAGGAAACTACTTTCAGATATCTCTAAACTAAAGTCACCATGTGAGAACTGTGAAACATTGTATGCTGCATTAAAAGCAAAGGATAAAGAAAAACAGAATGTTAATGTTATGAAATCCATTAATTCCCACTCATGTAACTATTGTATGAAATCTGGTCATAACTACTACAGATGCATGATAAGGAAATTTGGCATTCCTAGTGGAAAATATAAATGGATTAAGAAATTAGATTATGTACTCACTGATTCTCCAGGACCCAAGATCCATTGGGTACCAAAATCAAATTGAATAACTTGTGTTGCAGGTGTGCTTGAGAGCAAAGCAATCAATGTGGAACTTAGACAGCGGCTGCTCAAGACACATGACAGGAGATAAAAGCAAATTTATCTCATTACAGGAAAAGATGTTGAAGAATCAATGTATAGAGGGATCATTGGATCTCTTCTGTATCTAACAGCTAGCAGACCTGACATCATGTACAGTGTATGTGTATGTGCTAGATTCCAATCAAAACCAAAGGAATCACATCTGAAGGCTGTAAAGAAAATACTGAAGTATTTGAAAGGCACAATCAATGTTGGATTGTGGTATCCTAAAGGTACTTCTCCATCTTTAACTGGTTACTCTGACTCCGATTTTGCTGGTTGTAAATTGGATAGGAAAAGTACAAGTGGAACGTGCCACACGTTTGGAGAATGTCTCATATCGTGGCAGAGCAAGAAACAAGCTTGTGTAGCACTCTCAACTGCTGAAGCTGAGTATATAGCTGCTGGAAGCTGCTGTGCTCAGTCAATTTGGTTTAAACATCAACTTCAAGACTTTGGATTGAAGATTGATCACATACCACTGAAGTGTGACAACACAAGTGCAATTAACATTTCAAGGAATCCTATTCTACACTCAAGAACTAAGCACATTGAAGTTAGACATCACTTTATCAGAGATCATGTAGAGAAAGGAGACTGTGACATCAAATTCATAATGTCAGAAGATCAACTTGCTGACATCTTTACAAAGCCTCTACCAAAGGAAAGATTTTTCAAGCTAAGAACCAATCTTGGTATCATTAGTGAGTCCAATCTATCCTAAATCTCATAATTAAAGTATGATTGTGTGAATATGCATGAAATTGCTAAGCACTTATAGGTTTAAACTTGATGTATGTGCACTCATAATAGGAAATCACACAAAACACAGTATGCCCTGTATCTGCACACATTTCTCTGTGATAAATCGATTACCTATCGGGTTAATCGATTACCATTGGAAGAAATGAAGAAATTGCTGAAAAATCAACAGCAGTAATCGATTATCAATTTTCAGTAATCGACTACCTCTGCTACTTTGATGCAATTTCTGATGCATACCCACTGTGATAATCGATTACCATGCGGGTTAATCGATTACCACTCACTCACTTGCATAATTACCCTGTTTCAGTTGCGAGATAATCGATTACCAACTGGGTTAATCGATTACCTGACGCGAACCCCTGTTTTTTTTTTAAGTACTCAAAAACCCTCTTTAAATCTGTTTCGAATTCAAATTAATTCAAAACTCTCTCCATTTTTGCTTCAAACTAAAACGAACGAAACCCCTGGTTCCCTTTTCTATCTCAAAATCTCTTTCAAAACCTAACCCTAAGCCCCATTCATGGAAAGTCTTGGCAAAGGAAAGCGTGTAAAGCACAAAGCCAACAGAGATTACCCTCGTCCTACTACTCAAGGTCAAGGTACATCTAAAAAGAAGAAACAAGAGTCCTCTCGTCTAGAACCTGAAGAAGAATATTCTCATTCGTGGTTATCAAGGAAGTCTCAAGAGGAAACTTTCAATGAGTCTTTTGCTTGCAAAGACATTGTGGCTCCAATGGTACTCTACTCGTCTTGGCTTATAGAGCAAGGTTTTACATTTCCTACTCTGTTATCTAGTCAAGGAGTTAGCAAATTTGTTGGGTTAAGTGGACTGTACTACCCTGATCTTGTTAGGGTCTTTTACTCAAATTTGGGAAGAGATGAAAATGGTGCTTTGGTTTCAGAAGTTAAAGGAATAAAAGTTACTCTATCTGCTGATGTATTTTTGAAGATTGGTGGATTAACCAGAAATGGTATTAAACCTACCTTCAATGAATTAAAGATGAAAAATTTCTCAATAGATAAAGATACGTTTTTTTATGAGTATGCTGAGGGATGTTTCAGCCTGGGAGGCTAATAAAGAATACAAAAGAAAAGAAAAGAGGAAAATTACATATAATGCTGGAGGTCTACGAATGGAAGATAGACTCCTACATTATGTAATTGTCTGGATTCTGGCAGCAAGGGGGAGCAATCACGCACAAATCAGTGAAGAAGATATGGCACTGCTCGCAGCTTTTAAGAACAACATTCAAGTTGATTGGGTATATGTGGTAGAAGACATAATGCTAAAGACAAGGAGGTTAATGGACTGCAAGTGTCCATATGCTGTGTTCATAAGCAAGGTATTGGTGTTCTATAAAGTTCCCTTAACTGGTGAAGCAAGAGAGGTCACCAGAGATGTTCATGATATCAAGGATAGAGCTCTGAAAATGATGAAGCTAGTGAAAACAGATGCTGGTTGGATAGCAAAGGAAGATGTTCCTACTGCTGAGACTACAGAGCCGTCTCAACCTGAAGTTCAAACTGAAGAAGAGGAAGGTGCTGAAGAGCCCAAGCCTCTTTCTACTTTTGAGCTATCTGTTCTGGCAAAGCTAGATGACATCAGAGAAACTCAGAGAAGAGATTATCAAGAGCTGAAGGCTTGTTTTGAATCTATATCTGAACGACTGGATGCGATGAACATACCCTACCCTGAAGAACTTTAGTTATGCATTACATTTTAGGCACTGCATTTTAATTTGTTCTGCATAAATACTTTGATTTATATTTCAGACTTAAAGTTTGTAATAGTTGTAGTATTTGTATGCTTCTGAACATTTTTAATGCTTATATGATGAAAGTCTTATTAAGTGCTTGTTGTTTTTGTTGCATAAGTATCATGTTATTTCTCTGTTTACTCTGTTTTTTTTGGTTTGGTTAAGCCAAACAGGGGGAGAAATTCATGAGAAACTGATTAAATGTTTATATGGTTGTTTATGTATTGTATAAGAAAGAAATGGAAATAGAACTGCATAATGCTTTGTATGGAAGTTTTTGTTCTAGACATATGCAGGTTCAAATTCAAGTTCAAATTTCAAACAAACAAGTGAAACAAAACAACATGATGATCGTGAAAGTCAACATGAAGAGTTTGGCTCATCAAAACCAAAAAGGGGGAGATTGTTGAAGATTGAAGAATCTACATCTGGAAGATGTTCCCTAGAAGTTTTAGTTTTGATGTTTTGCTCATGTTGCTTTTTATTTTAAGCCTATGTCAAAAGGATAATGTATTGTTTGTTTAAAAGATTAGGCTTGTATGTGTTTGTTTGTTATGTGTTAAAAATTAGTAATTAACATGAAGGTGAAAATATCATAATACTCATTTTTCTTATTTCATTCATTGTTGAGAACATGAAGTATTAATTTACTGAGTGTTTGAGACTTTAAATGAAAACTTGAAAACATCAGAAATTTTCTGAGTTAAGGAATAGATTACCTGAACTGGTAATAGATTACCTGACTCATGTTGAAAAACTGATTGATACTGGAATAATCGATTACCATGTGTGGTAATAGATTACCAAACTGATTCTGATGATTTCAAGAGGAAAAAGGATCGTGTTAATCGATTATCTCTTTAAAGTAATCGATTACCTCTGTTCCAAATGTGAGTTTTGTGTTATTTTGGCATCGTGTTAATCGGTTACCATGTTAGGTAATAGATTAAAACAGGAGCTGAAATAATTAGTTCAGTTATTCTAACTCGTGGTAATAGATTACCATCACAGGTAATAGATTATCTCCGTTATGAATATAACTGAAATAACTGTTTCCTTGCACATGAAAATTGTCTTTAAATAAGATTAAAACTGAAGCTTTTAGAAGAGAATTTTTTCACACACGGAAAGAAGAGAAATACTTACACGAACAAGAGAGACTTTTTTTTTAATACACATTACTGCAAAAGAGAAAAAGATTTTCTGAAAAAGAAAGAAAGAACATATCTGCTGAAAATCAACTTTTGGAAAAAGAAGTGTGCAAGATCAATTCAAGAAGATGAAGTTCATATAGAAAATTCATTCTAAACTGGTTTACGTTGTTGAAGATCATATCTACACGAACAGGTGTACTCGTTTCTGATCTTTTGTTATTGTTTGAATGGTTTTAACTCTTGAGATTAGAGAATCTCTGGAAGAGTTGTGTAAAGAGAAATCTTGAGATAGGTTTTTCTCAAGTAGGATATTGTGGGATCAATATTCTTGGGTTATATGTTTCTTGTGGAGTCAAGAAATGGTTTGTTAATCTTGGGGGTGTCAAGATTTGCTTGTTAAATTCATTGATTGGATATTGCTTGTGCAGGGTGCATGTAAAGAATATCAATAGTGGATTTGACTGGATTTAGAGGTGTATCTAAATCTGAAACTGGATGTAGGCCTTTGGATGGCTGAACCAGTATATATCTTGGTGCATGATTTTCTTAACTCTTACACTCTTTACATTCTGTATAAGTTTCTTGATTAATGTTGTATGAAGAAAACATTATCTGCAGAAACTGAACTTTAAAGATTCTTGGTAATTGATAAATTCAATCTTTACATATCTTGTATTAATTGTGTTATTCAAATCTTGTTGGATAAGTTGTGCATATATAACTCTGAATTACTTTTTATGTTTAAAGGTTTGTTTTAAATCAAGATTTGTTTGGTAAAGATTTAGAAAGCAAACAAGAAAAGGAAAACTAACATAGAATCTATTCAACCCCCCCTTCTAGATTCTAACCGTAGGGACCAACAGGGAAAACTTCTAAAACACTACACACTTTCTTGGTGGATTGAGTGGAGGGGTTGTCCGATTGGAGTTCAAGGAACTTTGGAGGATCACACCAATTCAAAGAGTGCAAACACCATTTCAAGACTAACATTGGGTGTTCATTGTGAAGGGGTGGAGAATTGAAGACTTGGAGACTTCCTTTTTTTTCTACTTATTTCTTTCTTGTTAAATTTTGGCCTCTTGTGTTTTTGGCCTCGGTTTCATTCATTTTTGGTTTGTAATTGGCCATTTTTAAACCTTTTCAATTTGGTGGTAGTTTCGTGTAGTTTGAAGGTGATTTGAAAACCTTCACCTAGGAAACCGACTAGCATATGCTTTAAGTGCTTTCTTTTACATTGTTTATTTGTTTCGTTTAGAAGGCTTCATTTGCCTACTAGGGGGGCATGCACATCACACACCTTAGTATTGTGAAAATTGTTTTTGTGAGAAAAGTGTGAAAAGGCTTAGTGATTTTTACTTGAAAAGACTTGGTTTTTAAGTGATTCTTAGTAGTCCACCTCCCTTGATAGTTCACTTTGTACACTTAGGCCTTTTCATACCTATCTTGCACCTTGAAAATCCTTTTTTGTGAAAATCCTTTTATCACTCACTCTTTGTGAAAATTTTTTCAAACCTTTTTGAAAACACTTTGTGAAAACCTTTTAGGATCAAAGATGAGTGATCATTCTAGTGTCCATGGTCATAACTCTTGTAGTACTAGGTCTAGTGTTAGGGAATAAATTAGGCAACTCAAAGAGTACCTAAGAAAAAAAGAAGAGGAAAATATAAAAAGAGAGGAAGAATTGAGAAGAAAAGAAAAAGAGTTTGAAAAAAATAATGAGGAAATAAAACAACTACTTGCAAAATTAGTTGAGAGGAGAGAAAATAGTGGATCCCAACCTAGGATTGTTCCAACTAGATCTCAAAAAGGCAAAGAAGTTAGAGTTCCTAGGAGTATGCATGAGCAAGAAAATACAACAAGAGAGGAGGAACTTAGAAGGAAAGAAAAAGAAAAGAAAATAGAAAAGAAAGAAAAAATAAAGAAAAGTATAGAGAAACTTAAAGAGTGGCTAGAAAATGAAAAACAACAACCAACACTCTTAGAGAAGAGTAAGGAGGATAATGTTTCTTTCAAAGGGCTTATGCTTGAAGAGAGTCACTTTCCCATTGAAAATGATTTTAAAAAGACTTTTTTCATTCATCAAGACCTTAACTCTTTCTCTCACGTTGCCACTAGTCATGAAGTGGAGATTCAAAAACAAATCCTTTTTAAAGAAAAAGAATCTCAACTTCAAGATTTAGTGAAGAAGAAGTGGACTTCACTTAGTCCCACTTCTTGTGCTACCTCCTTGGTGGTGCCCAAGGAAGATAAGCCTTCTTTCTTTAAAACTCTTTCTACTTTAGTTTTCTTCATAAAGCACCCAACTTTTGGTTTGTATGGTTTGTTGGATACATCTCATGGTGTTGTATCTTCTATTTTTGATCTTGAAGGAAGTTCAAACTTATTTGAACTTAACTTGAATACTTTCCTACAAGACAAACTTAGATTATATGAGTTTCCTAGACTCCTCTTAACACCTTTTTCTCATATGTATCTAACAAATTATGCAATACAAAGTTGTTTAGGTAATTTTTTAGTTAAGTTTTCTTTATTTTCCAATACATACCTAGGTCATTACATTGGGGACTTCCAACAAGATATTTTAGTTTTTAGGACTAATACATTAGTGTGCGATAGTTTTAGTCTTTTTACCTTTTTAGGTTTTAGTTATTGTAGACCCCTAAAATTGTCCGGGTCGGAAATAAGACTCGAAGACTCTCAAAGACCGAAGGAAAGTCAGCCGAAAGGACTCCTGGAAGACCCTGGAAGACCCTAGGATGATTCTTCATAGGTTTAGAAGTCTTAGAGTAGCTTAAAATAAGGATGTGGGAGGATTGGAGCTCAATACAGCCTCCTAGAAGTTCAGTACGGCCGTACTGAACAATTTGAACTACAATACGGCCGTACTGAAACCAATACGGCCGTACTGAAGTTGCCGGGCCGTACTGTAGTTCAAAACTTCAGTACGGGCCGTATTGATGTCAGAGGTCGTACTGCGCCTCACTCCTATATATAGGACGTCATTTGGACGTCATTCCACACATTTGGACACTTTTTCCATACTTTTGGACCCTCTTGCTGAGTATTCTGGGGTTTTTGAGCAGTGTTCTGCCCTAGAAGTCTCTCCGAGAGCCGATCCGACAAAGTTCTTGAGTTCTGAGCATTTAGCTTGAGGATTCGAACTAGTCGAAGGGAAATCTTTTTGATTTCCATAGTAAAAATTAATCTTTAGGGAAGGAGCGAGCGAGCGTGTAGTGGGAAGGAGCGCCAAAAAGCCTCCTAACGTCCGTTTAAATATATAAAAGCACGCTTCAAAGGTTTCTTTTCCAAATCCCTTCTTTTACCGCTTTCTGATTGTTGCATTGCATATTTAGAATTTTCATCATGTAAATATTCCGCTTATAATCGTTTCTAATAAATAGGGGTAATTTAGTAATTTTACACTGTTATTTATGAAATAATCCGTCATAGGGAACCCGAAAGGGGCGTTGTGGGGTGCTAACACCTTCCCCGCACGTAACCGACTCCCTTACCCAACTCTGGTTGTAATGGCCAAGGTTGATTTGCGAAAATCAATTGCCTTATCCCTTTTTCCAATGTTTTGAGTAAAACATTGGTGGCGACTCCAAGAACCCTTCTTTTTGCGAAAACCACTAATCCATGGAGGGTCCCGCTTGGGATTAACATGGATTGGTGAATCATTTAATAAAATTGTTAGTTCGATGAGGTCTCAGTTTGAGAATAAGTCGTTCTAACAATCCATCATTTTTCAAACCTTTAAAAAGAGTCCAACCATCGTCGCGAATGCCAAGGTCCGTTTCGGCGGGTGGCGACAGATGGCGACTCCGCTGGGGAAGCCTCGAGAGTCAGTCCCATTTAGTGATGGATTATTTCTAAAATAATAGTTTAAAATTACTTCATTACCCCTCGCTTGTATGATAATATGTTTTATCTATGTGGCTTTTAATAACTGTTGTATGTTTAAATTTCGCACTTGCTTGAAATATAAACTGCACACAAACCTTTGCACACAACAGTTCCCTCTATACCCGGGGGCATGAGTGGAAAGCCATAGGGAGTGGATGTTAGTACGGCCGGTTGTCGAATGGGTCTATAGGTGCCTGTAGACCGTTGTCGGAAAGCATCACTCAAGGTGATAACCATGAACTCGAGTCCGACAGTGCGTTGGAGCTTTCCATCGACTTACGACGAGAGGAATTGGGTCCCTATAATGGGGGCACCTTGGGGGCCTCAGACCAGTGAGAAAAGTTAGAACCTCCTTGAATATGCACTTTTCTGCAGGATACCCCTACCTCGTGATTCGCTCGTGACTGTTCGTGGATGAGTGAATTGTTTGTGCATTGTTTATGTGACATTGTTTGAGCATACATTGCATTCTTTAAACATACAACATTCCCTTTTAAAATAAGAATAAATAGGAATAAGAATCTTCCATTACATGGTGTTAACATCTACCTTCATCACATTCATGTAGGTAGTTTCCATTTTTTCACCAAAAAAAATACAAAAAACAAAATACCCAAAAAAAAGAAAAAGGGTTATTTATCCAAACTAAGCAATATCATGCATCATCTTAGGAGCATCCTGAAAACATGATAATGCTTAGTTGAATAAACACAATGCATGCATATTCAACGCCATCATCTCATATCATGCATTCTTATCAAAGATCATGGAGGGATCTAGGTTTACATTTCATACATCCCTCCTAGTAATTCATTAATAATAGTAATAAAAAGAAAGGATTAAGCGATGCGTATGTTCATAATGGATCGCACGCCGTTTGTTATTAAGTGTAAGCCAACAACCGCGCCAAGCGAACGCACATCAACTCCGTTGTTGGTAATCAAGACGAATAAAGGGGAAGGTCCGACACCGTTAAGGATCACTGCTCCAAGACCTTTTCCCTACGAATCGAATAAGGTTGTGCCATGGATATACGACATCCATTCTTCTGCCGACAGCGATATCTCTAACATCGCTGGACTTGGGGACATGACTAGGAGTGGCAGGATCTACACTCCCGAAGATCTTCATGATAAAGCTCCCAAGAATAAAGGAAAAGAAAAAGAAAAAGAAAAAACCGAGGAAAATAAAGAATCCGAGGAGGAGACTGACGAGCTGTTAAAATATATCCGATAGAGAGAGTACTCCATCGTGGATCAACTTCATAGGACGCCAGCAAAGATTACTCTGTTGTCGTTGATCCTAAGCTCCGAACCGCATCGGCAAGCTCTGTTGAAAGTCTTGAACGAGGCATACGTGTCGCACACTATCTCCCAAGACAAATTTGAGGGGATTGTTAGTCACATCACGGCTAATGATCACCTCACTTTCACCGATGAAGAAATCCCCGCTGAGGGACCGAACCACAACAAGCCCTTGCACATCTCTGTAAAGTGCAAGGAGTATCACATCGCTAAAGTCTTTGTGGATAATGGATCTTCCTTGAATGTAATGCCAAAAAGAACGTTTGATCAAGTGGCAATCAAGGGAATCCAAATGCGCCCGAGCAACATGATCGTCCGAGCTTTCGACGGTTCTAAAAGAGAAGTGGTGGGAGAAATTAATCTTCCAATCCAAATTGGACCCACCATCTTTAATGACGAATTTCAAGTGATGGACATTACTCCTGCGTACAGCTGTCTCCTCGGCCGACCTTGGATTCATGATGCGAAAGCTGTTCCCTCTACGCTCCACCAGAAAGTCAAATTCATAGTGGGTGACAAGCTGGTGACTGTACAAGCTGAAGATGACATACTCATCAGCAAGCCATCCACCATACCTTACGTGGATGCAGCAGAGGAAGCTCTAGAAACTGCCTTCCAAGCATTGGAGATTGCCAATGTTGAAACGTTTCCCTGAGAAATGAAGAAGGTAGCCTACATGCTCACCAAGAACGGATACTTGCCCGGACAAGGACTTGGCAAGGATTCCCAAGGAATTCCCGAGCTACCCACTATCAAGAATAATCCGGGGAAACAAGGGTTAGGATACAACCCTATTCAAGATCAAAGGACGAAGAGGAACCAAGATCCTCCTCGACGTTCTTTAAGCCAGATCTTTAGGAAGGCCGGTTCACAAGCGTCAAGGCCGGTCGTCGTCATCAAGTGCTCTTCTCCTTCCGATAGGGATGTATAGACCTGATGACTGTTAGAGATCACTCCTCGGGGACAGCCCGACCCCCGAGCCTCGATAGGGCACATGTTTCCGCTAGAATTATAATAAAATCATTCTTTATTATTTCTTATTGCTTCTTTTCTTGCTTGCAATAAATTTCTAGACCACATTATTTTAACCCTGTTTGAATAAGCATGAATGAGGTTAAAATTGTCTTAATAATAATAAACCCGCATCATTTTTATGTGGAAGTGTGTGTGACAACTTGGAGCACCATTCCTTGGCCTCGACAAGTGCCATCATGGATAAAAAAGAAATCCTTTAAAAACAAAAATCATAAAAACAAAAAAAAGCTCGGCAGGAAACCCAAAAAGGGGGCTGCGCAAAAATAAGAGCAAACAACTCGCTAGGAATCCCACGAAAGGGTGACCTAGGCAAAAATTAGGGTTGCAAAAATAAACAAAAACAAAGGCCCGCTGAGACGCCACAAAAGGGTGTTTTAGGCAAAGAAATAAGGACTATCAAAAAGCAAAAGAAGTCCATGATGGTACCATGAGCCGAATTCAAAAAGAAAGGTTCAAGGGAAGCTATCTAAGTTGTCAAATCACAACGTCAATAACAGGACTTTCTTAACTTCATAAGTGTTTAATCAAACAAGCCTAAACACATGAGCTACCTTGGCCAGCCATTCTTACAAAAACCATTTTCGAAAAAATAATCCCCTCTAAAACACAAACTTCTGAACAAAAAATATCTTTCCTTTCTTTTCTCTCTTGTCCCAAACGATTTTAGAATAATCTAGTGGAAACATGGAGATATAGTGGTCAATAGGAGGGTTGACACGTTTTCTAAAGGAAGGAAAGGATCACTTGGTTGATGACACCAATCTCGATATAACACGCATCATTCCTCGGTTACAGAAATCGGCAGCGCACAGCCCGTCTAGAGGAATGGCAAAATCCAAGCAAAGAAACGCATCGGTTAATTCTTTTGAAAAAATAAAATCAAATAGAATTAGGTGCATCATACCGCATACATGCATACAGATGATAGGTGTACTGGAAGATCACTTATTCTCTGTTTATTGAAAAAACCAAAAATCAAAAAAAAAATCAAACTTCAGAAAAAACAATGCGCCCGTACCATGTTCAGTACGCCCGTACTAAAATTAGGGTTATGAACAAATTTTTAACTCAATACAGGCGTACTGAAATGGATACAGCCGTATTGGCCTTTAGTTGCACATTTAAAGACCTTATCATGAGGCAATCGCATAAAATAGAAAAATAGAAAAAAATTGCTTGTGTATGACAGCAGTCAACAGAAAAAGCCAAAAAACGACAAAAAAGGCAAAAATTCATAAAATCAACCGCATCATACAGAATAACTGAGCCTGGAGAGGCTTGCCGAAATAATACTCCCTCATCATACAGAATAACTGAGCCTGGAGAGGCTTGCCGAAATAATACTCCCCCATCGTACAGAATAACTGAGCCTGGAGAGGCTTGCCGAAATAATACTCCCTCATCATACAGAATAACTGAGCCTGGAGAGGCTTGCCGAAATAATACTCCCCCATCGTACAGAATAACTGAGCCTGGAGAGGCTTACCGAAATAATACTCCCTCATCATACAGAATAACTGAGCCTGGAGAGGCTTGCCGAAATAATACTCCCTCATCATACAGAATAACTGAGCCTGGAGAGGCTTGCCGAAATAATACTCCCTAGAGACATCTCAGCTTGCACTCTTGGGCCGAACTCCCAGTCAAAGCTTTCAGCGCAGGATCAGCAAGATTCCCCAATGGAAGCATGATCATCCGAACAGAATATCCGAGTCAAAGGACTTTGACTTCCTCAGTGGAAGATAGCTTTCCAACTCGAGCGATGAGTGAAGCTAAGCCTGAAGAGGCTTTCTAAATAATACTCTGGGATACATAAGATCTTCAATCCCCATTCGCCTACTCAGAGGCACTCCTTCAAAAAAAAGAAAAAAATCAAAAACATCAACAACCATTCCCCAAGCGGAATCCGGCACTCAGCCGAACACCAAACATCAAGATAATTCGCCTACTCAGAGGCACTCCTTCAAAAAAAAAATCCGAAAAGATCAATAACCATTCCCCAAGCGGAATCCGGCACTCAGCCGAACACCAAACATCAAGATAATTCGCCTACTCAGAGGCACTCCTTCAAAAAGAGAAAATCCAAAAAAGATCAATAATCATTCCCCAAGCGGAATTCGGCATTCAGCCAATCATTGAACGTCAAGATGATCTGCCTAACAGAAGAGGCTAATCAAAATTAACGACAGAATCCCCCAGCGGATAACAGCCTACGCAGAGGCAACAAAACCAAGAAAATCAAAAAGAGTCACCCGAATAAGGATAACCGGGATACTCCACCAACGTCGAAAGGACGTCAGCCAATCATAAGGCATCGCTCACCTCAAAAGGAGCATCTTTGTGTCTGCACCCCCAAGGAATCAGAAATTCCCCAGTGGGCACCAACTACGCAATGGAAAGTTGGGACACGAGAACCTATGAGTAACTGCACATCCCCTAGACGGATCCCTGCGTTATCCAGCCCTCAGTGGCACAAAAATCAAAAACAATCGTCGAAGCAGCATCGTGGACTGTGGAGACAAAATCATCACAAATCCCTGGAGAGGGCAAACTCACACTGCCAACGTTGTCAGAAACACGGAGGCAGACCCTGGGGAGGGCAAACCGCAGACCCTGGAGAGGGCAAACTCACGCTACCAAAGTGACCAGAAGCACGGAGGTACGCAACCCTGGGGAGGGCAAACCGCAGACCCTGGAGAGGGCAAACTCAGCTGTCAAGGTTGTCAGAAACACCGAGACAAAGCCTGGAGAGGCGGTACTCAGCTACCCCGTCGTCAGAAACACGGAGGTATGCAACCCTGGGGAGGGCAAACCGCAGACCCTGGAGAGGGAAAACTCAGCTGCCAAGGTTGTCAGAAACACCGAGGCAGAGCCTGGAGAGGCGGTACTCAGCTACCCCGTCGTCAGAAACAACGGAGGTATGCAACTGCCAATGTCGTCAGAAACACGGAGGTGTGCAACTGCTAACGTCGTCAGAAACACGGAGGCAGAGCCTGGAGAGGCGGTACTCAGCTACCGAGGTTCTCAGAAACACCGAGGTATGCACGAGCCTGGAGAGACGACGACTAATACTCAACCTGGAGAGGCTACTCAACAATTTTCCACCGGAAGACACTACAAGTCGGAAGGATGGCTTATTCCCCGGACAATTGGGTCAACTCCTTTACTTGTCAACCGGTACACCAAAAAGTCGTTTGACTAAGTAAAGGGGGGCAGCTGTAGACCCCTAAAATTGTCCGGGTCGGAAATAAGACTCGAAGACTCTCGAAGACCGAAGGAAAGTCAGCCGAAAGGACTCCTGGAAGACCCTGGAAGACCCTAGGATGATTCTTCATAGGTTTAGAAGTCTTAGAGTAGCTTAAAATAAGGATGTGGGAGGATTGGAGCTCAATACAGCCTCCTAGAAGTTCAGTACGGCCGTACTGAACAATTTGAACTACAATACGGCCGTACTGAAACCAATACGGCCGTACTGAAGTTGCCGTACTGAAGTTTTTGAACTTCAGTACGGCCGTACTGAATTCAATACGGCCGTACTGTAGTTCAAAACTTCAGTACGGGCCGTATTGATGTCAGAGGTCGTACTGCGCCTCACTCCTATATATAGGACGTCATTTGGACGTCATTCCACACATTTGGACACTTTTTCCATACTTTTGGACCCTCTTGCTGAGTATTCTGGGGTTTTTGAGCAGTGTTCTGCCCTAGAAGTCTCTCCGAGAGCCGATCCGACAAAGTTCTTGAGTTCTGAGCATTTAGCTTGAGGATTCGAACTAGTCGAAGGGAAATCTTTTTGATTTCCATAGTAAAAATTAATCTTTAGGGAAGGAGCGAGCGAGCGTGTAGTGGGAAGGAGCGCCAAAAAGCCTCCTAACGTCCGTTTAAATATATAAAAGCACGCTTCAAAGGTTTCTTTTCCAAATCCCTTCTTTTACCGCTTTCTGATTGTTGCATTGCATATTTAGAATTTTCATCATGTAAATATTCCGCTTATAATCGTTTCTAATAAATAGGGGTAATTTAGTAATTTTACACTGTTATTTATGAAATAATCCGTCATAGGGAACCCGAAAGGGGCGTTGTGGGGTGCTAACACCTTCCCCGCACGTAACCGACTCTCTTACCCAACTCTGGTTGTAATGGCCAAGGTTGATTTGCGAAAATCAATTGCCTTATCCCTTTTTCCAATGTTTTGAGTAAAACATTGGTGGCGACTCCAAGAACCCTTCTTTTTGCGAAAACCACTAATCCATGGAGGGTCCCGCTTGGGATTAACATGGATTGGTGAATCATTTAATAAAATTGTTAGTTCGATGAGGTCTCAGTTTGAGAATAAGTCGTTCTAACAATCCATCATTTTTCAAACCTTTAAAAAGAGTCCAACCATCGTCGCGAATGCCAAGGTCCGTTTCGGCGGTGGCGACAGATGGCGACTCCGCTGGGGAAGCCTCGAGAGTCAGTCCCATTTAGTGATGGATTATTTCTAAAATAATAGTTTAAAATTACTTCATTACCCCTCGCTTGTATGATAATATGTTTTATCTATGTGGCTTTTAATAACTGTTGTATGTTTAAATTTCGCACTTGCTTGAAATATAAACTGCACACAAACCTTTGCACACAACAGTTCCCTCTATACCCGGGGGCATGAGTGGAAAGCCATAGGGAGTGGATGTTAGTACGGCCGGTTGTCGAATGGGTCTATAGGTGCCCGTAGACCGTTGTCGGAAAGCATCACTCAAGGTGATAACCATGAACTCGAGTCCGACAGTGCGTTGGAGCTTTCCATCGACTTACGACGAGAGGAATTGGGTCCCTATAATGGGGGCACCTTGGGGGCCTCAGACCAGTGAGAACAGTTAGAACCTCCTTGAATATGCACTTTTCTGCAGGATACCCCTACCTCGTGATTCGCTCGTGACTGTTCGTGGATGAGTGAATTGTTTGTGCATTGTTTATGTGATATTGTTTGAGCATACATTGCATTCTTTAAACATACAACATTCCCTTTTAAAATAAGAATAAATAGGAATAAGAATCTTCCATTACATGGTGTTAACATCTACCTTCATCACATTCATGTAGGTAGTTTCCATTTTTTCACCAAAAAAAAATACAAAAAACAAAATACCCAAAAAAAAGAAAAAGGGTTATTTATCCAAACTAAGCAATATCATGCATCATCTTAGGAGCATCCTGAAAACATGATAATGCTTAGTTGAATAAACACAATGCATGCATATTCAACGCCATCATCTCATATCATGCATTCTTATCAAAGATCATGGAGGGATCTAGGTTTACATTTCATACATCCCTCCTAGTAATTCATTAATAATAGTAATAAAAAGAAAGGATTAAGCGATGCGTATGTTCATAATGGATCGCACGCCGTTTGTTATTAAGTGTAAGCCAACAACCGCGCCAAGCGAACGCACATCAACTCCGTTGTTGGTAATCAAGACGAATAAAGGGGAAGGTCCGACACCGTTAAGGATCACTGCTCCAAGACCTTTTCCCTACGAATCGAATAAGGTTGTGCCATGGATATACGACATCCATTCTTCTGCCGACAGCGATATCTCTAACATCGCTGGACTTGGGGACATGACTAGGAGTGGCAGGATCTACACTCCCGAAGATCTTCATGATAAAGCTCCCAAGAATAAAGGAAAAGAAAAAGAAAAAGAAAAAACCGAGGAAAATAAAGAATCCGAGGAGGAGACTGACGAGCTGTTAAAATATATCCGATAGAGAGAGTACTCCATCGTGGATCAACTTCATAGGACGCCAGCAAAGATTACTCTGTTGTCGTTGATCCTAAGCTCCGAACCGCATCGGCAAGCTCTGTTGAAAGTCTTGAACGAGGCATACGTGTCGCACACTATCTCCCAAGACAAATTTGAGGGGATTGTTAGTCACATCACGGCTAATGATCACCTCACTTTCACCGATGAAGAAATCCCCGCTGAGGGACCGAACCACAACAAGCCCTTGCACATCTCTGTAAAGTGCAAGGAGTATCACATCGCTAAAGTCTTGGTGGATAATGGATCTTCCTTGAATGTAATGCCAAAAAGAACGTTTGATCAAGTGGCAATCAAGGGAATCCAAATGCGCCCGAGCAACATGATCGTCCGAGCTTTCGACGGTTCTAAAAGAGAAGTGGTGGGAGAAATTAATCTTCCAATCCAAATTGGACCCACCATCTTTAATGACGAATTTCAAGTGATGGACATTACTCCTGCGTACAGCTGTCTCCTCGGCCGACCTTGGATTCATGATGCGAAAGCTGTTCCCTCTACGCTCCACCAGAAAGTCAAATTCATAGTGGGTGACAAGCTGGTGACTGTACAAGCTAAAGATGACATACTCATCAGCAAGCCATCCACCATACCTTACGTGGATGCAGCAGAGGAAGCTCTAGAAACCGCCTTCCAAGCATTGGAGATTGCCAATGTTGAAACGTTTCCCTGAGAAATGAAGAAGGTAGCCTACATGCTCACCAAGAACAGATACTTGCCCGGACAAGGACTTGGCAAGGATTCCCAAGGAATTCCCGAGCTACCCACTATCAAGAATAATCCGGGGAAACAAGGGTTAGGATACAACCCTATTCAAGATCAAAGGACGAAGAGGAACCAAGATCCTCCTCGACGTTCTTTAAGCCAGATCTTTAGGAAGGCCGGTTCACAAGCGTCAAGGCCGGTCGTCGTCATCAAGTGCTCTTCTCCTTCCGATAGGGATGTATAGACCTGATGACTGTTAGAGATCACTCCTCGGGGACAGCCCGACCCCCGAGCCTCGATAGGGCACATGTTTCCGCTAGAATTATAATAAAATCATTCTTTATTATTTCTTATTGCTTCTTTTCTTGCTTTCAATAAATTTCTAGACCACATTATTTTAACCCTGTTTGAATAAGCATGAATGAGGTTAAAATTGTCTTAATAATAATAAACCCGCATCATTTTTATGTGGAAGTGTGTGTGACAACTTGGAGCACCATTCCTTGGCCTCGACAAGTGCCATCATGGATAAAAAAGAAATCCTTTAAAAACAAAAATCATAAAAACAAAAAAAAGCTCGGCAGGAAACCCAAAAAGGGGGCTGCGCAAAAATAAGAGCAAACAACTCGCTAGGAATCCCACGAAAGGGTGACCTAGGCAAAAATTAGGGTTGCAAAAATAAACAAAAACAAAGGTCCGCTGAGACGCCACAAAAGGGTGTTTTAGGCAAAGAAATAAGGACTATCAAAAAGCAAAAGAAGTCCATGATGGTACCATGAGCCGAATTCAAAAAGAAAGGTTCAAGGGAAGCTATCTAAGTTGTCAAATCACAACGTCAATAACAGGACTTTCTTAACTTCATAAGTGTTTAATCAAACAAGCCTAAACACATGAGCCTACCTTGGCCAGCCATTCTTACAAAAACCATTTTCGAAAAAATAATCCCCTCTAAAACACAAACTTCTGAACAAAAAATATCTTTCCTTTCTTTTCTCTCTTGTCCCAAACGATTTTAGAATAATCTAGTGGAAACATGGAGATATAGTGGTCAATAGGAGGGTTGACACGTTTTCTAAAGGAAGGAAAGGATCACTTGGTTGATGACACCAATCTCGATATAACACGCATCATTCCTCGGTTACAGAAATCGGCAGCGCACAGCCCGTCTAGAGGAATGGCAAAATCCAAGCAAAGAAACGCATCGGTTAATTCTTTTGAAAAAATAAAATCAAATAGAATTAGGTGCATCATACCGCATACATGCATACAGATGATAGGTGTACTGGAAGATCACTTATTCTCTGTTTATTGAAAAAACCAAAAATCAAAAAAAAAAATCAAACTTCAGAAAAAACAATGCGCCCGTACCATGTTCAGTACGCCCGTACTAAAATTAGGGTTATGAACAAATTTTTAACTCAATACAGGCGTACTGAAATGGATACAGCCGTATTGGCCTTTAGTTGCACATTTAAAGACCTTATCATGAGGCAATCGCATAAAATAGAAAAATAGAAAAAAATTGCTTGTGTATGACAGCAGTCAACAGAAAAAGCCAAAAAACGACAAAAAAGGCAAAAATTCAGAAAATCAACCGCATCATACAGAATAACTGAGCCTGGAGAGGCTTGCCGAAATAATACTCCCTCATCATACAGAATAACTGAGCCTGGAGAGGCTTGCCGAAATAATACTCCCCCATCGTACAGAATAACTGAGCCTGGAGAGGCTTGCCGAAATAATACTCCCTCATCATACAGAATAATTGAGCCTGGAGAGGCTTGCCGAAATAATACTCCCCCATCGTACAGAATAACTGAGCCTGGAGAGGCTTACCGAAATAATACTCCCTCATCATACAGAATAACTGAGCCTGGAGAGGCTTGCCGAAATAATACTCCCTCATCATACAGAATAACTGAGCCTGGAGAGGCTTGCCGAAATAATACTCCCTAGAGACATCTCAGCTTGCACTCTTGGGCCGAACTCCCAGTCAAAGCTTTCAGCGCAGGATCAGCAAGATTCCCCAATGGAAGCATGATCATCCGAACAGAATATCCGAGTCAAAGGACTTTGACTTCCTCAGTGGAAGATAGCTTTCCAACTCGAGCGACGAGTGAAGCTAAGCCTGAAGAGGCTTTCTAAATAATACTCTGGGATACATAAGATCTTCAATCCCCATTCGCCTACTCAGAGGCACTCCTTCAAAAAAAAGAAAAAAATCAAAAACATCAACAACCATTCCCCAAGCGGAATCCGGCACTCAGCCGAACACCAAACATCAAGATAATTCGCCTACTCAGAGGCACTCCTTCAAAAAAAAAATCCGAAAAGATCAATAACCATTCCCCAAGCGGAATCCGGCACTTAGCCGAACACCAAACATCAAGATAATTCGCCTACTCAGAGGCACTCCTTCAAAAAGAGAAAATCCAAAAAAGATCAATAATCATTCCCCAAGCGGAATTCGGCATTCAGCCAATCATTGAACGTCAAGATGATCTGCCTAACAGAAGAGGCTAATCAAAATTAACGACAGAATCCCCCAGCGGATAACAGCCTACGCAGAGGCAACAAAACCAAGAAAATCAAAAAGAGTCACCCGAATAAGGATAACCGGGATACTCCACCAACGTCGAAAGGACGTCAGCCAATCATAAGGCATCACTCACCTCAAAAGGAGCATCTTTGTGTCTGCACCCCCAAGGAATCAGAAATTCCCCAGTGGGCACCAACTACGCAATGGAAAGTTGGGACACGAGAACCTATGAGTAACTGCACATCCCCTAGACGGATCCCTGCGTTATCCAGCCCTCAGTGGCACAAAAATCAAAAACAATCGTCGAAGCAGCATCGTGGACTGTGGAGACAAAATCATCACAAATCCCTGGAGAGGGCAAACTCACACTGCCAACGTCGTCAGAAACACGGAGGCAGACCCTGGGGAGGGCAAACCGCAGACCCTGGAGAGGGCAAACTCACGCTACCAAAGTGACCAGAAGCACGGAGGTACGCAACCCTGGGGAGGGCAAACCGCAGACCCTGGAGAGGGCAAACTCAGCTGTCAAGGTTGTCAGAAACACCGAGACAAAGCCTGGAGAGGCGGTACTCAGCTACCCCGTCGTCAGAAACACGGAGGTATGCAACCCTGGGGAGGGCAAACCGCAGACCCTGGAGAGGGAAAACTCAGCTGCCAAGGTTGTCAGAAACACCGAGGCAGAGCCTGGAGAGGCGGTACTCAGCTACCCCGTCGTCAGAAACAACGGAGGTATGCAACTGCCAATGTCGTCAGAAACACGGAGGTGTGCAACTGCTAACGTCGTCAGAAACACGGAGGCAGAGCCTGGAGAGGCGGTACTCAGCTACCGAGGTTCTCAGAAACACCGAGGTATGCACGAGCCTGGAGAGACGACGACTAATACTCAACCTGGAGAGGCTACTCAACAATTTTCCACCGGAAGACACTACAAGTCGGAAGGATGGCTTATTCCCCGGACAATTGGGTCAACTCCTTTACTTGTCAACCGGTACACCAAAAAGCCGTTTGACTAAGTAAAGGGGGGCAGCTGTAGACCCCTAAAATTGTCCGGGTCGGAAATAAGACTCGAAGACTCTCGAAGACCGAAGGAAAGTCAGCCGAAAGGACTCCTGGAAGACCCTGGAAGACCCTAGGATGATTCTTCATAGGTTTAGAAGTCTTAGAGTAGCTTAAAATAAGGATGTGGGAGGATTGGAGCTCAATACGGCCTCCTAGAAGTTCAGTACGGCCGTACTGAACAATTTGAACTACAATACGGCCGTACTGAAACCAATACGGCCGTACTGAAGTTGTCGTACTGAAGTTTTTGAACTTCAGTACGGCCGTACTGAATTCAATACGGCCGTACTGTAGTTCAAAACTTCAGTACGGGCCGTATTGATGTCAGAGGTCGTACTGCGCCTCATTCCTATATATAGGACGTCATTTGGACGTCATTCCACACATTTGGACACTTTTTCCATACTTTTGGACCCTCTTGCTGAGTATTCTGGGGTTTTTGAGCAGTGTTCTGCCCTAGAAGTCTCTCCGAGAGCCGATCCGACAAAGTTCTTGAGTTCTGAGCATTTAGCTTGAGGATTCGAACTAGTCGAAGGGAAATCTTTTTGATTTCCATAGTAAAAATTAATCTTTAGGGAAGGAGCGAGCGAGCGTGTAGTGGGAAGGAGTGCCAAAAAGCCTCCTAACGTCCGTTTAAATATATAAAAGCACGCTTCAAAGGTTTCTTTTCCAAATCCCTTCTTTTACCGCTTTCTGATTGTTGCATTGCATATTTAGAATTTTCATCATGTAAATATTCTGCTTATAATCGTTTCTAATAAATAGGGGTAATTTAGTAATTTTACACTGTTATTTATGAAATAATCCGTCATAGGGAACCCGAAAGGGGCGTTGTGGGGTGCTAACACCTTCCCCGCACGTAACCGACTCCCTTACCCAACTCTGGTTGTAATGGCCAAGGTTGATTTGCGAAAATCAATTGCCTTATCCCTTTTTCCAATGTTTTGAGTAAAACATTGGTGGCGACTCCAAGAACCCTTCTTTTTGCGAAAACCACTAATCCATGGAGGGTCCCGCTTGGGATTAACATGGATTGGTGAATCATTTAATAAAATTGTTAGTTCGATGAGGTCTCAGTTTGAGAATAAGTCGTTCTAACAATCCATCATTTTTTAAACCTTTAAAAAGAGTCCAACCATCGTCGCGAATGCCAAGGTCCGTTTCGGCGGGTGGCGACAGTTATACACCTAGACTTCACCGTGGGGAGGATCCTATCCTTAACATTAGAAAGTCTAGTCCTTTTAATTTAGACAATCTTTTTAGCATTTTTAGTAGAACTCCTCTTAGGATACACTTTCCATTTCTATCATATACTATTACCTCTAATGCTTATTTTTATGTTTTTGTTGGTCATGATGCCCACCATGAGGAACCTCTTGATTTGAGGTCAAATCCTTTTCAAGAGGGAGGGAATGATGGAATAACACTAAGGCCGAGAAGACCAAGAGGTGATATATTAAAGGAGGCAAGAGGAATGGGTTAGTGAGGCCACTTTTGGACCTTAGCTCCTAAGTTCTTTTTAATCATAGAATTTATTTTACTTGTATTTCCAATTTTACCCTTGTATTTTGGGGTGTTTAGGACTTAGAATTTATTTTCCCTTGTATTTCCCTTTTTACCCTTGTATTATGGGGTGCTCTAGATGATTAGGGTTTTTAATTTTGGGCTAGGGTGTTAACTAGAAGGGTGACGCATTTTTTTGGTGTTCATTGGATCTATTTTTGGTGTTAGAAAGGCTTAGGCCCAAGTGGAGGGCAAAGGTTGCATGGTCTTATCATGCACCTAGATATAGCCAATCTAAACCCAAAGATTCCATCCTTGGCCACCAAGTTGCATCTAGGGTTCATTTGCATTTCATTTGGAATGCATTTGCCTACTCCAAATGCAACCCTAGATGCCTCCCCTCCTATAAATACCCAACACCCCACACCTTGTAAATACTTTGGATATTGAATATAAAGAGAGCCTTTAGTGCCTTTATATCTTTCCTTAGTCACCCTTGGCTATTTTCGGCCAAACCCTACCATCTCCACCTTGAGAGAAACAACCCTAGAAGTGGCCTTCATCATCATGAAGTGAGCCAACCCTAGAGTACCATTCTCAAGCATTTCCTCAAACACCTTCTACCCAACCTTCATTTTTGTCCATTCCATCATCATCCACCCTAAAACCTTGGTCCACCTTTGAAGAACTTGATCCTTGGAGAAGGCGTCATCCTCATGGCTCATCATCTCAAGTTCATGCAAGTAAGGATGCCATTATTAAGTAAACATAAGATCCATTAAACCAATGGTTTTATTTATTTAGAATGTGGATAAAAAAGCATCACCTATACTTACTATAAAATAAAAGCAAAAAGCATTTTTGGTAAATTGCTCTCACTCTCTACTTGTTAACCACTCACACATATTTAATTTCAATTATTTTTATCATTTATTTTTATTTTTATTTTTAAACAAAATACATGGAGACACAAAGTACCTTTTTATGCTTGTATATATAAGGAGTTTATCTTATAAGAATGTCATTTTTATTTGAGAATAAAAATGCTCAATCTCAACTCTTTAATTGAAATAAATGACTTATATTAAAATATTACAAGTAAAACTATTATGTATAGTTGTTATCGTTGTTATCTCTATCATTGTCATTGTTACCACAAACATTACAAGAATTGTTACCGCCACCACCACTATAGTCACCACCATGACGATGGTGGTAGAGGCCATAGTTGTGATGTAACAATACTGGTAGAGGTGATCGAGGTAACAATAATGCTAATGATGACGATAGTAGTAATAGTGGTATTATAGTGATTATGGGGATGACAATGGTAGTGGAGAAAGTTGAGGCAATCACAGTGGCAGTTGTAATTATAATGATAACAACAATGTTAATGATAACAATGAAAGTGGAGATCGTGGTGGTAATGGTGGCGATAGTGGTGGTGGTGTAAATTATATAAATTTAATACTTTATTTTAAAAATTAAATTAGTAATAGCTTAAAAATTATAAATTTTTAAAAACTAATGCTAAAAAAATAATGACTGAAATAGTGACTTAAATATTTGGTGGTAGTATATGTAAATCTATATTTGTAAATAATGACCAATGATATAATTAGAAAAAAAAATTCTTAACAACAAAAATACTAACAAAATAACATAGTGGCTATTTGCAATCAATTTAGAGACTAAATTAAATGACAATTTTTTATAAACTAAATTTATAGCGACTGAAGTTGCTACCAAATATCACGATCACAAAATCAATCACATAAAGCATGTGACCAAAATGATAGGATTGACAATTTTTTCCTAGTAACACTATTTTTTAGTCGCTGCACAACCATTTATACAAATTTGATTGTTGATAACATTAGTAACAAGGCTTTTTGCAAAGGATGTTATTTGATCGTTAATTCAATCATTAAATGTAATAGCAATCAAAATAGACAAAATAATGATATGATAAGTCACTAAATATTTTTTGATGTCAGAACTATGTGTACTTTATGATCTTTTGTACCTTTATATATATATATATATATATATATATATATATATATATATATATATATATATATATATATATATATATATATGAAAACTCTAATACTAAAGTATGAAGTTAACAACTTAAAACAATAATTTAATGATTTGTATATTAAGCTTTGAAATGAATTTCTAATGTTAAAAAGAATAATTGAAAGTTATCTTAATGACACATATTACAATTATTGTTGCTATCTTAACAATAAAGTAACAAGATATAAACACCATCTTTAACTATTTCAATCGCTAATAATTAGCTATGAGGAAAAAATAGTTATTTTATATATAAGTATTATAAAACTTAGTATTTTTATTTCATATTATATCTATCTCAATTATTTCATTTCTTTTCTGTTTCATCTTCATATTCTTTTGAATAGAGATATTTAAAAGAGTTAAACTGAACTGAACTAAATTACATGTTAATTAAATTGAATTATAAAATTAATTCATCTAAATTGAACTAAATTATAAAATAGTTTAAAAAAAACAAACTAAATTATCTTGTAATTCAGTGAACTATTATTATAATTTAAATTGAACTAAACTTTTTTTTTACTATAAATTTAACTAAACAACATTGTACAAAAATTATTTTTATTTTAAATTAATTCTCATTCTCAAACTTGCACAGATAAACCACAATGTATCTAACGCGGTTTAATTTTGGATAAACTAAAATCTTGAAAGTGATAAGTCAATCAAAATCCCTTACCAAAAATTAAAATAAAATAGTTTAAGCTTACATAAGTAGTAACTATGGAACCGCTAATCGATGTTTCATCTACTTGAATTATCCTTTTTACTTAATTAAATTATTTTTGTACTCTAAATCAAACTTTTTTCTTGTGATTTAAACTAAATAGAACTTATTTTTATACTAATTTATATATATTAAAATTAACATTAATATTAAGATTCATATACAATGTATGTAAAAAAATATATATCGAGTGAATCTGTATAAAGCCCAAAATATAAGGAAAAGAGTGAAAGGAAGAAAGGTAGATATAAAGAAATGCTCATGATAAACACACCTCCATTTTTATATAAACACACTCCTTTTTTTAAAAAAAATATATTAAATTCTTAAATTACCCTTAATATTTTTTGGAACTTATAATTTTCATATTTGCACCTCTCTTGTTATTTCTTTTCTCTGCACCTCCCTTCTTCTTTCTTTTCCGGGAACCTCCCTTTTTCTTTCTTTTCCACCCTTCTTCTTCTCTTCTTCATCACTTTCTTCTCTGATCTCTCTACCTCCTCTTCTATCCTTTTCAATTTTTGCAATATCTTCTTCCTTTTTTTTTGTTATAAGCTATATATAAGCTCGCGGTTTAGTGTCAAAGGAAAAGATGTGAGGCCATATGCGTTTTTCCTCCAAGCAATTCTCCTCACTATCTACACCTTATTCTATATTCTTTTGTTCTTATTATTTTTAGTTTATTATCCCTCATTGTTTCTCTGTTTTGTTAACATCTTTCTCTCATCTCTACATTTCTTTTTAGGATTCTTTCTAGGGTTTGTGTGTTTGAAATTGATTGATCAATTGTCTTTGTATTTTGAAATTGATCGATCATCTATCGTTATGTGAAGTTATGGTACGGACAAGAGGTGGTAGCGTTGCACGAAAGCGTCAACGACAAACAAAAGATAGGCAACATGTGAATGCTCAAGTACCTATAGTCAATGATCATGAGGAGCCTCAAGAGGTCATGTTAGATGGTGTTGTGAACCCTCAAGCACCGAGGTCCTTTCTAGGAGGCCATGAGGATTTTTCGGTCCTTAGGAATTTTTCAGACCATGTTGCAACCCGCTTATGGAGTGGCGAGGTAATTAATGTTGTTGGATTTTTTAAGTTTGATGTTTAATAAAGTTTTATAATGACAAGATCATAAAACATTAGGATCGTGGTGAGCTTAAGATTGTCAATCATGGAAGAAAAGTAAAAGGTTTTGTCATCATGCACCACCAAATACAAAAATTGGTAGATAAGTCTGGCTTGGCATCACTTCTACTTTGCAACTACCAGATGGTGGATAAAGGTCTTGTGTTTGCATTTATTAAGCGATGCCATCCAGAGACAAGCTCATTCCACTTGCCAATAGGAGAGATGACCATCACTCTTGATGATGTTTCATGCTTATTGAACCTACCAATTAGAGGTGCACTTTTTAGTCAATCGGGTCATGGACCATGACATTGCATGTGTATACTTAGAGGATTTGTTAGGAGTCTTACACAAGGATGCAATCCTTGAGATAAGGGCTACAAGAGGTGTTCATGTTTACATGAGTTGGTTGAGAGATGTTTATGATGCGAGGTGCCAAGAAAAGCGTTGGGAATTTGCTACAAGGACTTTTCTTCTATTCTTGGTTGGTTACACGATTTTTTCTAATTACAAGAGTGCAACATATGTGGATGTAGCATTCTTGGACCTATTTCATGACCTTTCAGCTTGCAGTCATTATGCATGGGGTGTAGCTGCCTTGACATTCTTGTATGAGTACTTGGGTGATGCTTGTGTCCATATCACTGAGCAGATAGGTGGCTACATGACCCTTTACAGGTGAAAACTTTTCATACTATTTTATGCTTAACATAAAAATTTTGTATTTCTTTTGACTTTATTTAATTTAATTTGGGTTATGAAACAAGCATGGATATTTGAGCTCCTCATATTGGTTCCCATCAATTGTCCATGGAATACTTGGAACAAAATTCTCATGCTAGTCGTTGGTCACATAGCAAAAGTATAGGCCACGTGCTTCCGTATAGGAGGGAACTAGATGCAATCATCATTAATGAAGTTTGTTGGATGCCTTATAGTCATCATAGAGATTATCGACCATTTAAAGATATAACACTATATTCAGGGTGGCTTAATATACTATATAATGTATTATTAGCTTAATACACTATATTTAAAGATGATAGATTATGGCCAAGGCCAAGGAATCCAAGAGGTGATATACTAAAAGAACCAAGAGGAATGGGATGATCTTAAAGACCTTTTTCTTATGTTTGTACATATAGTAGCTCTTTTATATAGGTTATGTTTGCCTTTGTATTTGTGAGGCACTTTACTTGCTTTTTCTAGTGTTTGTATATTGATTTCAAGGTAGGTTACTTGGAGAGTTTAACTCCATTTAACCTCCCTAGTTGATACATTCATGTTGTATTTTTTCAGTAGAGAAAAGGGGGTGACATTTAGCAATACTTGAGGGTGTGACTAGTAATTGGGCCAGAACTGGGTCTAGGCAAAATTTTGCATATTGGACTCATTTTGCTCCTAATTTTTCATAGATTTTATTTAGCTAGGTCTCATCATCATAAGATGAACCTAACTAAACCAAATCAAATATTTTTGAATTAATTCATGGAGTAATTTTGAGCCAAGGCCGCCTAGCCTTTCTTCCTTGTTCATGGCCGAAATTCAGTCTTCCTTCTAGTTTTGAAGCTTCTCCTCCAAGTTTCTAAACCTTGGTAGGTTAGGTTGACCTTACCATGGTTCTTAAGTGAACCATGGTCAAGGTTAGCTTCTCCTACAAGTTTTAGAAACCATGGATGGTTAGCTACACCTTACCATGGTTCCTAGTGAACCATGGTCAAGGTTAGCTTCTCCTAGAAGCTAACTCTCCCTATATATTTGTTTTCTCTACACTTGTACTCACTTTTGAACATTTTGAGAATAGAAATCAGATTTTCTCTCTCACTCAAGAGTCTCCAAAACCGAAGAGAACTCACACTCTAAGGTTTCTCTCAAAGGTTCTTCTACCTTTGACTTGGTTCCTTAAGCTTCATATGCAAGCTAAGGAAACCCGAACCACTTCAAGGCCTCTTCTCCATTGAAGAACACTTCGTGGAGCTTCAAAGAGTCTTTGGAAGATTTGCCTCAAGAGTATTCACGGTCCTAAGCATGGAGTACTTGAAGAACAACAATCTTCTCCAAGTGAGTTCCATCAGCTTCCGTATAGGAGGGAACTGGATGCAATCATCATTAATGAAGTTTGTTGGATGCCTTATAGTCATCATAGAGATTATCGACCATTTAAAGATATAACACTATATTCATGGTGGCTTAGGTGGGGTACCTACAAGCAAGCACACTTGCCTGAGCAAGTATTATGTCAATATGGACATGTTCAACACATCCCAAGATCACCTCAACATGTTACTAGTGTGGTGATTTCTCCTGTGGAGATTGATGATAGATGATTGCACTATGCAAATTATGTGGTGGATGTTGCTTTTACAGGCCATCAACTAGAGCATTCAATAGATTGTGGAGATGGATATATGCAATGGTTCTCTCAAATTTCTCACCCATTGATCATTCCACCACAGGAGAGAGACTTCTAAGGTGCCTCAAATGCAACATGCTACAATTTCTCACCATCCAAGTATTAGTGGCCCTCATTTTGTAGGGGTAAGATTATGTCATTCATTTAAATAACTTTGTATATTTGCATTTCAAAATGCATAAGATAATTCTAACTTTATTGATATGTATAGGAGACGTGCAAGAGTTGTAAGAAGATTTCTAATATTTTGCAAATGATATTTCATAGAAGATTGGCAATAGAAGGTACTAAAATTTGGGATATAACTAGACAAGCATTTATCATGGCACATGTTGGGAGTGGGGAAAAATTCACACATCAAGAGGGGAGAAAGTGTTAAATTTACCATATAATGGTGATAGTTTATTTTGGTCTCTTTTCTTTATGTTAACATATTTTGGTCTTTTAGTATTGTAAGAGACTTTTTTCTTTTTGAGATATCTACTTTAGCTAATGCTAACAAAGAAACAACTCATATTAGTGAAACAAATCATATTAGTCATATTATTTGTATTTATCTTTTCTCTCATGCATTGTTTCCTTTTTTTATGGCTATATCTTTCTCTATTTTTTTAATATATTTTATTTTGCTAAAGACATGGAATTTATTTAGACCT
>NC_138520.1:16121356-16334996 GCF_000230855.2 Cajanus cajan | reverse complement strand
TTTGCTTGAGGATCGAACCTAGTCGAGGGGAAATCTTTTTGATTCCCTTAGTTAAAATTTTGTTCTAGGAGAGCGAGGAGCGGGCTTGTAGAGCGAGGGAACGCCAAAACGCTTCCCAGTTCATTTTTTATAAAAAGCACGCTTCAAGAGGTTTCCCTTCAATCCTTCCTTTTACTGCTTTCTGTGTGCATATTTAAACTGTCATCATGTAGATAGTCAATTTATAATTGCTTAGAATAAATAGGGGTAATTTAGTAATTTTACGCTGTTATTTTAGAAAATAATCTGTCATAGGGAACCCGAAAGGGGCGCTGTGGGGTGCTAACACCTTCCCCACGCGTAACCGACTCCCTTACCCAACTCTGGTTGTAGTGGCCAAAGTTGATTTTTAAATCAATTGCCTTATCCCTTTTTCCAATGTTTTGAGTAAAACATTGGTGGCGACTCCACGAACCCTCCTTTTACGAAAACCACTAATCCATGGAGGGTCCCGCTTGGGATTAATATGGATTGGTGAGCCTTTTAATAAAATTGCTCGTTTGACGAGGTCTCAGTTTGAGAATAAGTCATTCTAGCAATCCACTATTTTTAAACAAATAAACGAGTCCAACCATCCTTCGCGAATGCCGAAAGCCCGTTTCGGGCCGGTGGCGACAATGTTCCTTAGATGTTTCACACCTACAAAACCCCATGGCCTCTGACATACCATCATTACACTTGACGCAACCACTAAAATGGCTGCATGTTTAGGAGGCAAAAGATTCAAAATTTAGAGGTGAAAAACATTTTTTTTGCCACTGACATATTGAACTCTTCTCCCAAGAGTTAAATACTTGGGGAAAAATTATGTACCAGATAGGTCTCGAACTCTCGAAGACCTATCGATTCTCTGCCTAGTACCTAGAGAAGGCCACCATGATTACATAGTAAGGATTTGGATAATGCTCGTCAAGATTGAACAGAGCATTCCTCTAGGTTGAGGACTACTCGGCTTGCTAGATACATTCCTTCAAGACTAAGCCTAGTAGAAAGTAACATCTGACTGTTACACATCAATAAAATGTATTGAATGCACTTAAGTATCCAATCCAATAATGGTAACATTTTCTAACCTATATATACACTTGCATTTCACCTTCAAAGGGTACACATACTCTTGAGATTACATACATACAAGCAAAATACTTACTTAGTTTAGCATCAAAGTCTTTTTTGCATGTACAACCACAATTTTTTATTTCAAGGGTCGAGGATCGAAAACAACCAAGGACTTTGGATAAATGCCTTTTTTTTGCAACACACACACACACACACACACACACACACACACATATATATATATAAATGAGGAGGGATCCACTTACTCGAAGAGTAAATCTTGGTAAAAGACTTATTTCACTCAATAACTTATGTTCTACATCAAATTTCAACAGTCAAATCGTTTAATTAAAAATTCTTAATATATAGATCAAGTGTATATATATTTGAAAAAATGGAAACTATTTGATATTTTATTTCATTAACTCAAATTGACGGATAATCATAAAAAAATTTATATATTGATTTGAATCTATATAACAAAATATCATACAGTTTTTAAATTTTTAAAAAATTTGCAGACTTGATCTATAAATTAAGAACTTTTAATTTAATGGTGGGTTCACTAAAATTTAATGTAAAACATGAATTAATGAATGAATTAAGTCAACCAAGTTTACATATTTTTTTAAAAATTGAAAATGATTTAATACTAAATTTCATTAATTCAAATCAAGGTATAAAATAATTTTCTGAGTATCTTTTAATTTGAAATAATGAAGCAAAATATCAATAATTTTTAATTTAAAAAAAAATTGTAAACTTGATTTATTCATTAAGAATTTTTAATTTAACAATTAGATAACTAAATTTTGATATTAGTTATGAATAGAGTAAGTTTACTAAAATTGACTTTTGTAATAAGTGGATCCCTTTTATTTATTTACTAGAGGAGTCAAGGCACTTCGTACCTCTAATAATTATACGCAGACAAATATTAGAAATTGTAAAAAATATAACTTTTTTATATATTCAAGGACATAAAGGTCTATTAAAAAGTGAAAACTAAAAGGGTGGTTACTAAAATGTATCCCCTTTATAATAAGTATATATATATATATATATATATATATATATATATATATATATATGAAAAGCACAAAGATTAAGGATAAACAAATCAACTCATATATATTAAAAATGAACAATTATTTTTGCACGAGAGTGTCTTTAAGAGTTATTATTCGATAAATTTTATTTAAGAATTCTCTAAACTTCATATTTGATTTAATTTCATATTTATTATGAAATAAATTTTCATATTTTTAAAATAAATTATCAATAGATAAAAGTAATTTTATCTTACAATATAAATTATTTATCTTAAATATAAAATATAATTTATATATTTAAAATATCTACTTATATTAATTTTAAATATATATTTAAATATAATAGTTATTTATATATATAATTTATTATAAATTTTAATTATATATAATAAATATTTAACATGTAAAATGTATGTTTTAAAATACTAATTTTCACATATTAAAGTATTATTTTGATTTATTGACTTATTTGGAGTTACTTCTATATAATCCACGAGTTTCTCTATGACTATATAAGATGTACAACATGTCCAGGCCGTGCTAAGGCAAGACCATTAAGACCTTTGTCTTAGTCCCAACTGATTTATATATATATATATATATATATATATATATATATATATATATATATATATATATATATATAATTTATATAATTATTATTTATAATTAATTTTTTAATACATAAAATTATACAATTTTTTGAAAATCTGTTTATACATATATTATTGTAGAGTTATTGATTGAATTTTTTTTTATAATTAAAAACTTATATTTGTTTGAATTGAATAAAAATGTTATTAAAGTAAATATAAAGGTTAAATTTCATAAAAGTATTATAATTTATAAGAAAATGATAGTGAATATAACAATAAGAACATTTTATTAAAGATTAATTCTTCTAATTTTTATAAAAAAATTTAAAAATATTTTATTTTATTTTTTCACAACTTATTTAAAAATTTTAAAATATAAAATAACTTTAAAATTCTTATTTGAATCTCAATAAATAAGATTTTAAAAAAGTAAATATTGTATTGTTAGAGATTATGACTTTTTTTTTCTAAATTGAAATAAATAAATAAAATATTAACAAATAAATTAGTATTTCATTATAAATATCAAATTATATTAAAAATTATTTTTAAAATGTGTTACATATGTTAATTTATGGAATATTATTAATAATATTTATAATTACTTTTGTAAATCATATTTATAATTATTTTTCAAAATTAAAATTTTTAGATTAGTTAGAGACTATGTTGCAAAATAATTATTGAAAGAATTATCATTAAATGAGATTTTCAAAATTTTAAACTATTGGATTTTATTAACAACTTTTATGAAAAATTAAAATAAAAAATTATCAATTATTTAAGAGTAAATTTCAAATAAAATTTTTGGTTTAAGCCTTAAATTTCTTAGACACGCCCTTGAGCATGTATGAGACACCATTCATCATACCTTCGCAAAGTTGGCCTAGCTAGATCTTGTAATCATCACACTTGTCAAATATTTTTTAAAGGCTTGCTATACTCTAATTGAACTGCTGGTAACTAGAAAAAGATAATTAATATAACACGAGTATGTTGAAAAAAGATCTAAAAATTAGATTATTTTAATTAATAACTATTGTTATGATTACTTATAATTAAAATAAAATTCTATTTCAGTGAGTTTATTGATAATCAATTTTAAGATATTTAATTTTTTGAATATAAAAAAATATAAGTTGAAAAATAATCATAAATTTCAAAATTTTAAATTTTTAAAAATAATTTATTTTCTTTTAAAAAATCTATTTGTAAATTGAAGTTGTTATCTTAAATATACAACTTATTTTACAAATATTTGTTTTTTTTTTTTTTGTAAAAAAAACAGTTGAAATGTTAGATTAATTTGCTCCACTAAGAATAATTCTGCTTAACTATCCTTAATCAACTAATTATTGACATATCGAATCATGCACACTTCACTTAGATTAGCCAATAATCCCATGGAACCCCAAATTCAAAAACTCTATCACTACTGTCATAGATTCTTATCTATATTTGTTCTCACATGCTTCTCTTTATTTGAATATAGAGTTTGTCTTGGTAAAATTTTTCAAGTAATTTATATAAATCCTCTTTTATTAATTTGTTTAAAATCTTATTTTTAAATTCTACAAAAGTTAGTTTTAACTTCCTTAGAATTACTTTTGAAAAAATTTATCCAAAGATACTCCTATATTTTAATTTTTTCTTCCTTCTTTGACTGACATGAGACACATGCAAAGAAATTTAAGATATATATATATATATATATATATATATATATATATATATATATATATATATAAGCAAATATGGAATACTTGGGATTTTGGTGTCAAAATATTATATGTGGCCTCAGCTTTTACACTCACACCCTTTCCTTCTTAAGTTATAACTTAACATAATGGAAGCTTCTAATTAAAGAGATTCTCAACAAACACATATTTCATTATGGAAAGCAACTTATTTTTTAAGCAAGTAACTAAATTAAATTATTGTTTAATTAGCACAATAATCACATGGATGAAAATAATGCCACCTCCACTTATTTATTTGCTATAACAAATTTTCGGGTAATATTAAGTGTGCGTGACCACATTTGCAAACAAAAAAAATAAGAAAAGGATCGAATTAAATTCAAAATCAATGCAACTTATAAACAATAAAAATGCATTCAAACCTAGACACAAATATTAAAATGTTCACACCAATATATGGAAACTGTCACTAACACAATATTAAAATTACAATTTTACCCAAAAAAAAGTATTACAATTACAAAAGAAAAAATAATTAACACACTTGAATGTTGTTTTATGCGAGTTTAATTGTCTTTATTCAACCTTTTACTATTTTCTTTGTTGTATGTGGTGTTGAGTCTCTATGCTTGATTTTTTTTTTTATAAAAGTATTTTATTTTTTATGAAATAAGTTTTTTTTTATTTATAAATTTTTGATGTTATTAATTAAACTTCCTTTTCTAAAAACAAGCAATTTTCTACTCTCTTTTTTTATAAGTAACTTCTATCTTAAAGAATTGTTTTTTTTAAACACTTGTTTGAAATCACTTTTTTCTTTTTAAGTTTAAACAAAATGACTCATTACTTTCTTAATTTCTTAATTTACGTGTATACCATTTTGAAAGAACAATTTTTGTTTCCAAAATAAATTTTTTTTTTGGTATATGAAAAACAAGCATCTATCTTTGATTAAATGTTGATCCACCTAAATCACTTGAGTTAAATCTATATGAAGTGCTATAACTATAAAGGCAACCTTGTGAATTGTAGAGTTCGTGCAATTATTGTTTCCTCTAGCAGCTAGTTATTTCATGGAAGCTGCAACGTTCAAATCTTTGCACCCACCCATTCTCTCACGCTGACCAAAAAACTTTAATTATTATATTTATATTTATTTTACTTGTCTTAAACACGTGTGAACTGTGACCATAACCCAGATATATATATATATATTTATTTATTTTTATTTAAGTCCCAACGTTACTGCTTCTAGTCTTTGCCAAGACTACCACGAACAAAACAAAAACCACAACTTTCACAAACGACGACCAATTTCCGTCACCTCCACAGATTTGAAATCTTAATTTATTTATTTTTCTTAATACTAATTATAACACCCCACTACGCAGACACAGTCCTCCTCTTATATAAATCCAAATTACATGCTTTATTTCTCATCTCAGTGTTGTCTTTTGAAAATTAAATTATTGACATCATATATTTTATTGACATCATATATACATATAATATATTTTTCACATATATACACGTGTTTCTCTTAAACACCTCTTCAAATTATTAGGGAAAAAAATAAAATAATACGTGCTTATATATAAAGTAGTATTCTCGAATTATTAATTTGTTTATGAAGGGTTAATTTTTATAATTTAGGTTAATTATTTTAAATTTTAATCGAGAAGCAATGAATAAATGTAGAAGGTGATTTGATTTTGGATTATGAACACATACATTCATATATAATCAAATCTCATAACGAACACTTGGTGATTGTAGAATTCGTTATGAGATATGAAGGGTCGATCAGATATTCTCAAATTTGATTGTTATTAATGTCAAGATAATGCTTAGATAGTAGAAATCACATCCCACGAGTGTAGGATAATTCTAAATTATCAATTTTAAGATACTACATGAATCATATTCATACAAAATAAATATTACATTCATTTTTATTTATAAGACCCAACTTTAAATGATTATTTTTTTTATAAGAGATTCAA
This sequence comes from Cajanus cajan, assembly GCF_000230855.2. Classification (NCBI taxonomy): domain Eukaryota; kingdom Viridiplantae; phylum Streptophyta; class Magnoliopsida; order Fabales; family Fabaceae; genus Cajanus; species Cajanus cajan. Next base: position 16,328,547 of record NC_138520.1, on the reverse strand, counting down.
ATTATATTATCTCATATTAATTATTTTTTAAAACTTAAATACTCCTAATTAAAGTGTATTTTCTTTCTTTAATAAAATACATTAATTATAAATTATTTAAAAAATATTCATTTTAATTAATTAAAGAAAAGATGAATATTAATTAAAAAATAAAAATAATATAAAACATGCACTTAATTAATTAAAAGATATATAAACATTAAATAGAAAAAATAATTTTTTAATAAATATATATATATATATATACTAATATACATATATATGTATATATTAATAAATAAAGTATTTTTTTTTTAAATTTGGATGAATGATATAATTGAGAGGCGAAGGAAGTGGTGAAATTTGAAACGATAATCTAGAAAATCCAATAGCTAGGGTATGGTATCTGAAATACACAACAAACAATTAATACACAGTAATGTCATTATCCTAATGATGGAGCCGCCTCAGAATTCCACCTTAGACTACTACTGCTACCACCCTCTTAATATTCCAATTTATCTACGCTCATGATGATAAATAAAACTCAATTTTCACGACACACACTTGGACAATTTTCGTGTGGTTCACGACACCATGGCTCTATATATGTATATATCCTTTGGACTTTCTTTTCTCTTTCCTCACATTCGATGTATGTGTCCATAAAATTTGCCACGTTAACATTAAGCGCCGCCCCCACCATTTATATTTGCCCTTCATCTTTTTACCACACCCACTTTTAGTTTCAATTCCTTGCTATCTATTCTATACTTGCTCTTTTTCTCTCTACCTAGGATCACAAAGATATATATACTCACAAGGAAAATTGGGGTTCATTTCAATGGAGAATTATTCCATGTTGTTTCCTTGTCCTGATTCTTCCAGCTACCCAACTGGGGTGGGAAGTTCTCAGCATGGTTTTAGTGGTCAAAGCTCCAATGCGTTTCTTGGTCTAAGGCCTAGTAATGATCAAAGTAGTGATGATCATGAGAAGAGAGGAGAAGATGCCATGTTATTGTCTCAGATCAGTGGTAGTGTTAGTGGTAGCATTAATGTGACCGATCAATTAGGTGGTTCTGGAAATGGTAAAAAGAAAGGAGAGAAAAAGGTTAGAAAGCCTAGATATGCTTTTCAAACGAGGAGCCAAGTTGATATTCTTGATGATGGTTATCGATGGAGGAAGTATGGCCAAAAAGCTGTTAAAAACAACAAGTTCCCAAGGTTAGTTGAACTCTTAATTTGTTTCATACATGTTGTTTTTCCTATGCTTTCTTTTGCTTTTGTTTTTGTTTTTCTCCTTGTGGCTGTGGCGCCTGCTAAATTTGACTTGGAAAAAAATACGTGTGTGATTGTGCTAAGAATATGACAAGACCCCACCATAGTTCTTATCGGTTTGAATGTTGAATTGAATTATTAAAAAAAACATTGAAAAAATAATGGAGTTTGCAATTAATCAATCAAAAACACTGTTCTAGCTAGCAGTCTTGGTTCAATTGGTTTGGTGGGATTGTTTGTTAATTCAGCTAGGATTGGTGTTTTCCAAAGGAGAAATTAAAGTTTTTATCACTTGATCTTCTTTTTGTTCTCTTTGCCGTGATTTTCGTCTTCATTCTTCTATACATGTCTTATCTTCGGTCAAATCAAAAGAGAAAATTAAAGAAATAGAATAAGAACAAAACCATGTGTATGCACTTCTGCGTGCACGCAATATAGTGTATATCAATATATATAATCTAATATTTGTGTATATAAATTTTTAAATAGTAAAGAGAAATTTGAAGAAAGCAGAAGAAAGCCTTGAGATAGTTCAGATGATTGATATGATGAATTGCAAACAGTTAAAGAATATATTATAGAAAATAATGTCATATTATAATTAAAAGGGTTCATATATGTATGAGATAACTGGATATGCAGACGTTCCTTTAAATTTTCTAGAAACCATTGTTTTTCTGTAATAATAATCCAGTCCAAACACGAAGAAACTACATATGGCGCGTGAAATCATCAACAAATCCATAAATTTTTGTCTACATATGCAGAATATTAAAATTAATTAAAGAGAATTTTAGGTCGTAGCAGCTTACCTGATTTTTCTCAAAGATTAGGATAACTTGTGCTCTTTGTGATTTTTCTTTTCTTGCATCATACTGTTTATCTTTTCCATTGCTTACTTTCCTTACATTCAAAACTGTATCTGAATGATGCCACTGTATATTTCAAGTTTCTTGTCTGTAATTAACACAATTTTTTTTTTTCAATGTCACAAGTTTTGAACCGAAATATGATATTAGTTATAAAACATATTTGGATACAGGTTTAGGAAAGAAATTTTGAAAAAAAATTTACTTGGAAAAGCTTTTTATTTTTGGTAAAAATACTTAAAAAAAAATACTCTTCTAAACTTTTATCCAAACATGCTAATATACTCCGTTGAATTATCATTAAAAATTCTTAGGCTTCTTGGATTCATCTTTAAGTAAGCAGTGTTAAATAGATGAAGTAATTAAACTAATGTGTTGATTATTCCATTGCATTTGCAGAAGCTACTACCGGTGCACGCATCAAGGGTGCAATGTGAAGAAACAAGTCCAACGCTTAACCAAAGACGAAGGGGTAGTCGTGACCACTTACGAGGGAGTGCACACACACCCTATTGAGAAAACAACAGACAACTTTGAACACATTTTGAGTCAGATGCAAATATACACTCCCTTTTAATTGAAGCTTCTTTCCGACAAACACTGTCACATGATGAATCTCTTCTTCCAGTTTAGTCAATTGGGAACTTGTAGTACTTTAGTTCCCCCTTTGATACAAAAATAAAATTAATGTGTCAATAGAAGTAAGATCTAGTTTGCATAAACTCTTAGACAATTAATCTTTTTTCCTTCCATTTTTTTAACGGAATATTAGGTTATGTAAATTCAGCTGTCAAGTTTAGCACTGCTGGAAATATATATACAGGTGAATATCCTTTATTCCTTTTATTGTGGTGGTTATTATATTGATGGAATACAAGCTATAGTAGAAATGAAGTCTCGTTTTGTGTATTGAGGAGGTTGGGATCAAAATCTAATGAGATAACTATTTATTTATTTGTTTCAGTAACTACTTTTAATTTCCATATTTTATAAACTATTATAACCTTGAATTATAAAGAAAAAATTAGTAAATTAAAAACTTTGTAATAACTATTATTTTATTTCGCATACAATCAAAAATTAAAAAAAAAAAAAAAGAATATCTACCTACTTCTATTAGAGCATCTACAATGGGGGTTGGTTATAAGCAACTCCCTGTACCACATCACTGCCAAATCAGCTCGGACTTACTCTATGGGTTACTTAAATTTTAGCAGAGTTGCTTGTAGAAGCAACTTTGCTAAAATTTAAGCAACCTATAAAGTGGGTCAAAGCTGATTTGGCAGTGATGTGGCACATGGATTACTTATAAGCAATCCCATTACAGATGCTTTTATATATATATATATATATATATATATATATATATATATAATAGAAGTAGGTAGATATTAATGCATAGATTTATTACATTGATTTGAATTTATGAAACAAAATATCATATAATTTTTAAATATTTTAAAAATTTGTAGATTTGATCTATGTATTAAAATTTTAAATTTAATGGTGGATCATTAAAATTTGATGTAGAATATAAATTATTAAAAAATAAATTTATGTAGATTTACTTTTAAAATAAATAAATAAAAATAATATATATATATATATATATATATATATATATATATATTTGTTCATGAGATGGAAATAAAAGTGATAGAATAAAAATGATAATAATAATGATAATAAATGATATAATTAAAAAAAAATGGATAGAAGTAATATGAAAGAGAAAATGAATGAACGATAATAATTTTTCTCATTAATTCTTAATGAGGCATGGCACGGTACTACTAGCCGTTTTTCTTGTACGATATTTTTGGTGATGAGTAACCTACTAGCCTTTTAACAAAAGTGCATATGATAACTTTTATGATTCCCAAGCATGTATTATTAACCATATTTTAGCGGGTATTGAGCAAACGAAATACAGTAATAGACAAAAGTTTTACTAAAGTATATGTAAGGACTTCTATAAAATAATACACAAAATAGTTAGCTTTTATAAAATACAGTAATATACAAAAGTTTTTTTTAGTATTGATGTATATTAAAAAATCAACGTTCTCGAGCCTTCGTTGGTCATTTTATGAACCATTTATTACTTTTCTCGATTATATAGTTTGTGTACGCACAGATTTACTGACTCTATAATTTGTAAGTTACAAATTTCGGGGGTCTAAAAAAAAGTCAAAATTTCAAATCAATAAAACTTGGATTCAGATTTCTGGCTGCATGGCGAAATCTATGCAACACTCATACATCATATGCTTCATGGAAGAACTAATAAAACAAAATGTTTTTTTTTTTTTTATGTGAAAGAAGTAAAAAAATATATTTGAATATATGAATAAAATATGTTTTCTTATGTGATTCAACAGTAAAGAAGTAAAAAATATCATTAGATATATAAATAATTAAATTAAATAATTTAAATTATTTGATGATAAAATTATTATTAATATATTAATTTTATTTCTTGATGATAAATGATCATTTTGTCTAAAAAAAATCCTCATCACTCTCACTGTTAACTCTAATCTCCTTCTTCCACATCTCATATTGTCATCTCTGTCAATTCCAACCTCCTTCAACTCTTGTCAACTTCCATCTCTTTCTAATCTCCTTCTTCCACATCTCATATTGGCATCAATGACACTTACGCCAAGCCTGCTGTCGTTGACAACCACACCACCTTGTAATCTACAATGCCTACAAGTGCGACTTTCACGTTACCTACACTAGGTTTCATCATGGCAGCAGTGGCAAGAGGTGATCGTCCTCGACAAATGGGTTTATGGAAAGTGCATTACTGTCGAAGTGAAGAGCAAGTAGTGGTCGTAGGTGTTATGTCTAAGCAACTTCTAAAAAAAAGATTTTTTTTAATAATTTTAAACAATTTAAATAAAAATTATTATTATTTACTTGTTTACTGATGGACAATATATATGATAAACTTGTCCATTATAGTCTTCACCTGAAAATATATTCGTAAGAATGTAACTTTAAGAGACTCATCTAATTTATCTTATGTTAAACTAGTTTGACCCTAAAAGAGACTCATGACCGATCCGATCACTTTATTTGAACGGTTGTGCAATTAGTTCGATCGGAACCAATTAAACCAACTAATCTAAATAGGGTTTGATAACACTAACGGGTAGAATTACACCTATTCAATTACATCTCTCGTTTTGGTTGTTCGTAAACATAGTTTTGAAACGTTAGGAAAAAAAAAAAGAAGAAATATATTACCGTGTCTTTAGAAAGTTATCAACATTTTTTAGAAGTTAATCATCGAGTTATTGATACAAAAACCATGTATCTAATTCCTCCTGCCATTGTTTATATGTTACACAATTTTTAACTACAATGCCGGGAAATTTCCTGTTTGAATATATTGGCCTCGAATGATGCCATGCATGAGTATGTTGTTGCTTGTGCAACAAAAGCAAAAGAAATTTTGAATCTGAAAATTGAAATGTTTTGAAAGGACATGGCAAGATCAAGATCATATTCACTACAAATCATAAGTGGTATAAATTTGTTTTCTTACATGTGAAGGAATTTAAATCTAACATTGACTTTTTCACGAGCATTGTTTATTAGAATAATGGATGAGGTCGAGAAAAGTAATAATATGCTTAGAATTTTGACGATATCCATGAAATCGAGAAAATTGTTATTTGTAATTAGATTCAAAGTTTTATCTTGTTCTGATCAATTTAAAAACTAGGAGACCATGACCATTCATGAGTTTGAATGATCTTTAAAATCTTACAAAGATTGATTGAAGAAGAGGGAGTCACAAACCCAAGTCCAAGCTCTTTCATAGTTGGCCCAAGAGCAAGATCGTAATAGTTCATAAGGAAGAGATCATTTTTGCTTTTTAATGAGTAAATTAATAAAAACAAATTTATTTTCAAGAATATTAGAGGTACACTCTCACCTAAGCCTATAAGCATAAGCACACAATTTAATTAATTTGCACCGATAGTAGCTAACAAAGTTATTTCATGCAATGTAATGGGGCCAAAACATACACGAATTTAAAACTAAAATCAAGACCAAGACGTCAAGTGATGAAGAAACCTACAATCAAATTGACCAAATTACAAGACACAATATATTAACACCAAATCTATTTTAACTTTTTTCCATTCAACCAAACCTCTATGTTGAAAAAAAAAACAAAAAAGTGCCTTGTTAACATTGTTTGAATACTGTTAGGGCCAGTCGAAAACCCCATGAGTCGAAAATAGCGTATGAGATCCCTCGAAAAATATTATAATGTCAACACTTACCAGTAACAGAGGTTCAAGGTCGAAAAAGAGTTTGGTTCAAGTCGAACAAAGACATACTCGAAAGATAGTGGAAGAGGTTATTGGTTTCTTATATGGTTACATCAGGGCAGTTATGGCAAAAGTGGGTCGAAGAAGTAGAAAACTCGTGGGAGAACGGTTATGGGAAGTTATCTTTTAAGCCCGCGTAAGCAAAGTAGTGGATAGCAGTTATACTCACCCACGATGATTCTCACGAAATCAACTGCTCGTGATTAAACTCTATAAATATGAGAGTTGTACACCTTCACGGGGGTCGGAAATTTCATACTTGAAACCCTTTCTCAAGCACTCTCCGCCTGCACATATGGCTTTCGTGCAAAGAATCATTTTTGGGTATGACCACTTCTCGGCCACTTTTATTTTCTCTTTTTAGGATTAAGAGTAGTTTAGTTGTCTTTTCTTCTTTTAATCACCTAGCTAGATAACTTTACAATTGGAACTGTAACTCTTTAAAGTGATGTGAACATGATTTGTATTGCAAATATTTGTATCGTTCATTCAGTTTATTTGAGAGTTTATATACATGAACACTATTGCTTGTTAATTATTGATGAATATCTGGAAACAAGTAATTATTAATCTTTCTACTTCATCTTTTATTCTTCGTAAAATTTTAATACCTAAATTGAAACGAATCACGTGCTAGTCCGAATATAAAGAACCCATAAATGAATTCCCCCGTAAACAAATTGGCACGCCCGATGGGACACGTTTAAATCACAAACATAATTGGACTAGTTTTAGGTATGCATGTTGTATGAGACTTAGGAGTGGAAGAACCATGTCTACATCTAATAATCAGAGAGAAACGAACACGAACAATAATAATTACGTAGATGTAGAACAAGCAAACCCCAGCCCTGATAATGTGACTAACGTGACCAGGGGGTAGCATCTTCTCCTGTGTTACTCGAAAATACAGCTAGGCAAACCAATGTGACTTAGGAATTAACAAATGTTGTGACACCCTCTACCCCAATATCATTAATAAACATAAACTATATTTATAAAAGATTTTCATAGAATGATATAAAACAATAAGTATCATAAGGTAGAAGATGCACATTCATAATACATACACATAAATATTACACTCAAGAAGTTATTATAAAACAAAGATTATAAATTAATCCCAGTAAAGGTGGCAGGGCCTCCTAGTTAGGAATTAACTTATAATCTTTTAGTAAAATTATAATATGACAAAAATACACACTTTCAACATAAATAACATAAAAATTACAAAAGAAAAATAATAATAATTTAACAATAAGTCTAGCTAATCCCGATGTCACATCTTATCAGAGCGAAACCCAAACAGAAGCCTAAGCTTTACCACCAACATCCTTAGCCTCATGCTAATTATCTGCATCATAATTTAAATATACACAAAAATGACAAGGGAGTGAGAAACTTCTCACTCAGTTGCAGATATAGAAATAAAAGTTAAATAGCACACACACACGCAATATAATTCACATATATAATCAATCTCACATATATGCTTATGTATAATGATTTTCTTGACTTGACTCACTAATGTATGCATGTGGCGCCATACGGAAGTTCACATATCATCATTGGTGACCCGAAGGCACACCTATACAATTGTCGGTGACCCTAAGGTACACCTATCATTGGTGTTCATACACCTCGTTAGCATATCGTGGGTGACCCAAAGGTACACCTTGTTAGTCGTGGGTATGCGGCCTCAGCGGCACACCTGGAGTAATATGTGCATATGATGCATGTCATACATTCACAGACTCAACCTTTAGCATGTTACACATATCATATTCATATTTCATAATTAAGAATTATTTCAATAATCCAATTTAATAGTCCAATAGTCCAACAGTCCAAACAGTCCAACAGTCCAAACAGTCCAACAGTCCAACAGTCCAACAATCCAACAGTCCAGAGGTTGCTTAGGTATCATATTTTTCAATAATAATATATTAAGATCTTTTAAGTAAAGTAGGAAGCTTAAAAGGTAATATAAGATAATAAGGAGGCTCAGCCTTCCATTTAAATAATAGATTACAAATTTATAAATACTTAGGAGGCTTAGCCTTCCATTCAAATAACAGATTCTAATATGTAAATAAATAAGATATAAAACAAAACACATCAATAATACATATTCAAAGAAATAAACAACAGGCAAGGGATCGGGAGCCAATCCAACAAACAAACTATTTAACAATTATTCCCACACCCCCAAGCGAGGTTTCCCACTCCCCCCTTACCTGGGTTTACAGAAATTTGGGCAGAATCTCCTCTCTTCTTTCTTTAAAAGGAATCGGAATTAGGGCAGAATCTCTTCCTCTTTCTCCTTAAACAAGGCACTAGAGCAGAACCTCCTTTTCTTTCTCCTTCTCTCTCTCTTACTTTCTCTCTCTATTTCTCCAGAATTTCCTTCTCTCTAGAATTCTAAATTTTCAAAACCTTAGGCCCCTATTTATAGAAATTTTGAAAATACTATGCACTATGCACTATTCATTAAAATAATATTATAAATTACTATGCACTATGCACTATTCATTAAAATAATATTATAAATTACTATGCACTATGCACTATTCATTAAAATAATAAAATTTATTAAAATTTATAAACTTCAGATCCGCAGCCCCTCTGTAGCCGCCAGTTACTGTGCACATGCACAGTAAAATACTATTTACAAATACGTAAATACGTATTTATGAATAGTGAAAAACGTATACGTGAATAGTAAAATACATGAATAGTAAAATACGTAAATAGTAAAATACTTAAATAAAAATATGACAAACCTTCTAATAATCTCAATAAATATTTAAAATCAAAATAACTTATTGTTTTATTTATTAAAATTTGGGATATTACATTTTTAAACCCTTTAATAATTTCATAAATATTTAAAATACATAAAAATAACCCTTTTTCATTGAATAAAATTTGGGATGTTACATTTACTCCCCTCCTTTTAGAAATTTCGTCCCCGAAATTTGCTTGAAAATATGAATGAATAAACTTCACGTATCTTGCTTTTTAAATCCTATGCAACCTTACTACCTTATTGATGTACAACTCAAAAGATATCTAAGGATACTCTTATGACCTCCTTCTAGGATTGCTTTAAGCTCTGACATACTAGAAATGCACAACTTATCCTTAAATCTCAAAACTTCATCCACTCCAAATTTAAACTCACTCTCCATACCTTGATTCAATTTCTCTACTTCTCTTTCATCTTAGACCATCACGCTTCTGCTGCGCCACTCTGATACATTTTAGCAACTCCTAAATAAATATTAAGAGTACTCTTATGTCCTTTCAAGTTTACTAAGCATCCAAATGTGTCCTTTCTAATATCTTGCTTACTTGGGTCACTAATAAAGGATCTAACTCCTGGTTCCTCTAATCTCACCCATTAATAAGTCAATGCTACTAGAGATAATCTTACACATCAAGCATAAGTTTCTAAATTCTGCAATCAAATTCACTCCTTAAATCATCAAAATAATAAATTAGTGATCATCGTAATCAAAATATCTGCCAAAATATTGTTTTTACTTCTACGATTATCTATAAAGATCAAGCTCCTAAGCATATGTTACATATATCATATCACTAATTTTACTACTCCATCTACAACCAATTCAAATTTTTATCCATCACCTTATCTTATAGCCTCGTATCTTGTCACCAAAATGAATCAACTAATTATATTTTCTCAAATTTCTTTCAATGATCCACTTGTTACTCGAGTCATACCTAGTTTTACATTACTAGGAGTAATCTCACAAGGCAGACTTAAATTTCTAATTTGAGTCCAAAGATCCATAAGGGAAAATATAAAGGTTTCCTACACAAAACATCGGTTACCACAATAACTTTGGCTCAATAACTTTCAAAATTAAAATCTTATTCCTTAAAGATTTTCAACTATCTCTTTCGGTCAGAAGATATTTAAGGCTCTTATGATCGCTAAATACCTCAAGCTTAGTATTATACCAGTAATGTCTCCAAAATCTCAAGTGTAAACATTACAACCCCTAACTCAAGGTCATGGAAATAATCCATCAAACTTGTCTTCAAAACATCACTCTATACCACATAAAACTCACTAAAGTCCGGTAACGTTATCACTAGTCAATGTTTCCATAAGAGTTGAAACTACTCTCAAACCTACTATTCCACATAAAGATAATACTTCCTCCTAGTGAATGTAGTTAAGGGCAATACTATCCTAGAAATTCCTTTAATAATTCTTTAATAATAATAGGCTAACCTAATAAAACTCTTATCCTTCCTAACTGGCTTAGATATTTCCTCATTTTAAACACAACTTCTACCTAAACAGATCCATATTTACCTCAAATGGAATTTACAGGAACTAGAAAACTTACCTCATATAATAAAATAAAATAAATATAATAGTAATTCTTAGACAATTTAACATATACCCATCTTAGATATATCTTCATCTTCAACTATAATATGATCATATCACACCCTAAAATCACTTTCACTAACTACACGACATTCACCAATTGATCCCTAAGGTCATCTATCCACAAATCAACATGCATGCATATTAAATCATATTAGAATACCTACTTTAAACCTGTTTATATACCATTCATAAGTATGTACATGAACAACCTTTACCACATAGCATCATACAACCTTAAACAACCTCTTAATCCACATGATAACATCCCAAATATCTTAACAAAGTCAATTCTTATCATTGCATTGCCTACTAACCCAAAAATATTATTATACAGCCTAATTTCTTTTTTTTAAATAACTATCAAAGAAAACAACACATAGAGAGTTCAATTCTTCCATTTGATCTTATCCTATCATCAAAGAAAACTAATTGATTAAACTACAACTCTTAGAAAGACATAAGATTCCAAAAAGATCATCTCCTTAGCTAAAGATTCAAAAATCACTTCAAGTATATTCAGCGCTTACAACTAAACTTCTGATCATCGAAGCAGTCATAACTAAAGTTTCAAACCTCTGTTTTATCTTTTTCCAATTCCATTGGGAAAATAATATCCAAAGCCATAATCTTCATAAAGACCGCAAAAAAAAAAAAAAAAAAAAAAAAAAAAAAAAAAAAATCTAATTCTGTCAATATGATACTCAAACTGTCAAAACTGTAGCGAAAATATTTTCTACACCAAACAACATTAGTGTATCAATATATCTAATGTCACAAAGTACCTCAACTCTTTCCAAATTCACTCCTCAATTTCTCGTTCAAGCTTCTCAATACTATCCTCAACCGCAATAACTCACATGCTACCTAAACCATAAATAATTAACTTGTCAATAATAACACTTAAGGGAATTATCATCATTTCGATCTCTCACCAAGGAGACAACCACCCTTAGATTGAACCTGCTACAACTATAGATGTCAAAAACTCCACCAATCATAAACTCTTAGTACACTCAATGTATCACTCACATCCAAGGTTCTAATAGCTCTAGTTGGCTAACACTATCATGACTATCTTTCCTCTAATTACATAGCAATATCAAAATCAACAATATCAACACAAAACAAACATCATCATCATAATACACAACAAATAAAACATAGTCAGAGTACACAACAGAGTCATGATAAGCACATAACACACACGTTCGATTAAATCGACCTGGCTCTGATACCACTAAATGTGACACCCTCTACCCCAATATCATTAATAAACATAAACTATATTTATAAAAGATTTTCATAGAATGATATAAAACAATAAGTATCATAAGGTAGAAGATGCACATTCATAATACATACACATAAATATTACACTCAAGAAGTTATTATAAAACAAAGATTATAAATTAATCCCAGTAAAGGTGGCAGGGCCTCCTAGTTAGGAATTTGTTGAAGATTGAAGAATCTACATCTGGAAGATGTTCCCTAGAAGTTTTAGTTTTGATGTTTTGTTCATGTTGCTTTTTATTTTAAGCCTATGTCAAAAGGATAATGTATTGATTGTTTAAAAGATTAGGCTTGTATGTGTTTGTTTGTTATGTGTTAAAAATTAGTAATTAACATGAAGGTGAAAATATCATAATACTCATTTTTCTTATTTCATTCATTGTTGAGAACATGAAGTATTAATTTACTGAGTGTTTGAGACTTTAAATGAAAACTTGAAAACATCAGAAATTTTCTGAGTTAAGGAATAGATTACCTGAACTGGTAATAGATTACCTGACTCATGTTGAAAAACTGATTGATACTGGATTAATCGATTACCATGTGTGGTAATAGATTACCAAACTGATTCTGATGATTTCAAGAGGAAAAAGGATCGTGTTAATCGATTATCTCTTTAAAGTAATCGATTACCTCTGTTCCAAATGTGAGTTTTGTGTTATTTTGGCATCGTGTTAATCGATTACCATGTTAGGTAATAGATTAAAACAGGAGCTGAAACAATTAGTTCAGTTATTCTAACTCGTGGTAATAGATTACCATCACAGGTAATAGATTATCTCTGTTATGAATATAACTGAAATAACTGTTTCCTTGCACATGAAAATTGTCTTTAAATAAGATTAAAACTGAAGTTTTTTTAGAAAAGAAAAAAGAAGAAAAAAAAGAGAATTTTCACACACGGAAAGAAGTTTTTTTTGAATACACATTACTGCAAAAGAGAAAAAGATTTTCTGAAAAAGAAAGAAAGATCATATCTGCTGAAAATCAACTTTTGGAAAAAGAAGTGTGCAAGATCAATTCAAGAAGATGAAGTTCATATAGAAAATTCATTCTAAACTGGTTTATGTTGTTGAAGATCATATCTACACGAACAGGTGTACTCGTTTCTGATCTTTTATTGTTTGAATGGTTTTAACTCTTGAGATTAGAGAATCTCTGGAAGAGTTGTGTAAAGAGAAATCTTGAGATAGGTTTTTCTCAAGTAGGATATTGTGGGATCAATATTCTTGGGTTATATGTTTCTTGTGGAGTCAAGAAATGGTTTGTTAATCTTGTGGGTGTCAAGATTTGCTTGTTAAATTCATTGATTGGATATTGCTTGTGCAGGGTGCTTGTAAAGAATATCAATAGTGGATTTGACTGGATTTAGAGGTGTATCTAAATCTGAAACTGGATGTAGGCCTTTGGATGGCTGAACCAGTATATATCTTGGTGCATGATTTTCTTAACCCTTACACTCTTTACATTCTGTATAAGTTTCTTGATTAATGTTGTATGAAGAAAAACATTATCTGCAGAAACTGAACTTTAAAGATTCTTGGTAATTGATAAATTCAATCTTTACATATCTTGTTATTCAAATCTTGTTGGATAAGCTGTGCATTTATAACTCTGAATTACCTTTTATGTTTAAAGGTTTGTTTTAAATCAAGATTTGTTTGGTAAAGATTTAGAAAGCAAACAAGAAAAGGAAAAATAACATAGAATCTATTCAACCCCCCCCTTCTAGATTCTAACCGTAGGGACCAACAATTGGTACCAGAGCTGTATCTTGTAAAACATTCAAGACTAGATCTTTAGAAAGGTTAGATGGCTGGTAATCAATTACCGTTTGCTGAAGGTGCTTCTATAAACAGACCCCCATTGTTTTGTGGAGATAACTATCCCTTTTGGAAAGTTAGAATGAAAATTTTCATGGAATCTGTTCATAGAAATATTTGGCAGGCCGTAATCACAGATTACAAAATACCCACTAAGATAGAGGGAGGAAAAGAAATTGAGAAACCATATGATAGCTGGGATCAAAGTGAAATTAGAAGAGCAGAGAATGATGCAAAAGCTTTAAATATCATACATTCTGCACTAAATTCTGATGAATTTTTTAGAATTTCAGCTTGTTCTACAGCAAAGGAAGCTTGGGATTTAATCCAAGTAACACATGAAGGAACTCCAGAAGTGAGAAGAGCTAGAAAGAACACACTCATTCAGGAATATGAAACCTTCAGAATGAATCAAGGTGAAACTGTCATGGATATGCAAAAGAGGTTCATTCACATAATAAATCACCTAAAAGGATTAGGGAAAGACTTCGTGGAAGAAGAAGTAAATGTCAAAATCCTGAAGTCACTAAACAGAAGATGGCAACCAACTGTCACAGCAATTACAGAGTCAAAGAACTTAGCTCAGATGACAAGTGCTGAGTTATTTGGAAAGCTAAGAGAATATGAGATGGATCTGTCAAGGATTGCTGATGAAGAACAAAAAGATAAAAAGGCAAAAGGTCTGGCCTTAAAGGTAAAAGAATCCTCAAGTGATGAAGAGGATAGCAGCAATGAAAGTTCTGAACAAGAAGAATTAAATCTAATGGTGAAGAATTTCAGAAAATTCATGAGAAGGAAGAACAACAATAAGAGATTCTCCAGTCAGAAGAAATCCTTCAAGAAGAATGAAAACTCATCTCCAAAGTTCAAATGTTTTGAATGTGGAAAAGCTGGACACATGAGAGCTGACTGTCCAAACCTGAAAAAGAATGAGGAGACGAAACAAAAGTTCAGATCAAAGAAAAAGAAAGCATACATAGCATGGGAAGAGAATGCCTCAACAACTTCAAGTGATAGTGATGAGGATCAGGAAGCAAATCTCTGTCTCATGACCAAACATAATTCAGATTATGAGGTATATGATTCTGACTCATCTATTGACTCGTATGATGAATTGCAAAATGCATTTGCTGAACTGTATGCTAAAGCAAGGAAATTAGAAAAATCAAACAATGTTTACAAAAAGAAAATGACACACATGAGAGATAAAATTTCTGATTTAGAGAATGATAACAAGAAACTACTTTCAGATATCTCTAAACTAAAGTCACCATGTGAGAACTGTGAAACATTGTATGCTGCATTAAAAGCAAAGGATAAAGAAAAACAGAATGTTAATGTTATGAAATCCATTAATTCCCACTCATGTAACTATTGTATGAAATCTGGTCATAACTACTACAGATGCATGATAAGGAAATTTGGCATTCCTAGTGGAAAATATAAATGGATTAAGAAATTAGATTATGTACTCACTGATTCTCCAGGACCCAAGATCCATTGGGTACCAAAATCAAATTGAATAACTTGTGTTGCAGGTGTGCTTGAGAGCAAAGCAATCAATGTGGTACTTAGACAGCGGCTGCTCAAGACACATGACAGGAGATAAAAGCAAATTTATCTCATTACAGGAAAAAGAAGGAGGATCCGTAACATATGGAGATAACAACAAAGGCAGAATACTAGGCTCAGGAAGTGTTGGTAACAATTCCAATACTCTCATTGAAAATGTCCTGTATGTAGAAGGTCTCAAATATAACCTGCTTAGTATTAGCCAGCTTTGTGACAAAAATTACAATATCTCTTTTAATAATCAATGTTGTATGGTTTGTGATAAGGAATCAAATGAAGTACTGCTTATAGGAAAAAGAGTCAATAACATATACATCTTAGACTTAGAGCATTCATCATCCAATTCTTGTCTCACATCACATGATAATGTAACATGGTTATGGCATAGACGCATTGCACATATAAATGCAGATCAGTTAAATAGACTTGCATCTAAAGATCTTGTTAGTGGTCTTCCAAAGATCAAGTTCTCTAAACAAGGACTTTGTGATGCATGTCAAAAGGGAAAGCAGACTAGAGCTTCTTTTAAATCAAAGAAAGTTATGTCAACCTCTAGACCGCTGGAACTTTTGCACATGGATCTCTTTGGACCATCAAGAACCAAAAGTCTAGGTGGAAACACTTATGCTTTAGTTCTCATTGATGACTACTCCAGATTCACATGGGTTGCATTTATATCCCATAAAGACAATGCTTTTAAAGCCTTTAGAATCATTTCAAAAAGAATTCAGAATGAAAAGGACTTGAAAATTAAATCTTTGCGAAGTGATCATGGTGGTGAATTTCAAAATGAATCTTTTCAAACTTTTTTGTGAAGAAAATGGTATTAATCACAATTTTTCTGTCCCTAGAACTCCTCAACAAAATGGAGTTGTAGAGAGGAAAAATAGATCTCTAATAGAGCTAGCAAGAGCCATGTTAAATGAAAATGGTTTACCAAAATACTTTTGGACTGATGCAGTAAACACTGCATGCTATGTTCTAAATAGAATCTTGATTAGACCTATTTTAAAGAAAACACCATATGAGCTTTACAAAGGAAGAAAGCCTGACATTTCACATTTTAAAGTGTTTGGCTGTAAGTGTTTTGTTCTGAATAATGGAAAAGACACTCTTGGAAAATTTGATGCTAAGGCTGATGAAGGAGTTTTTATTGGATATTCTGCAATTAGCAAAGCATATAGAGTCTTTAACAAAAGTACCTTATCTGTTGAAGAATCTATACATGTTACCTTTGATGAAACTAACATCCTTGAAAAAGGAAAATCTCTTAATGATGAAGATGAGATAGGTGACAGCATTACACAAGAAGAAGAAAAACTGGAACTACAGCAGAAAACACCATCTGAAGACACATCACTACCCAAAGAATGGAGGAAACCCAAAGATCTATCTATGGATAACATTCTTGGAGATATAAATAAGGGAGTTTCTACTAGACACTCTTTTAATCTTCTAAGTGATGATATGGCATTTGTTTCTCAAATTGAACCATTATGTGTGGAACATGCATTAAAAGATGAATTCTGGATAATGGCCATGCATGATGAACTGAATCAATTCAAAAGAAATGATGTTTGGATTTTAGTTCCTTTCAATAAGAATATGAATGTCATTGGTACAAAATGGGTTTTCAGAAACAAACTAAATGAAGAAGGTGTTATAGTTAAAAATAAAGCTAGATTAGTAGCCAAAGGATACAATCAACAGGAAGGTATAGACTTTGGTGAAACATATGCTCCAGTTGCTAGATTAGAAGCTGTTAGGCTTTTACTTGCATTTGCTTGTGTGTTTGATTTCAAACTATATCAAATGGATGTGAAAAGTGCATTTTTAAATGGTTTAATTGATGAAGAAGTTTATGTAGATCAACCACCTGGTTTTGTTGACTGCAAATTACCTAAGCATGTTTACAAGCTCAAGAAAGCTTTGTATGGACTGAAACAAGCTCCAAGGAAATGGTATGAAAGGCTAAGTAAGTTTCTACTAACTCATGACTTTCAAAGAGGTAATGTTGATAAAACTCTTTTCATAAAGAGAAAATCAAAAGATATTCTGCTGATTCAGATTTATGTTGATGATATAATATTTGGATCAACTAACCAATCTCTTTGTGAAGAATTTGTTTCCAATATGCAGAAGGAGTTTGATATGTCTATGATGGGAGAATTAAGCTTCTTCCTAGGACTACAAGTCAAACAAATGGAAAATGGAATTTTTCTACATCAAACTAAATATAGCAAAGAACTGTTAAAGAAATTTGATATGGAGAATTGTAAGATATCAAATACTCCTATGTCTACTAATTGTTATCTAGATAGTGATATTGCAGGAAAAGATGTTGAAGAATCAATGTATAGAGGGATCATTGGATCTCTTCTGTATCTAACAGCTAGCAGACCTGACATCATGTACAGTGTATGTGTATGTGCTAGATTCCAATCAAAACCAAAGGAATCACATCTGAAGGCTGTAAAGAAAATACTGAAGTATTTGAAAGGCACAATCAATGTTGGATTGTGGTATCCTAAAGGTACTTCTCCATCTTTAACTGGTTACTCTGACTCCGATTTTGCTGGTTGTAAATTGGATAGGAAAAGTACAAGTGGAACGTGCCACACGTTTGGAGAATGTCTCATATCGTGGCAGAGCAAGAAACAAGCTTGTGTAGCACTCTCAACTGCTGAAGCTGAGTATATAGCTGCTGGAAGCTGCTGTGCTCAGTCAATTTGGTTTAAACATCAACTTCAAGACTTTGGTTTGAAGATTGATCACATACCACTGAAGTGTGACAACACAAGTGCAATTAACATTTCAAGGAATCCTATTCTACACTCAAGAACTAAGCACATTGAAGTTAGACATCACTTTATCAGAGATCATGTAGAGAAAGGAGACTGTGACATCAAATTCATAATGTCAGAAGATCAACTTGCTGACATCTTTACAAAGCCTCTACCAAAGGAAAGATTTTTCAAGCTAAGAACCAATCTTGGTATCATTAGTGAGTCCAATCTATCCTAAATCTCATAATTAAAGTATGATTGTGTGAATATGCATGAAATTGCTAAGCACTTATAGGTTTAAACTTGATGTATGTGCACTCATAATAGGAAATCACACAAAACACAGTATGCCCTGTATCTGCACACATTTCTCTGTGATAATCGATTACCTATCGGGTTAATCGATTACCATTGGAAGAAATGAAGAAATTGCTGAAAAATCAACAGCAGTAATCGATTATCAATTTTCAGTAATCGACTACCTCTGCTACTTTGATGCAATTTCTGATGCATACCCACTGTGATAATCGATTACCAACTGGGTTAATCAATTACCACTCACTCACTTGCATAATTACCCTGTTTCAGTTGCGAGATAATCGATTACCAACTGGGTTAATCGATTACCTGACGCGAACCCCTATTTTTTTTGTACTCAAAAACCCTCTTTAAATCTGTTTCGAATTCAAATTAATTCAAAACTCTCTCCATTTTTACTTCAAACTAAAACGAACGAAACCCCTGGTTCCCTTTTCTATCTCAAAATCTATTTCAAAACCTAACCCTAAGCCCCATTCATGGAAAGTCTTGGCAAAGGAAAGCGTGTAAAGCACATAGCCAACAGAGATTACCCTCGTCCTACTACTCAAGGTCAAGGTACATCTAAAAAGAAGAAACAAGAGTCCTCTCGTCCAGAACCTGAAGAAGAATATTCTCATTCGTGGTTCACAAGGAAGTCTCAAGAGGAAACTTTCAATGAGTCTTTTGCTTGCAAAGACATTGTGGCTCCAAAGGTACTCTACTCGTCTTGGCTTATAGAGCAAGGTTTTACATTTCCTACTCTGTTATCTAGTCAAGGAGTTAGCAAATTTGTTGGGTTAAGTGGACTGTACTACCCTGATCTTGTTAGGGTCTTTTACTCAAATTTGGGAAAAGATGAAAATGGTGCTTTGGTTTCAGAAGTTAAAGGAATAAAAGTTACTCTATCTGCTGATGTATTTTTGAAGATTGGTGGATTAACCAGAAATGGTATTAAACCTACCTTCAATGAATTAAAGATGAAAAATTTCTTAATAGATAAAGATACGTTTTTTATGAGTATGCTGAGGGATGTTTCAGCCTGGGAGGCTAATAAAGAATACAAAAGAAAAGAAAAGAGGAAAATTACATATAATGCTGGAGGTCTACGAATGGAAGATAGACTCCTACATTATGTAATTGTCTGGATTCTGGCAGCAAGGGGGAGCAATCACGCACAAATCAGTGAAGAAGATATGGCACTGCTCGCAGCTTTTAAGAACAACATTCAAGTTGATTGGGTATATGTGGTAGAAGACATAATGCTAAAGACAAGGAGGTTAATGGACTGCAAGTGTCCATATGCTGTGTTCATAAGCAAGGTATTGGTGTTCTATAAAGTTCCCTTAACTGGTGAAGCAAAAGAGGTCACCAGAGATGTTCATGATATCAAGGATAGAGCTCTGAAAATGATGAAGCTAGTGAAAACAGATGCTGGTTGGATAGCAAAGGAAGATGTTCCTACTGCTGAGACTACAGAGCCGTCTCAACCTGAAGTTCAAATTGAAGAAGAGGAAGGTGCTGAAGAGCCCAAGCCTCTTTCTACTTTTGAGCTATCTGTTCTGGCAAAGCTAGATGACATCAGAGAAACTCAGAGAAGAGATTATCAAGAGCTGAAGGCTTGTTTTGAATCTATATCTGAACGACTGGATGCGATGAACATACCCTACCCTGAAGAACTTTAGTTATGCATTACATTTTAGGCACTGCATTTTAATTTGTTCTGCATAAATACTTTGATTTATATTTCAGACTTAAAGTTTGTAATAGTTGTAGTATTTGTATGCTTCTGAACATTTTTAATGCTTATATGATGAAAGTCTTATTAAGTGCTTGTTGTTTTTGTTGCATAAGTATCATGTTATTTCTCTGTTTACTCTGTTTTTTTTTGGTTTGGTTAAATGTTTATATGGTTGTTTATGTATTGTATAAGAAATAAATGGAAATAGAACTGCATAATGCTTTGTATGGAAGTTTTTGTTCTAGACATATGCAGGTTCAAATTCAAGTTCAAATTTCAAACAAACAAGTGAAACAAAACAACATGATGATTGTGAAAGTCAACATGAAGAGTTTGGCTCATCAAAACCAAAAAGGGGGAGATTGTTGAAGATTGAAGAATCTACATCTGGAAGATGTTCCCTAGAAGTTTTAGTTTTGATGTTTTGTTCATGTTGCTTTTTATTTTAAGCCTATGTCAAAAGGATAATGTATTGATTGTTTAAAAGATTAGGCTTGTATGTGTTTGTTTGTTATGTGTTAAAAATTAGTAATTAACATGAAGGTGAAAATATCATAATACTCATTTTTCTTATTTCATTCATTGTTGAGAACATGAAGTATTAATTTACTGAGTGTTTGAGACTTTAAATGAAAACTTGAAAACATCAGAAATTTTCTGAGTTAAGGAATAGATTACCTGAACTGGTAATAGATTACCTGACTCATGTTGAAAAACTGATTGATACTGGATTAATCGATTACCATGTGTGGTAATAGATTACCAAACTGATTCTGATGATTTCAAGAGGAAAAAGGATCGTGTTAATCGATTATCTCTTTAAAGTAATCGATTACCTCTGTTCCAAATGTGAGTTTTGTGTTATTTTGGCATCGTGTTAATCGATTACCATGTTAGGTAATAGATTAAAACAGGAGCTGAAACAATTAGTTCAGTTATTCTAACTCGTGGTAATAGATTACCATCACAGGTAATAGATTATCTCTGTTATGAATATAACTGAAATAACTGTTTCCTTGCACATGAAAATTGTCTTTAAATAAGATTAAAACTGAAGTTTTTTTAGAAAAGAAAAAAGAAGAAAAAAAAGAGAATTTTCACACACGGAAAGAAGTTTTTTTTGAATACACATTACTGCAAAAGAGAAAAAGATTTTCTGAAAAAGAAAGAAAGATCATATCTGCTGAAAATCAACTTTTGGAAAAAGAAGTGTGCAAGATCAATTCAAGAAGATGAAGTTCATATAGAAAATTCATTCTAAACTGGTTTATGTTGTTGAAGATCATATCTACACGAACAGGTGTACTCGTTTCTGATCTTTTATTGTTTGAATGGTTTTAACTCTTGAGATTAGAGAATCTCTGGAAGAGTTGTGTAAAGAGAAATCTTGAGATAGGTTTTTCTCAAGTAGGATATTGTGGGATCAATATTCTTGGGTTATATGTTTCTTGTGGAGTCAAGAAATGGTTTGTTAATCTTGTGGGTGTCAAGATTTGCTTGTTAAATTCATTGATTGGATATTGCTTGTGCAGGGTGCTTGTAAAGAATATCAATAGTGGATTTGACTGGATTTAGAGGTGTATCTAAATCTGAAACTGGATGTAGGCCTTTGGATGGCTGAACCAGTATATATCTTGGTGCATGATTTTCTTAACCCTTACACTCTTTACATTCTGTATAAGTTTCTTGATTAATGTTGTATGAAGAAAAACATTATCTGCAGAAACTGAACTTTAAAGATTCTTGGTAATTGATAAATTCAATCTTTACATATCTTGTTATTCAAATCTTGTTGGATAAGCTGTGCATTTATAACTCTGAATTACCTTTTATGTTTAAAGGTTTGTTTTAAATCAAGATTTGTTTGGTAAAGATTTAGAAAGCAAACAAGAAAAGGAAAAATAACATAGAATCTATTCAACCCCCCCCTTCTAGATTCTAACCGTAGGGACCAACAGAATTAACTTATAATCTTTTAGTAAAATTATAATATGACAAAAATACACACTTTCAACATAAATAACATAAAAATTACAAAAGAAAAATAATAATAATTTAACAATAAGTCTAGCTAATCCCGATGTCACATCTTATCAGAGCGAAACCCAAACAGAAGCCTAAGCTTTACCACCAACATCCTTAGCCTCATGCTAATTATCTGCATCATAATTTAAATATACACAAAAATGACAAGGGAGTGAGAAACTTCTCACTCAGTTGCAGATATAGAAATAAAAGTTAAATAGCACACACACACGCAATATAATTCACATATATAATCAATCTCACATATATGCTTATGTATAATGATTTTCTTGACTTGACTCACTAATGTATGCATGTGGCGCCATACGGAAGTTCACATATCATCATTGGTGACCCGAAGGCACACCTATACAATTGTCGGTGACCCTAAGGTACACCTATCATTGGTGTTCATACACCTCGTTAGCATATCGTGGGTGACCCAAAGGTACACCTTGTTAGTCGTGGGTATGCGGCCTCAGCGGCACACCTGGAGTAATATGTGCATATGATGCATGTCATACATTCACAGACTCAACCTTTAGCATGTTACACATATCATATTCATATTTCATAATTAAGAATTATTTCAATAATCCAATTTAATAGTCCAATAGTCCAACAGTCCAAACAGTCCAACAGTCCAAACAGTCCAACAGTCCAACAGTCCAACAATCCAACAGTCCAGAGGTTGCTTAGGTATCATATTTTTCAATAATAATATATTAAGATCTTTTAAGTAAAGTAGGAAGCTTAAAAGGTAATATAAGATAATAAGGAGGCTCAGCCTTCCATTTAAATAATAGATTACAAATTTATAAATACTTAGGAGGCTTAGCCTTCCATTCAAATAACAGATTCTAATATGTAAATAAATAAGATATAAAACAAAACACATCAATAATACATATTCAAAGAAATAAACAACAGGCAAGGGATCGGGAGCCAATCCAACAAACAAACTATTTAACAATTATTCCCACACCCCCAAGCGAGGTTTCCCACTCCCCCCTTACCTGGGTTTACAGAAATTTGGGCAGAATCTCCTCTCTTCTTTCTTTAAAAGGAATCGGAATTAGGGCAGAATCTCTTCCTCTTTCTCCTTAAACAAGGCACTAGAGCAGAACCTCCTTTTCTTTCTCCTTCTCTCTCTCTTACTTTCTCTCTCTATTTCTCCAGAATTTCCTTCTCTCTAGAATTCTAAATTTTCAAAACCTTAGGCCCCTATTTATAGAAATTTTGAAAATACTATGCACTATGCACTATTCATTAAAATAATATTATAAATTACTATGCACTATGCACTATTCATTAAAATAATATTATAAATTACTATGCACTATGCACTATTCATTAAAATAATAAAATTTATTAAAATTTATAAACTTCAGATCCGCAGCCCCTCTGTAGCCGCCAGTTACTGTGCACATGCACAGTAAAATACTATTTACAAATACGTAAATACGTATTTATGAATAGTGAAAAACGTATACGTGAATAGTAAAATACATGAATAGTAAAATACGTAAATAGTAAAATACTTAAATAAAAATATGACAAACCTTCTAATAATCTCAATAAATATTTAAAATCAAAATAACTTATTGTTTTATTTATTAAAATTTGGGATATTACATTTTTAAACCCTTTAATAATTTCATAAATATTTAAAATACATAAAAATAACCCTTTTTCATTGAATAAAATTTGGGATGTTACATTTACTCCCCTCCTTTTAGAAATTTCGTCCCCGAAATTTGCTTGAAAATATGAATGAATAAACTTCACGTATCTTGCTTTTTAAATCCTATGCAACCTTACTACCTTATTGATGTACAACTCAAAAGATATCTAAGGATACTCTTATGACCTCCTTCTAGGATTGCTTTAAGCTCTGACATACTAGAAATGCACAACTTATCCTTAAATCTCAAAACTTCATCCACTCCAAATTTAAACTCACTCTCCATACCTTGATTCAATTTCTCTACTTCTCTTTCATCTTAGACCATCACGCTTCTGCTGCGCCACTCTGATACATTTTAGCAACTCCTAAATAAATATTAAGAGTACTCTTATGTCCTTTCAAGTTTACTAAGCATCCAAATGTGTCCTTTCTAATATCTTGCTTACTTGGGTCACTAATAAAGGATCTAACTCCTGGTTCCTCTAATCTCACCCATTAATAAGTCAATGCTACTAGAGATAATCTTACACATCAAGCATAAGTTTCTAAATTCTGCAATCAAATTCACTCCTTAAATCATCAAAATAATAAATTAGTGATCATCGTAATCAAAATATCTGCCAAAATATTGTTTTTACTTCTACGATTATCTATAAAGATCAAGCTCCTAAGCATATGTTACATATATCATATCACTAATTTTACTACTCCATCTACAACCAATTCAAATTTTTATCCATCACCTTATCTTATAGCCTCGTATCTTGTCACCAAAATGAATCAACTAATTATATTTTCTCAAATTTCTTTCAATGATCCACTTGTTACTCGAGTCATACCTAGTTTTACATTACTAGGAGTAATCTCACAAGGCAGACTTAAATTTCTAATTTGAGTCCAAAGATCCATAAGGGAAAATATAAAGGTTTCCTACACAAAACATCGGTTACCACAATAACTTTGGCTCAATAACTTTCAAAATTAAAATCTTATTCCTTAAAGATTTTCAACTATCTCTTTCGGTCAGAAGATATTTAAGGCTCTTATGATCGCTAAATACCTCAAGCTTAGTATTATACCAGTAATGTCTCCAAAATCTCAAGTGTAAACATTACAACCCCTAACTCAAGGTCATGGAAATAATCCATCAAACTTGTCTTCAAAACATCACTCTATACCACATAAAACTCACTAAAGTCCGGTAACGTTATCACTAGTCAATGTTTCCATAAGAGTTGAAACTACTCTCAAACCTACTATTCCACATAAAGATAATACTTCCTCCTAGTGAATGTAGTTAAGGGCAATACTATCCTAGAAATTCCTTTAATAATTCTTTAATAATAATAGGCTAACCTAATAAAACTCTTATCCTTCCTAACTGGCTTAGATATTTCCTCATTTTAAACACAACTTCTACCTAAACAGATCCATATTTACCTCAAATGGAATTTACAGGAACTAGAAAACTTACCTCATATAATAAAATAAAATAAATATAATAGTAATTCTTAGACAATTTAACATATACCCATCTTAGATATATCTTCATCTTCAACTATAATATGATCATATCACACCCTAAAATCACTTTCACTAACTACACGACATTCACCAATTGATCCCTAAGGTCATCTATCCACAAATCAACATGCATGCATATTAAATCATATTAGAATACCTACTTTAAACCTGTTTATATACCATTCATAAGTATGTACATGAACAACCTTTACCACATAGCATCATACAACCTTAAACAACCTCTTAATCCACATGATAACATCCCAAATATCTTAACAAAGTCAATTCTTATCATTGCATTGCCTACTAACCCAAAAATATTATTATACAGCCTAATTTCTTTTTTTTAAATAACTATCAAAGAAAACAACACATAGAGAGTTCAATTCTTCCATTTGATCTTATCCTATCATCAAAGAAAACTAATTGATTAAACTACAACTCTTAGAAAGACATAAGATTCCAAAAAGATCATCTCCTTAGCTAAAGATTCAAAAATCACTTCAAGTATATTCAGCGCTTACAACTAAACTTCTGATCATCGAAGCAGTCATAACTAAAGTTTCAAACCTCTGTTTTATCTTTTTCCAATTCCATTGGGAAAATAATATCCAAAGCCATAATCTTCATAAAGACCGCAAAAAAAAAAAAAAAAAAAAAAAAAAAAAAAAAATCTAATTCTGTCAATATGATACTCAAACTGTCAAAACTGTAGCGAAAATATTTTCTACACCAAACAACATTAGTGTATCAATATATCTAATGTCACAAAGTACCTCAACTCTTTCCAAATTCACTCCTCAATTTCTCGTTCAAGCTTCTCAATACTATCCTCAACCGCAATAACTCACATGCTACCTAAACCATAAATAATTAACTTGTCAATAATAACACTTAAGGGAATTATCATCATTTCGATCTCTCACCAAGGAGACAACCACCCTTAGATTGAACCTGCTACAACTATAGATGTCAAAAACTCCACCAATCATAAACTCTTAGTACACTCAATGTATCACTCACATCCAAGGTTCTAATAGCTCTAGTTGGCTAACACTATCATGACTATCTTTCCTCTAATTACATAGCAATATCAAAATCAACAATATCAACACAAAACAAACATCATCATCATAATACACAACAAATAAAACATAGTCAGAGTACACAACAGAGTCATGATAAGCACATAACACACACGTTCGATTAAATCGACCTGGCTCTGATACCACTAAATGTGACACCCTCTACCCCAATATCATTAATAAACATAAACTATATTTATAAAAGATTTTCATAGAATGATATAAAACAATAAGTATCATAAGGTAGAAGATGCACATTCATAATACATACACATAAATATTACACTCAAGAAGTTATTATAAAACAAAGATTATAAATTAATCCCAGTAAAGGTGGCAGGGCCTCCTAGTTAGGAATTAACTTATAATCTTTTAGTAAAATTATAATATGACAAAAATACACACTTTCAACATAAATAACATAAAAATTACAAAAGAAAAATAATAATAATTTAACAATAAGTCTAGCTAATCCCGATGTCACATCTTATCAGAGCGAAACCCAAACAGAAGCCTAAGCTTTACCACCAACATCCTTAGCCTCATGCTAATTATCTGCATCATAATTTAAATATACACAAAAATGACAAGGGAGTGAGAAACTTCTCACTCAGTTGCAGATATAGAAATAAAAGTTAAATAGCACACACACACGCAATATAATTCACATATATAATCAATCTCACATATATGCTTATGTATAATGATTTTCTTGACTTGACTCACTAATGTATGCATGTGGCGCCATACGGAAGTTCACATATCATCATTGGTGACCCGAAGGCACACCTATACAATTGTCGGTGACCCTAAGGTACACCTATCATTGGTGTTCATACACCTCGTTAGCATATCGTGGGTGACCCAAAGGTACACCTTGTTAGTCGTGGGTATGCGGCCTCAGCGGCACACCTGGAGTAATATGTGCATATGATGCATGTCATACATTCACAGACTCAACCTTTAGCATGTTACACATATCATATTCATATTTCATAATTAAGAATTATTTCAATAATCCAATTTAATAGTCCAATAGTCCAACAGTCCAAACAGTCCAACAGTCCAAACAGTCCAACAGTCCAACAGTCCAACAATCCAACAGTCCAGAGGTTGCTTAGGTATCATATTTTTCAATAATAATATATTAAGATCTTTTAAGTAAAGTAGGAAGCTTAAAAGGTAATATAAGATAATAAGGAGGCTCAGCCTTCCATTTAAATAATAGATTACAAATTTATAAATACTTAGGAGGCTTAGCCTTCCATTCAAATAACAGATTCTAATATGTAAATAAATAAGATATAAAACAAAACACATCAATAATACATATTCAAAGAAATAAACAACAGGCAAGGGATCGGGAGCCAATCCAACAAACAAACTATTTAACAATTATTCCCACACCCCCAAGCGAGGTTTCCCACTCCCCCCTTACCTGGGTTTACAGAAATTTGGGCAGAATCTCCTCTCTTCTTTCTTTAAAAGGAATCGGAATTAGGGCAGAATCTCTTCCTCTTTCTCCTTAAACAAGGCACTAGAGCAGAACCTCCTTTTCTTTCTCCTTCTCTCTCTCTTACTTTCTCTCTCTATTTCTCCAGAATTTCCTTCTCTCTAGAATTCTAAATTTTCAAAACCTTAGGCCCCTATTTATAGAAATTTTGAAAATACTATGCACTATGCACTATTCATTAAAATAATATTATAAATTACTATGCACTATGCACTATTCATTAAAATAATATTATAAATTACTATGCACTATGCACTATTCATTAAAATAATAAAATTTATTAAAATTTATAAACTTCAGATCCGCAGCCCCTCTGTAGCCGCCAGTTACTGTGCACATGCACAGTAAAATACTATTTACAAATACGTAAATACGTATTTATGAATAGTGAAAAACGTATACGTGAATAGTAAAATACATGAATAGTAAAATACGTAAATAGTAAAATACTTAAATAAAAATATGACAAACCTTCTAATAATCTCAATAAATATTTAAAATCAAAATAACTTATTGTTTTATTTATTAAAATTTGGGATATTACATTTTTAAACCCTTTAATAATTTCATAAATATTTAAAATACATAAAAATAACCCTTTTTCATTGAATAAAATTTGGGATGTTACAAATGTCACTAGGGAATATCCCTGGGGGTATGCTGCCAAATTGGCGAAGTACCCAACCTATTCATGTCGAAATGCCAGTACCTTACTTAGGACCAAATCCACAAATGCACCTATCCTCACAGGGATATAATCCTAGACCAAATGGTTTGGGTTTTGCGATGCAAGACCCATATCAACATGTAGGGACAAGCCAGGAAGGGTCCTTGATTCGACAGGGTAGTTATGTACCTACGGGTATTAGTAATCAAGCCATGATGGCTCTTCGACAACAGATGAACCATAGTAATCATGACATGGTCAATTTGTTGTCAACCCAAATGCATAATATTATGACTCCTTTGTATGAATTGATAAACAAAATAGGAGATAAATTAGGTGATGGACCACCCTCGAGAGCCGTGAGTGCAAATCTGAACGAGATGGAAAATCCAGATGGGAATGGGATTTTTCGATAAAGCGTAGGTCGACCTAATAGGAATCCCAATGACAATATAGATCAAATAGTAGAGAGGATATTAAACAGACATGGATTCAATCTAGGTCGAAATGAACGTCCCTATTTTGTGTTGACCTTCCCAGATTACGTAACTCAAGTAGAACTGCCTAGAGGAACAAAAGTCCCAAAGTTTTTGAAATTCGCGGGAGAATTAACTGAGTCTACAGTCGAACATATAGCGAGGTATGTAGTCGAATGTGGGGATTTAGCGAACAATGAATATTTAAAGATGAAGTATTTTCCAAGTTCGTTGACTAAGCACACTTTTACATGGTTCACAACCTTGCCCCCTAATTCGATACACACTTGGGTTCAATTAAAAGGTAGTTTTCATGAACATTTCTTCAGAGAAGAAATGAAAGTTAGTATAGTTGATCTAATGAACATTAAGAGACAAAGCCATGAAACTTTAGATGACTATTTAAATAGGTTCAGGCAATTAAAATCTCGATGTTATACTAATATACCTAAACATGAATTAGTTAGGATTGCAGCAACAGGGTTAGATTTCTCGATACGTAAAAAACTAGTAAATGAACAGTTGAGAGATATGGCTCAGTTAGTAGAAAAGGTAAGAAGGATCGAACAAATCAAGTTAGAAAAGGAAAGATTAAAAAAGTTTGATAGGTTTGTTCGGAAAGAGAAGGTAGCCTACTTAGAAAATACTGAGATGAGTGAGGATAATAATTATGAGATTTCGAGTGAGGATTTTGAAGTTAACTTAGCAGAGTTGCGTCCTAGGCCTACTTATCAATGCCAAATGTTAAAACCAGGAGACAATATTGTTGAGCTTAGGAGAGCTTGAAGCTTTAAGAGTTTTGAT
Organism: Cajanus cajan; assembly: GCF_000230855.2. Taxonomy (NCBI): domain Eukaryota; kingdom Viridiplantae; phylum Streptophyta; class Magnoliopsida; order Fabales; family Fabaceae; genus Cajanus; species Cajanus cajan. The sequence continues at coordinate 16,298,350 of NC_138520.1, read as the reverse complement.
GATCACGACATGCAACAACTTGGAGAACACAAAAACAAAGTTAAAGAAGAGTCAAAGAGAATGCTATGAACTGGAACTATGTAATAGAACTTAGAAAATGAATTTTTGTAATTGTGTGTGCTTTGTGCATTGAGCAAATCTTGTCTAGGATTAAGTAGGGAGTAGATGATGATGAGTTAAAAACATTGGAGAGTTATTTTGAGGCTTAAAATGAAATTTTAAGAACTAACTCAAAATAATCGATTATTGTTAAATATAATCGATTATTTCAGCAAATGGGCTAAGTGGCATGCCTTGCTGTAATAATCGATTATTTGCCAAAATAATCGATTATTTCAGAAACAACTCTCTGGAATAATCGATTATCCAGCTAAATAATCGATTAAATTGTTCTTGGTTGATTTCCAGAAATCTGAAGAACAAAATAATCGATTATTCTTTAAAATAATCGATTATCTGGGTTTGAACTTTTATAAATAGACTTGAACTCTTTTGAAACTTAAGACAATTGAGTAAGAACTGATAATCAACTTGTGAAAACGTTTTAGAGAGTCTGTGTGACATCTTGGAGAGTTTTCTTTGTGAAATCCAAGAGAAAAACGTTTGTGAAAAGCTTGTGAGGAAATCATCATCATCATCATACTCTTGAAAGAGGAAGACAAAGATTTGTTCAAGAATTCCAGGTGAATTCGTTCCATTTTAATTCTTTGTGAATCTTTGTGGAAAATCTTGAGAAGGGGTTCTCAAGTGGTGAAGTTTCTTGTAGTGGGATCTACAAGGGTTTCTTTCTTGGGGTCAAGAAAGTGGTTATCTTTTAGTAGTGAAGTATATGCATGTGTGTTTGCTTGTAAACCTTCTTGCTTAAAGATAGTGGAAAAATCTTAATCAGGTGGTGATTAAGGACTGGATGTAGGTCACATGTGGAGTGGCTGAACTAGTATAAAAGACTTGTGCAATCTTCTTCTACCCTATCTCTTATATTGTGTAATTCATTGGTGGAACTTTAAAGAAGATAAAACTTGATTAATAAGTGCATGTGAATCTTGATGGTTTGAATATGTAATTGAATATTATTGCTGAACCTTACTGTGTGGAATCAAGTGAGCACATTGCATTCATATCATCATAACAAGTCTTTAGGAGGGCTTTATTTGAAAATTCTGTCATAGAAAAGTTTTGATTGAAATTAAGATCCAAAAACTCTGATAAATTTTTAAAGGGTCATTAAATCCAATTCACCCCCCTCTTGGATTGTGCCATTCTTTTCTATCAATTGGTATCTAGAGCAAGGTTCTTGAGAGTTATTCAAGATTTCAAAAATGGCCAACAACAACTTACCCTATGGTGAGGGTGTCTCTATACATAGACCTCCTGTTTTCAATGGTGAAAACTATGTCTATTGGAAGATTAGGATGAGAATTTTCATTGAAGCTATTGATATAGCTGTATGGGATGCTATAGAAAATGGACCCTATATCCCTATGAAAAAGAATGATGATGGTGAGCTTGAGGAAAAACATTGGAGTGAGTGGAGTGATGAGGAAAAGAGAAGAGCCCAACATGACAAAAGAGCCAAAAACATCATAACATCTGCATTGTCTATTGATGAATTTTTCAGAATTTCACAATGCTTATCTGCTAAAGAAATGTGGGACACTTTGCAAGTCACTCATGAAGGAACAAGTGATGTAAAGAGATCAAGAAAGCATACTCTCATTAGAGAATATGAGCTGTTTAGAATGCAAAATGGTGAATCTATTTCTGATTTTCAAAAGAAATTTACACACTTGATAAATCACCTTGTTGACCATGGCAGGAAATTTGAGAAGGAAGAGCTCAATTTAAAAGTGCTGCAATGCTTGGACAGAACATGGCAAGCAAAGGTGACAGCCATTGAAGAATCAAAGGATTTGACCTCCTTAACACTAGCCACTCTCTTTGGGAAGTTGAGGGAGCATGAGCAAAAGCTGCATATATTTGATGAACATGAGCAACAAGATAAGAAAGGTAAAGGAGTGTCATTGAAAGCCTTAAAATCTGCCAAAGGAAAAGAGGTGTGTGAAGATACAAGCTCCGATGATTCCGAAACCGAAAATTTCAATTTGCTGGTAAAGAAGTTCAGAAAGTTTATGAGAAGAAAGAAGAACTCTCCCTACAAATTCAACAAAAAATCAAACAAGAAAGAGGAAGCAAGCACATCCTCCTTCAATTGCTTTGAATGCGGAAAGCCGGGACACATGAAAGCTGAGTGTCCAAATACCTTAAAGAAGCAACAAGAGGAGAAGAAGTTTAAGAAAAATGCAAAAGGAAAAAGAGCTTATATTGCTTGGAAAGACAATGACTCAAGCACAACAAGTGAAGAATCCGAATGTGAGGAGAACAACTTGTGTTTAATGGCTGGAACTGCACAAGACACAATTGAATGCTTGAGGGCCAAAAATTTACTGTGGTATCTTGATAGTGGCTGCTCAAGGCACAGACCGGGGATCCCTCCAAATTCTCAAGTCTAAAATTGAAGAATGAAGGGTATGTTACCTATGGTGACAACAATAAAGGCAAAATTCTTGGCCATGGCAATGTTGGTAATTCCTCCTCTCAAACATTGATTGAAAATGTTTTGCTTGTTGATGACTTGAAACATAATTTGCTGAGTATTAGTCAATTGAGTGATAAAGGCTTTAAATATGAATTTGATGACACATGTTGCTTGATTTGTGATAAAAAGAGTAAAGAAATCAGATTCATAGGAAAAAGGATTGACAACATATATATGCTAGACTTAGAGCACTCTATATCAATGTCAAACACTAAATGTCTAATAACTCAAGAAGAAAATATATGGTTTTGGCATAGGAGAGCTGCACACATTCATATGGATCACTTGAATAAATTGAGTAGGAAAGAATTAGTGGTTGGTCTACCTAAACTCAAGTTTGGAAAAGACAAACTATGTGATGCTTGTCAAAAGGGCAAGCAAGTGAAGGCTAACTTTAAAAGCAAAAATCAGATTTCAACATCTAGACCTTTGCAATTAATTCACATGGATTTGTTTGGTCCATCAAGAACAATGAGCTTGGGTGGAAACTACTATGGCTTAGTGATTGTTGATGACTACTCAAGATATATATGGGTTATGTTTCTTGCAAATAAAAATGATGCTTTTAATGCCTTTAGAAAATTTGCTAAGCTTGTTCAAAATGAGAAGTGTTCAAACATCACCTCTATAAGAAGTGATCATGGAGGTGAATTCCAAAACATCATGTTTCAAAAATTCTGTGAGAAACATGGTATAAACCATAATTTCTCAGCACCTAGGACACCTCAACAAAATGGGGTTGTTGAGAGAAAGAATAGGTCCTTAGAAGAACTTGCAAGAACAATGTTGAATGAAACAAACTTACCAAAATACTTTTGGGCTGATGCTATTAACACAACTTGTCATGTGTTAAATAAAGTTTTGATTCGGCCTATTTTAAAGAAAACACCCTATGAAATCTATAAAGGAAAGAAGCCTAACATTTCCTATTTTAGAGTGTATGGTCATTGGACTAACAACTGTGTGCGTTTCAGGGATATGATCGAAAGGGCGATTACTGATGGTCGCCTTGCTTTCGAGGAAAAGGACATGAAAGTTGACACTGATCCATTTGCTGCTCACACACTGGATATGTGGAACCAGTTTCGATGGGGATCAATATGGTTGAAGTCGCTGTCGAGGATGATGAGAACATTGAGCCCATTTCTGATGAGAAGCTCGAAGAATTAATGGATGATTTTGCTAAGGAAGAGGAACCTATCTATCCAAAAGAGGGAGATAACTTAGTTGAGTTATTGTCAAAGAAGAAAGAGGCTGATAGGGAAGTTATGCTGTGTCCCCGATGCAGTGCTGTCTTCGATAGAGCTGCTGCTAAGGCCTTCGAGGAGTCAGAGATGATGAGGAGCTACAAAGCCGAGAAGCTTCGAGAAAAGCCTAAGCTTAATGCTGGATCAAGTGCTGGGTTAACTATGAGGCAGGTTCACATGCCTCAATATAATGCTCCAGTAGGAAAGTTGGAAATGTATAACTCGTCGAGATTCGGCAATACTTTTGTGCCGAATGCAAACGTTCCTGTAGGAAAATGAACTGCTCCACCAAGGCTAATGATGGGTGGCATGGGTCGAGGAAAACAAGTGATGAGTTACACTGCACATCCAATGCAAGGAACTCCCGAAAAAATTTCAAATATAGCTACAGGGCCTGGTAGATTCTCGATTGGAGGTTATGGGCGTGGTTTTCGACAGCCCTTTAATAACTTAACTAAAACTCAGTGGAGAAGACAACAAAGGATGAGAAAGGCTACATTTGATGGGTTCAGAGGGAACCGATTTTCGATTCCTGTACCTCAAAAAAGGGAATCCTCTCGAAAGTTCATCGAAGACGATGAGGATCTAATAACTGATTGTTTCGAGAGTGGATTCGATGATTCCTTGGAAGACATTTGTGGGATAGTGTCAATTCTGTCCTCTGAATATGCTGGAGCCATGGAATCTGTAAACGAACAAGAGGATATCCATCAAGAAGATTTCTTCGATGATCCTAATTATGAGTCCAAGATCGTGTGAGTTAATCAGATCTCGAGGGTTATCCCTAAATTTAATTCAGTTGTTTTCGATTCCCCTACCGAAGAGATGAAGGGGCACCTTAAACCTTTATTACTGACCTTGATGATTGAAGGTCACGAAGTAAATAAAGTGTTGATTGATGGAGGTGCAGTTGTGAATATCTTGCCCAGGACAATGCTGAAGAGGTTTGGGAAGTCCATGGATGATTTGAAGCCTCATAATATATTGATTTCAGATTATGCAGGAAAGTCTTCACACCCTGAAGGCATGATTTTACTCGATGTTCAGATTGGAAGTGTGAAAAGGACTACCATGTTCATAGTAACCCCCTCGAAGGCTAACTTCAATGTGCTATTGGGGCACGAATGGATTCACGGGGTAGGAGCTGTCCCTTCCAAGGTGCACCAAAAGATTTTCTTTTGGAGTGATGATGAAGGGCTGGAAGTTCTCGAGGCTGACTAGAAAACATATGAGGTAGGTATGTATTTTGCTGACCAACAATTAACAGCATTTGCAAAGACCAAGCCTTTTGATGCCTACAATGCTGGAGTGATGGATGAAGAAGAGGGAATTAAAAAGACCTTTTGTTGGGATGTAAAGAAAGGTTTCGTGATTCGAGCCGAAAAAGATTCGGCTCCAATTGGAGAATGAAGGGAGAAGATCCTTATTCGAGCTTCTTAGCTCGAATATCGGCCTACATGGCTGATCAAATGGCCAACATGGCCGAGGAAAGACAAGATAGGGAGGTACATGCAAATGTTGAGATTGATGAAAGAAGAAAAACAAAAAACAAAGAAAGAGGGAATAGATTTCGAGGTCAAAAAGAAAGAAGAAAAATAAAAAAGAAAGAAAGGGGATATAGACTTCGAAGTCGAAAAGAATGAAGAAAAAGAAAAAATAGATAAAAAACGAGGGGACCAGGTCGTCTCGAGACAAACAAAACAAGAAAAAATAGAAATTAAAATGGACCAAGTGGTCAAAAGGTTAAAAGAAGGTAAAGAGCAAGAGTCAGAACTCAAGTTAGATTGTATTTTCGATGATTCACCGTTGGGATTCGAAAGAGCAACCAAGGAAGAACATAAATTAGAATCTCAAGATCCACTCGAGGAAATTAACTTGGGAACTGTCGAGAACAGAAAAGTGACTTACGATGAAATAATTCGAGTTTTGTATGAATATAAAGACTGCTTTGCATGGGATTACGATGAAATGCCAGGGTTAGATCGAGGATTGGTAGAGCATAGGCTACCCATGATCCCTGGAAAGTAACCTGTTAAGCAAAGCTCTCGAAGGTTCGCTCCTGAGTGGATATCGAATGTCGTGCCTGTTATAAAAAAGAATGGAAAACTCAGAGTATGCATTGACTTTCGAGATCTCAACACAGCAACCTCCAAAGATGAATATCCTATGCCCATCGCTGAAACTATGATAGACGCTGTTGCAGGTAATGAAATTATGAGTTTACTCGATGGTTATTCTGGATATAACAAAATTTATATTGCAGCTAATGATGTATCGAAAATTGCTTTTCGATGTCCAAGTGCTTTAGGCGTCTATGAATGGGTGATGATGCCATTTGGATTAAAAAACGCAGGTGCCACTTATCAGAGGGCAATGAATTTAATATTCCATGATTTAATTGGTAAGTTTGTACAAGTCTATATTGATGATATAATTGTTGGGTCGAAACAAAAGGAGGATCACCTAAGCCATTTAAAATTATCTTTCGAGAGAATGAGAAAACATGGTTTAAAAATGAATCCACTAAAATGTGCTTTTGGTGTTACAGCGGGAGAATTTCAGGGGTTTGTCATACACCAGAAAGGGATCGAAGTGAATCGAAACAAGACTAAAGCTATCATGGAGACTAAACCTCCATTGAACAAGAAAGAACTTCAATCTCTCCTAGGTAAAGTAAACTTTATGAGAAGATTTATATAGAACTTGTCTGGCAAAACTAAAGTGTTTTCTCCTCTTTTACGTTTGAAAAAGGAGCAAGAATTTCGATGGAATGAAGAGCACCAGAAAGCGTTCGATGAAATCAAAGTTTATTTGGCTCATCCTCTAGTGCTTGCACCACTCTCTAAAGGGAAGCAACTGAAGTTGTACATTTTAGCTAGCGATTCGACTATTGTGGGCATGCTGGCAAAAGATGATGATAATGGCATCGAAAGAGTCATTTATTATTTAAGTCGAATGTTAGTAGGGGCAGAAATTAGATATACTCCTTTAGAGAAATTATGTTTAAGTCTTTATGTTGCTTGTACAAAGTTGAAATATTATATTAGGCCTTGTGATGTTGTAATATTTTGTCGAAGTAATGTGATTAAGTATATGTTGTGTAAACCTGTTTTACATTCTTGAGTTGGTAAATGGGCACTTGCGTTAACTGAATATTCGTTAACTTTCGAGCCGTTAAAAGAAACTAAGGGACAAGTAATTGCAGATTTTCTTGCAGATCACTCGAAAGAAACTGAAGAAGTTATTTACTTAACCACTAAGCCCTGACAATTATTTTTCGATGGCTCGAAACACGAATTAGGCACTGGGGTAGGTCTTTTAATCATTTCCCCCGAAGGGTTCCCGACTAAATTATCATTAAAAACATACAAAGGATACTCGAACAATGAAACTGAGTACTAGGCACTAATAACAGGACTCGAAATTCTCAAAGAGTTAGGTGCTAGGAATGTATCAATTCGAGGTGATTCACAACTAGTCATCAAACAATTGAATCAAGAGTATAAGTGTTTAAATGAAAAATTAATTGAATTCAAAACTCGAACTGCGCAGTTACTTAATGCGTTTGATGAAGTTGAGTTACAACATATTCCTCGAGACTCGAATACCATTGCAAATGAATTGGCCCAGATGGCATCAGGGTATAAAGTAAGTAAGGAATGTCTCGAGTATCTGATTCATACAGAAAACGAATTGATAGGCCATCTAGAGACTCTAAGTGTTGGTTCTTCGAGTCAACAAGATTGGAGAAGCAAATTGGTCGAATATTTGCAAAATCCCAATTTGAAGGTCGAAAGAAAAATCAAACTCCAAGCCCTCAATTATGTCTTGCTGAATAATGAATTATATAAAAGAGGTTTCGATGGAGTTTTATTCAAATGCCTTGGAAGTCATGAAAGTTATATAGCTATGGCAGAAATACACGAAGACATCTGTGGAGCACATCAAGCAGGTGAAAAGATGAAATGGGTTTTGTCGAGGAAAGGTTTTTATTGGCCAACTATGATTAAAGATTGTATCGAATTCGCAAAAAGTTGTGAAGAATGTCAAAGACATGGACCAATACAAAAGGTACCTGCAAGTGAATTGCATTCAATTATTAAGCCTTGGCCATTTCGAGGCTGGACAATCGATATAATAGGGCAAATACATCCGCCTTCCTCGAAAAATCATAAATATATATTGGTTGCCATAGATTATTTCACAAAATGGGTTGAGGCAATTCCCTTGAAAGAAGTTGAGCAAAAAGACATAATTGATTTTGTCGAAGATCACATTATAACGAGGTTTGGAATTCCCCAAACAATTACTACTGATCAAGGCACAATATTTACGGGTCAAAAAGTTGCTCAATATGCTGAATCTTGAGGAATTAAATTGATGACTTCAACACCATATTATGCACAAGAAAATGGTCAAGTAGAAACTGCTAATAAAGTGGTGATTGGTTTAATAAAGAAACATATCTCGGGCAAGCCTCGAAACTGGCATGAAACTCTTGTTCAAGTATTATGGGCTTACAGAAATTCTCCAAGAGATGCTACAAAAACTACCCCATATAAACTGGTGTATGGGCACGAGGCTATTCTTCCTATAGATATTAATTTGAAATCAATTCATATACAAAAACAAAATGAATTACCTATTGAGGATTATTGGAATTTAATGTATGATGAATTGGTTTCTTTAGAGGAAGACAGATTGATCGCATTGCAAAACCTTGTTCAACAAAAGGAAATAGTCGAGAAATCATACAATAAGAGAGTCAAAGAACAACGATTTCGAGTTGGTGACTTAGTATTAAAAGTGATTCTTCCCATGGATCAAAAATCTCGACACTTTGGAAAGTGGTCTCCTAATTGGGAAGGTCCCTTTATAGTTGAGCAAGTGTATTCGAAAAATGCATACGTGATTAAAGAAATCGATGCAAATGTGAACAAAGTTATAAATGGAAAATACTTGAAACACTTTCATGAGAGAGCAAAATAGTTGTTCAGTACAAACAAAAAAGAAATCAAGAAAATCGAGTTTAAAAAATCTAATTATTACAAAACTTGGTCTTGAAATCTTTAAAAGCCTTATAAGCCTCATCCAAGCTTTGCCTTCGAGCAACACATTGACCTTCCAGATGCTTCTTGTGCTCCAAAGTTTTGGCCAGTCTCGAAGAGATAACCTTGCCTTCCTCTTTTAAGCTCTTCTGGCGTTGCACAACATCTTGACTTTGAGTCTTCAAGGCAGCCTGTTTCGAGCGAAGAACATTCAATTCATGCTGCAAGGCTTCGATGGATGCTGTGCAATCTGTCTCCTCCTGTTGTAACTTCTTTAAAACAGGGATCATCTCCTCCGTGGCTTTTCGAATGGAGATCATATCTTCACGGAGTTTTTCAAGTTTAGCACGATCTCCCTCGCTTTCAACTTCGATCTGAGCCACTTCTTGGAAAGTGGCAGACCACTTTGATCGAAGATCTGAGGTGAGAGTAAAAGCTTAGGTAAACTCTTGTAGCTCGACATGGATTGCAGGAGGAAGATCAGAAAAGGCAAGCAAGTCTTCGACCATCTGCTCAACTTTGATTTTAAAGGCTAGGTCGAGGAGGGCTTTATCTAAGTCATCTGCATAGGCCTTGGACCTGAAAGACTCGAGCACAGGTTGGTAAGATGGGTTTGTCTCGGACACTTGTTCAACTTTCTCTTTATCTTTTTCTGACCCAGATGGACCACTCGTCCAGTTGTCGAGAACGTCGAATATACTATTGATATCCTCATCCTCTTCGTTGAAAAAGCTCATCAAGTCTAAGTCAGTTGAAGGGATCGAGGAAAGCCCTTGTATAGAAGATTTGACGCCACCTTGGGTCGAAGGAGAAGTAGTGAAGGGCTTAGGAGATTCAGTCGAATCTATGATAGACAAACAATATGTAAGACAGAGTTTCATTATGATTCATGAAATGATAAAAGTTTGAAATAAAAGAAATGTACCCTTGTTTGGACTCAAGGGAGGTTGGAGCTCGAAAGAAGGTTCACCTTGGGCAGACTCTTGCAAGATCTCCACATTCGCCAAAGGTTCAGATTGGAGAACCTTGTCCTCCTCGACCTGAGGAGGAATCTCTATCGAAGCCACAACTGAAGCAATCTTAGCAATATTCAATTGAGGTGTGGCAAGCTGCAAACAAATGATAGGATTAGAAAGAGAGTACAAAGAGGGACCCAAAAGAGAAAGGTGAAAAGGAGGAGACCTGTTGAGATACCCCGGTGACGGGAGGAATGTCTCTCGACATTTCCCGAGAGGAGTCAATTTGAATGACCTCGACATCCTACGATAAGAGATGTTAAGAAATTCAAAAAGTCAGAAAGACATGATCAAAGACGAGGCATAAAAATACCTTGGGAATTGATTTCATTGCATCCTTAAGCAACTTCTCGACGGGAGGTTTCTGAGTTTTCTTGGGAAGAGGAACCACCAATTTCCCCTTCCCTTTATCGGGTTTTTTCGTGGTCGAGACCTAGAATTGGAAGAACAATCTTTTTAGTCAAGACTCGAAATAGAGAGTAGCAAAGTATATTAAGGCAAAATAGTGTACTTACAGTTTTGGTGCTGCCCGAGTCCACTTTTTGTTTTTTGGAGGTTTCAATACTCTGAAATATCAGAAACAGAGTAGGTAAAGTGAAACAAACAAATCAAGAAATATGTTTAACAAGTTAGCTCGAAAAGAAGTATACCTTGGTGCGTAAAGAAACCTTGTCGGAAGCGGTCTTTCTTTTGCGACCTTTTAATGATGATCCTTTCGCATCATCATTATCATCACTCGCCCAATCGGGAGTTTGTTCAACATGTTGTGGAACACGTTGAGAAATAGCAGCTGTATAACAACATAGAAAGAAGATGAGATAAGTACAATGAAGAATTTGAGAAATTTTCTTGGTTATAGTCATTTACCGGGAGGAGGATTAGTGTTATCGACCGAACATAGTGGCCACCATCTTCTTCGAGGAAAATCGTACAGGGAACATCTCGCATAAGTAACTCGATTCTTTACAGGGATCGCTTTATGCTCGAGGTGAAGTGGGTTGAGTGTTTTTACCCAAGGGGGTAAGACAAATATTTAGCTAAACCAAAAAGAGCATTTAGAAGAGGAGGTATATTTTTAGGACAAAACTTTTCGAAATCAGTTTTCCCTCGAGGATTAATTACCTTTTTCGAGCGGATGTTCCTCTGTACCATTTTTGACAGAGAGACAGATGCATCGAAGATGGTTCGACTCATGTTGTCAGGTCGATAACAGACTTTAAAAAATTGCTCAAATTGATAAATAATAGTTTGGTTCTTGAAAGTACCTGATTGTTTGGGACCCTGCGAAGAAGAAAGAAGAGAATTGATCAGCTTCCTTAAAAAACCATCAAAGTCGATAATTTTATCTAGATAATATTCACACCACCATCGAAGATAGCATCTCGAGACTAAGAAGGAGGGAGAAAAAGAGCAAGGTGTGAGATGGAGCTGTTTATCAGGGCGTAAGATAAAATTCAAGACTTCTTCATAATTTCCTTTCTCGACACAAATATCTGCATCAATGCCCTCTTTGCGTCGAAGAGGAAGGGGTTTCATTTGACAAAGACCAAATTGTCGAGCAAATAGTTGAGGTTGGTAGGGGTAAATTCTAACATCCTTTTGTCGCATGCCTAACATGATCATGTCCCAGGATAAAAACCCAAACCACATCTCGACAGAATCATATGTCATATTCCAGACTTGATTGTTTCGACGAAGCCAAGGGGGACCTGTTAAAGAGGTGCGTATGAACGGAGCTAAGTCTTCGCTAAACTGGTTAAAACTGAGAATTGCATCAATATATTTCGCGAAGTTATCGATTAAACGCTTTCAAGGAGTAAGCGTGGTTAGGCGAGCTCCTTCAAGTTCACACGTTGGCGTGAAAGATGAAGTCAGTGAAAGTTTTCTCTCCAAAATTGCATTCAACCATAATTGTAGTAGCCATAAGGGTCCAGAGAGGTTTCGAGGGCCAGACTCTCGGAAAAGGCTTCCCGAGGCTTCATCAAGACATGTATATAGAGAAGCTAATAAAAGTTTACTTAAACAAATATTCTTTTTTAAGTGTAAGGCCTGTGCTAAAACGTAATAATATTTCGGAACTTGAAGAGAGGGAGTACAGGAAACACAAGCAGATAACCAATACATCAAAAAAGCAATATGTTCAGACTCTGAAACAGGGGTACCAGGTTGTCCTACATGAGCATTAATGAAAGCTATGTAAGTCTTCTTGTCCCAGGTTATCGAAACTTCCTTGATCGAAATTTCTTCTTCGACAGCATCAGGGTGAAATCTATCTCCTATAGGGGTTAAGCCGGTTATCGCTGCAATATCCAACAGTGTAGGGCAAACGAAACCACAGGGGAACTCGAAGGCACGAGTCTCTCTATTCCAAAAGAAAATGGCAGAAAGGAGCATTTGAGGGTCAAAGAGATGCAGATCAAATTTGGCGAGTTGGATAAACTCGAATATGCCAGCTTCTACCCAAGAAGAGCTCATTGCTTGTTCTACACGGAGTAACCACTGTAGGTGCCTATCTTTAAGAGGGGGAAAAGCCCTAAAAATCTTAGTGGTATCGCTAAATAAAGACAGGTCTATTTCTGAAGAATGGATGAAGGGTAAGGTAGTTGAGTCTTCAGGTAACAGAGTATTCCCAAATTTTTTATTATTTTGACCCATGAACGGACCTAAAAAAGCATGAGTACTACCATTGCCAAGAGTAAAAGGAAGGAGTACCTGGGATTGGAAAATTTTAAGGCTTGCTTCCTCCATGCCTGGGATAGGGACGAAGGTATCGTCCCCGTCTTTGACTTTGCACACTTGAGCATCAGCCTTTAAGAGAGGAGCAGCCTGAGTAGAGGTTGTTGAGGCCATTACAGGAGACGTCGTAGTGACCGTGGTAGGAGATGAAGCGGAAACCATGGTTGGAGATGATGCAGAAGCTGCGGTAGGAGAAACGGCGGAAGCCACATCGGCAGAGGTGGATGCAGTAGAAGAGGCCATGACGAAGAGCAAAGAAAGATGGTGAATAGATGATTAGAAGAAAAGTATGCAAGGTCGCCAGAGAAGAAACCAAGAACCAGAGCAAGAATAGCAAGGAGGGAGGAGAACACTGAACCAGAAACTTACGCGCAAAGGAAGACAATGGTGAAAACAGGTGTTACCGTAAGGTGAAAAAGGGTTTTAACGGGCTTAAGGTGAAAATAGGCCCATAAATGAATTTAAAATTCAAACTAAATGATCAAAAACAGCCGCCAAAATGGTTTTTGAACAAACTCATGGGGAAACGGAAGCACGCGCCGTCAGGGCTATCAATATCACATCCAAACGGTCAGTGCATTAATTGATGACAGATATAGGTTTTCGTCGAAGAAGTACCAGTTACAAACAAACAAGAACAATTCGAGGAAGAATCGAAGGAAAATCTCAATAGGAATTCAGCTTCATTTCATCAGTATTCATCAAGACTGAATTCCTAGGGGGGCATTTGTTAGGGCCACTCGAAAACCCCATGAGTCGAAAATAGCGTATGAGATCCCTCGAAAAACATTATAATGTCACCACTTACCAGTAACAGAGGTTCAAGGTCGAAAAAGAGTTTGGTTCAAGTGGAACAAAGACATACTTGAAAGATAGTGGAAGAGGTTATTGGTTTCTTATATGGTTACATCAGGGCGGTTATGGCAAAAGCGGGTCGAAGAAGTAAAAAACTCGCGGGAGAACGGTTATGGGAAGTTATCTTTTAAGCCCGCGTAAGCAAAGTAATGGATAGCAGTTATACTCACCCACGATGATTCTCACGAAATCAACTGCTCGTGATTAAACTCTATAAATATGAGAGTTGTACACCTTCACGGGGGTCGGAAATTTCATACTTGAAACCCTTTCTCAAGCACTCTCCGCCTGCGCATATGACTTTCGTGCAAAGAATCATTTTTGAGTATGACCACTTCTCGGCCACTTTTATTTTCTCTTTTTAGGATTAGGAGTAGTTTAGTTGTCTTTTCTTCTTTTAATCACGTAGCTAGATAACTTTACAATTGGAACTGTAACTCTTTAAAGTGATGTGAACATGATTTGTATTGCAAATATTTGTATCGTTCATTCAGTTTATTTGAGAGTTTATATGCATGAACACTATTGCTTGTTAATTATTGATGAATATCTGGAAACAAGTAATTATTAATCTTTATACTCCATCTTTTATTCTTCGTAAAATTTTAATACCTAAATTGAAACGAATCACGTGCTAGTCCGAATATAAAGAACCCATAAACAAATTCCCCCGTAAACAAATACCCAACATGCATACAGTACTCCCACCCAAACCAAATGAAGTTGTCAAATGAAAGAATCATACCATATATAAGTACACCGATGAAACTCATTATTGTTACGTATGATTTGGAATATTTCCATATTTGATAAATAGTTATAAATCATTCTTTAAATTAATGATTTAGTTAATATTAATAATTTATAATAGAAGATTTATGTTATTTATATTTTAATATAAATAAGTGAATAGAATTGTAATAATTTATTTGAAGTAGAATAGTGAAAGCAATAAAATTTAATCCTTAGAGAGCATTGTGAGAGATAAAGAATTCATTGAAAATTATTTTTGTAATTTTGTTCTTTTCTTAATAATAGAGATCCTTAGTGTCAACTACCTTTTATATAATTATATTACTACATCAAATACAATTTTACCATAATAAACTCACATTAGAGCTATGACATCTATGAAGTTTGAGGTTGAGAAATTTGTTGGAAAAAATAATTTCTATATGTGGTAGGCAAAGATGTTCACTCTCCTCATGCAATAAGAATATGAGTTGGTATTGGAAGGAGAAACAAATTTGTTAGCCAATCTTACATATGCACAAATGAATGCGATAATGAAAAAAGCGTATAACATAATATTGTTATTGTTAGTTGATGAATTTTTGGGAGAAATCTTAAGAAAAAAAGACTATCAACAAGCTTTAGGCAAAACCTGAAAATTGGTATATGACAATCTCTCCATAATAGTTTTCACTTGAAGAAATAATTATATACCATGCAAATGCATAAAGGTGAGTTCATTCACAATCATATTGATAATTTCAACCAAATTGTTCTTAGTTTAAAAAATATTGATGTGTGGTTGATGATGAGGATCAAGCTATTCTTCTCCTTAGTTCTTTGCCAATGGCTTATGAAAATTTTGTAGACATAATAATTTTGGTAGAAGTTGATGGCAATTCTAGGTGAAGGAGATTGTTCTTCACCTTAGACTTGCTTCGACCACTTGTTCTTCTCCTTGAAGCTCGTCGAACGTAAATTCCAGCTTGAATAGAGGTTTGAAACAGATTGAATGAGGAGGGAAGCACCAAAGCAAAGTGAGCAATGGATTGCTCACAAATGGATTAGACATACAGGCTCTCAAGGAACTATTCTAGGTGTGAAAAGGAGACTTTGAGGAGAGAAAATGGTTGACTCAAATCTGATCAGAATTCTCTATATTTTTCAAAGTGAGTACACAAGGGAATGAAACACTACTTATAGGTCCAAAAACAAGATAATTGGCACCAAGTCCCAAAGGCTCACAATTGGCTCCAAGAATTCAAAATTCAAATGGAATTTGAGTTCAAATTCTTGGTGGCCATGTCCAGCTCTGTGTAACTAGGTTTTCCAAGCATCTAAGTGTTATTTGGAAGGCATTTAGGGTGCATTTAGACGTGCACATGATTAGCCACACTTGGCTTAAAACATGTGACTCAAATGCACCTTAAATGATACTAAATGAAACCTAGATTTTAGTTTCTTGACCTATTTAGTATTTCATCAATAATCCTACTCTAATGGCCTAAATAAAATGGCTAATCAAATACATTCAATAGAAAATAATAAAAGAAGTAAAATGAGTCTAATATTGAGTACCAAAATATCCAAGGCCCATGAAGCCCAAAAAGTAGGCCCATGAAGCCTAAGGCCCAAAAATCCTACTTTATGTGGTCCAAAATACAAGACCAAAATATATGAAACCTATACTAATACAAATACAAGACAATGTAAATCTCAAGGCGTGACCCATGTGAGGGGCAGCTTGGGTCCACTAAGCCCATCAAGCCCATTGGGCTCTCAACTAGCCCAAATCTTCATGTCTAGCCCATTCTTCTTGGATCCTTCAATGTGTCACCTCTTGCCCTCCTAGGCATGATTCCATCCGAAGTTCACTATCGATGGAGGGAATTAAAACAACGTTACAATCTTAGGAGTTGAAAAGGCATATTACTGATTTATATAAAAATACCAACTCAAGTTAAGGTCTAATGGTAAAAGGAAGAACAAAGGAAATGAATAAGAGTTTCCAAAGGAGGCGATCTAAATCACGCAACAAAAATAAGAACAATAATATATGTCATAACTATTAGAGAGAAAGGCACTAGAAGGAAAATTGTCCTAATGAGCTCAAGAAAGATAAAGCAAATACTTTAGAGTATGGTGAACCAATTGTGTCCTCGAAAGAATCAGATGGTGGAAATGTTCTCTTTGTCTCATCTAATATAAGTAGGATGTCCCAAATGACATCCTAGTGTAAGTATATGTGCCAAAAGGATAGGTGAATGTGGTCTTGTGTTGGTCCTATAGTGCAATGTGAATCTACATGTAACCTGAGACTCCATCTAAAAAGTAGTAGTGGGATTTACTTGCAAGTCTCTCAAAGACTTGATCAATGAATGGAATGTTAAGTTAGACGAAGCAACTTCCAGTAAGGTTTTGAATGAGACAAATATAATGCGTATTGTTATTTCTAACAAGTGTGTTAGTATTTTAGATAAAGACATGAGTACAGACAAACTAAAGAATAAAGAATATACATGCATTACCGTCTACACCAAAACCAAGAAATATGAGCTAAGCATCGGATAAAGGCTGATCAAAAGAAGGAAATACATCAGACAAAGACACCCACAAACGCAGACACAAAGGAAATAAAAGACAAGAGCACGAGCAACCAAGATGAAGGGAAAAAGCTAACAAGACGTCAGATGAGGAGATCAAACGATCAAACAAAATCAAGCCCAACATAATAAGGAAAATAATGAAGCCTTAGATGATACAAGACCATGGACGATGACAACTGACCAGACGAAGAATCAAATACACAGACGAAAACCAAGAAGGCTGGATTGCGTCTAAAGTCACAACGAGAAGAACTACCTGGCATCCACACTCTTAGAAGATCACATGAAGTCATCAAAATAGAAGAAGAGAGAAGAGCAAAGTGGACTAGCGCTTATCCACAAATCAAAGCTGCATGTGTCAGAGCAAGTACACCTACCAGTCAACAAAGGACAACACCTTTGTAGCTACAATACCAGTAAAGTACAGAGATATCTAGGTCATGATTAATGTCAGATATAGAAGCAAACAAACGGTACAAAAGACTTCATGAAATGCAAATTCAACAAGCAAACATTTAATGCAATATCAGATGCATTAAATGCAAGAACCCATGAAGCCTATGCAAACTAAACAAAAGAATCAGATGATGGCTAGTCAAGCATCAAAACTAGGTCTGCTCACAGATGGAATAACATTCAACAAACACCAGATGAGGACTACTACCAGGAAGAGACATTGAAGTATTAGAAGAAAAGCCAAAGTGAGACCAAACATGGAACAAGAAAAGCTGTGGCGAACATCAGATGAAGCCAGATGATCAACTCTGTTAAAAGAATAGTTAAGGCAAGGCATATCATAAGAACTAGACAATTCAAGCTAATTGAATAGACAAAGTACAATATGTGCACCAGATGACTATGAGTCCAATATCAGATGGATGTGTGTCAAGAACAACCTCTAGTGCAACATGAAGAAATGGACCAAGCATAAGACAACGATAAGAAGAAAGTCAATTATGCATCAAACGCAGGACAACACAGACGGAAAGACACTCTAGAAGGAAACAATGTCTGTCTATCCACATTATTGACCAGATCAAAGAAAAGTCAAAGCATTAAACTCAGACACTAAGACGAAAGTCAAGATGGAGATTCACATAACAGATGAAGAAGAAGACTGCCACGCAAGAAATTAAAGAATCAAGTCTCAAGAGACAAACCAAGGCATCGTCTACGATCACACAAAACCTTACAACGTAAAATGCGTGATCTAAATGAAGAAATGAAGAAGAAGAGAAGCATGCAAAAGCAAAAGCATGCATGTGTTAGAAAAAGTGCGTTACTTTTTCTAATAAGGACAACGGCTATATTGTTGCATGACCAGAAAAAGACAAAACAATTCTTAGGTCTTAGATAAAGTCAAACACTACTACCAACAGGACAGAGAAGAATACACGCAATGTTTAAAAACAGGAAACAACATTTAATGCAAGATCAAATGCATTAAATCAAAGGATCAAACTAGTCATGAACGACTATATCAGCTTCAACGGACATATGCAACAGGAAAATTTTACAGGCCTATAAGTATGCAATAATATTAAACCGAAAAAGGTTGGCAAGAAGCAACGAAAGAATAACTATAGGCGTTGCCCTGGGCTTTTAGCATTAAGCACCAAAAGTAGTATCAAGCCCAAAAGAAAAATAGAGAAATCAGAGATCGATTCCTCATAGTCAAACCTACAATGTATCATTGTATTCATCTCTGTAGTCTAAGGTGTTCCAAGTGTATCTTAGGAATGAGATCTTAGTGAGTGTTATAATCTTATGTATCCTCTTTGTAAAGAGTAAATCACACACTCATAATCTCTATAAGACTAAGGTAGTGAAACCTTAGAGAGTGTAGATCATATATGTATCCTCTCTGTGAGAGTAATCCAAACACTCAAACCTGATTATACGTCTATCATTTGTAAAGCCTGAAGAGGCTAGGGAAAGAATACTTGTAAAGCCTGGAGAGGCTAGTCAAAGAATACTCACTACTAGCCAAAAGTGACTGATAAGAATATACTAGCGCTGGTGAGTGAAGCTGGCGGGTCAGGAGTGGTCAAGAATACTTGGGGAACCAGAAGTGGTTTAAGAATACTAGAGCTGGTGAGTGAAGCTAGCCAACTAGGAGTGGTTGAGAATACTCGTGACCAGGAGTGGCCGTGACCAGGATGGTCTAGAATACTCAAGACCTAGAGATGTCGAGAATACTTGGACCAGGAGTGGTTCTGACCTAGGTGGTCCATAATACTCATTGCGAGCCTAAAGAGGCTGATTAAAGAATACTAGCACTGGTGTGATGGAAAACTTGTTGAGAAACCGGATTGATGTTGATTCCTCTTCAAGCTTTTCCCTAGATCTTTGCCTCCTTGATTCTTCTCAAGCTTCTCCAAGGCTTCCAATGGAAGGAGAAGTCTTGGAATCACCACGGTTGGTGAAGAACACCCTTCAAGAGGCACCACTCCTTGGAAGGAAGATAAGCCCCTTCAATTAATCCTCACCACACTCTTCTATGAAAAGGATAAGAGAATTGGATGAATATCAAAAAGGTTTAAGACTTTTGGAAGAGAGAATTTTCGTGCAAATTCTGATCTCACTCAATCAATATCATCAAAAGTGATTACAAAGGTAAGAAAAAGGTTTATATAGGGTGGGGGAAACTTATGGTGCAAGCTAGGCTAACTATGGTTCAAGAGAACCATGGTTAGCTTGGCTTGACCATCCTAGATGGTTTAGGAGGCTTGTGGAGCAAGCTTCTAACTTAGAAGCTTGGGAAGCAAGCTAAGTTAGAAGCTTGTAGCACAAGCTTCCCAAGTGTACAAGAAACTAAGCAATTTCGGCCAAAGGAAGGCAAGCTAGGTGGCCCACTTGTTTTTCCATATTTAATCCAATCCAAAAACTTGGAGTTGGTTTAGTTAGGTTCACCATATGATGGTGAGACCTAGCTAAATCAATTCCTTGGAAAATATGGAGCAAAACAAGCCCAATATGTAAAATTTGGCCTAGGCCCAATTCTGGCCCAATTACTAGTTGCACCTACACACCTTGCTATTTGTCACCCCACTTTTACTATTAAAAATACAAAAATGAATGACCCTTAATACAAGGTCAAATGGAGAAAAAGTCTCCAAGTTACATACCCTAAATTCCAAAAATAAAAGAAAGAAAGTGCCTCACAAATACAAAGAAAAAATACACCTATACAAGTATCTACTATATACAAGGTACAAGAAATCAAACTATACAATGTATGTACAATAGAGACTATGAGACTGTCGCCACCCGCCGAAACGGACTATGGCATTCGCGACGATGGTTGGACTCCTTTTAATTTTTGAAAAGTGGTGGATTGTTAGAACGAATTATTCTCAAACTGAGACCTCATCGAACTAACAATTTTATTAAATGATTCACCAATCCATGTTAATCCCAAGCGGGACCCTCCATGGATTAGTGGTTTTCGCAAAAAGAAGGGTTCTTGGAGTCGCCACCAATGTTTTACTCAAAACATTGGAAAAAGATATAAGGCAATTGATTTTTATAAATCAACTTCGGCCATTACAACCAGAGTTGGGTAAGGGAGTCGGTTACGTGTGAGGAAGGTGTTAGCACCCCACAACGCCCCTTTAGGGTTCCCTATGACGGATTATTTCATAAATAACAGTGTAAAATTACTAAATTACCCCTATTTATTATGAACGATTACGAATTAAATATTTACATGATGGAAAGCTATAAACGTGTAATGCAACAATCAGAAAGCAGTAAATAAAAGCGGTAAAAGAAAGGATTTGGATAAGAAACCTTTGAAGCGTGCTTTTATATATTCAGATGAAGTCTAGGAGGCTTTTTGGCGCTCCTTCCCACTACAAGCTCGCTCGCTTCTCTCCTAAAAGATAATTTTTACTATGGAAATCAAAAAGATTTCCCTTCGACTAGTTCGAATCCTCAAGCTAAATTCTCAGAACTCAAGAACTTTGTCGGATCGGCTCTTGGAGAGACTTCTAGGGCAGAACACTGCTCAAAAACCCCAGAATACTCAGCAAGAGGGTGGAAAAGGTGTGGAAAAGTGTCCAAATGTGTGGAATGACGTCCAAATGACGTCCTATATATAGGAGTGAGGCGCAGTACGGCCTCTGACATCAATACGGCCCGTACTGAAGTTTTGAACTACAGTACGACCGTATTGAATTCAGTACGGCCGTACTGAAGTTCAAAAACTTCAGTACGGCCGTATTGGTTTCAGTACGGCCGTATTGTAGTTCAAATTGTTCAGTACGGCCGTACTGAACTTCTAGGAGGCCGTATTGAGCTCCAATCCTCCCACATCCTTATTTTAAGCTACTCTAAGACTTCTACACCTATGAAGAATCATCCTAGGGTCTTGCAGGGTCTTCCAGGAGTCCTTTCGGCTGACTTTCCTTCGGTCTTCGAGAGTCTTCGAGTCTTATTTCCGACCCGGACAATTTTAGGGGTCTACAGCTGCCCCCCCTTTACTTAGTCAAACAGCTTTTTGGTGTACCGGTTGACAAGTAAAGGAGTTGACCCAATTGTCCGGGGAATAAGCCATCCTTCCAACTTGTAGTGTCTTCCGGTGGAAAATTGTTGAGTAGCCTCTCCAGGTTGAGTATTAGTCGTCGCCTCTCCAGGCTCGTGCATACCTCGATGTTTCTGACAACCTCGGTAGCTGAGTACCACCTCTCCAGGCTCTGCCTCCGTGTTTCTGACGACGTTAGCAGTTGCACACCTCCGTGTTTCTGACGACGTTGGTGGCTGAGTACCGCCTCTCCAGGCTCTGCCTCTGTGTTTCTGACGACATTGGAAGTTGCATACCTCCGTTGTTTCTGACGACGGGGTAGCTGAGTACCGCCTCTCCAGGCTCTGTCTCGGTGTTTCTGACAACCTTGACAGTTGCATACCTCCGTTGTTTCTGACGACGGGGTAGCTGAGTACCGCCTCTCCAGGCTCTGCTTCGGTGTTTCTGACAACCTTGGCAGCTGAGTTTGCCCTCTCCAGGGTCTGGGGTTTGCCCTCCCCAGGGTTGCATACCTCCGTGTTTCTGACGACGGGGTAGCTGAGTACCACCTCTCCAGGCTCTGTCTCGGTGTTTCTGACAACCTTGACAGCTGAGTTTGCCCTCTCCAGGGTCTGCGGTTTGCCCTCCCCAGGGTTGCGTACCTCCGTGCTTCTGGTCACTTTGGTAGCGTGAGTTTGCCCTCTCCAGGGTCTGCGGTTTGCCCTCCCCAGGGTCTGCCTCCGTGTTTCTGACGACGTTGGCAGTGTGAGTTTGCCCTCTCCAGGGATTGCGGTTTGCCCTCCCCAGGGTCTGCCTCCGTGTTTCTGACGACGTTGGCAGTGTGAGTTTGCCCTCTCCAGGGATTTGTGATGATTTTGTCTCCACAGTCCACGATGCTGCTTCGACGGTTGTTTTTGATTTTGGTGCCGCTGAGGGCTGGATAGCGCAGGGATCCGTCTAGGGGATGTGCAGTTACTCATAGGTTCTTGTGTCCCAACTTTCCATTGCGTAGTTGGTGCCCACTGGGGAAATTCTGATTCCTTGGGGATGTAGACACAAAGATGCTCTTTCTGATGTGAGCGGTGCCTTATGGTTGGCTGACGTCCTTTCGACGGTGGTGGAGTATCCCGGTTATCCTTATTCGGGTGACTCTTTTTGATTTTCTGGTTTTATTGCCTCTGCGTAGGCTGTTATCCGCTGGGGGATTCTATTGTGATTTTGATTGGCCTCTTCTGTTAGGCGGATTATCTTGGCGTTCGGTGTTTGGCTGAATGCCGAATTCCGTTTGGGGAATGGTTATTGATGTTTTTGATTTTTCTCTTTTTGAAGGAGTGCCTCTGAGTAGGCGAATGATCTTGATGTTCGGTGTTCGGCTGAGTGCCGGATTCCGCTTGGGGAATGGTTATTGATCTTTTGATTTTTCTCTTTTTGAAGGAGTGCCTCTGAGTAGGCGAATGATCTTGATGTTCGGTGTTCGGCTGAGTGCCGGATTCCGCTTGGGGAATGGTTATTGATCTTTTTGATTTTTCTCTTTTTGAAGGGGTGCCTCTGAGTAGGCGAATGGGGATTGAGGATCTTATGTATCCCAGAGTATTATTTAGAAAGCCTCTTCAGGCTTAGCTTCACTCGTCGCTCGAGTTGGAAAGCTATCTTCCACTGAGGAAGTCTGAGTCCTTTGACTCGGATATTTCGTTTGGATGATCATTGCTTCCATTGGGGGATCTTACCGATCTTGCTTTGATAGCTCTTACTGGGGATTTGGTCCAAGAGTGTGAGCTGAGAAGTCTCTGGGGAGTATTATTTCGGCAAGCCTCTCCAGGCTCAGTTATTCTGTACGATTGGGGAGTATTATTTCGGCAAGCCTCTCCAGGCTCAGTTATTCTGTATGATGAGGGAGTATTATTTCGGCAAGCCTCTCCAGGCTCAGTTATTCTGTATGATGCGGTTGATTTTCTGAATTTTTGCCTTTTTTGTCGTTTTTTGGCTTTTTCTGTTGACTGCTGTCATACACAAGCAATTTTTTTTTCTACTTTTCTATTTTATGCGACTGCCTCATGATAAGGTCTTTGAATGTGCAACTAATGTGTGTGTGATGCACAAATGCAAGTTTAATCATTTTGTTAATGTTTTTTTTTTTTTTTTAGAAAAATGAATGGCTCTCCCTATCCTCCTCTTCTTGGAGGAATTTCTGTTGTCGACGCGAGGGAATATTTTTGTGAGCCTTTTACGCAGGAGATTACGGATTTTATAGGAACCCCTCCAACTTTCTTTATTGACCGATTATTAAAGGAATTTCGTACAATTTTTAGAAACACCAATTTAGAGGCATAATCACATGGTCAAGAGAGAAGAGAAATGAATAGATATTTTATTGATATTCACAAATGGTTTTACAGAAAGATGTACAAAAGGAATTTCTGAAGAATGGCTGGCCAGGGTAGGCTATATACATCAGGCTTAACAATTATATCTGTAATCGTTGCTCTTACGTTCCCCTAATTGCTTCGGGTGAGATGCCTGAGCCAGGAGTGTAGATACTGCAAGACGCTTGCTTCTAGAAGATAATCATCTGAACCGCCTTTCGGTTTTCGATTCAAGTGATCGTTGCTTGCTTTGTTTTTGTATCTTATTCTTTTGCCCCTAATTTTTGCCTAGGACGTATCCTAGCGGGGATAAATTCGCCTTTGTTTTGCCTAGTACCCTTGTACTGGCGGGCTTTTTATTTTGCCCTAACTTTTGCCTAGGACGCCCTTTTCGGGTTTTCATCCTAGCGGGCCTATGCAAGCAACGTCTTCAAGCATAGTACTTTTTTACCACGTCAGTGTTGACTGGGTATCGAAGTTCTTCTCCATCCATGTCCGTGAGGATCAATGCTCCTCCTGAGAAGGCTCGCTTTACCACGTATGGTCCTTCGTAATTCGGGGCCCACTTTCCGATTTTGTCCTTTTGAGCTGGTAGCAATTTCTTCATTACCAGCTCTCCCTCATGGTAGACTCGAGGGTGGACTTTCTTGTCAAAAGCCTTTTTGATCTTCCTCTGATAGGCTTGACCATGGCATATGGCGTTCAGCCGTTTCTCTTCGATAAGATTCAATTGGTCGTATCGGCTTTGAACCCATTCTGCCTCGGAAAGTTTTGCTTCCATGATTACCCTTAGCGAAGGTATCTCGACTTCAACAGGTAGAACTGCCTCCATCCCATAGATGAGGGAGAATGGAGTAGCTCCTGTAGATGTGCGTACTGAAGTCCTATAACCATGAAGAGCGAAGGGTAACATCTCATGCCAGTCTTTAAATGAGACAACCATCTTTTGCACTATTTTCTTGATGTTTTTATTGGCTGCCTCGACTGCCCCATTCATCTTTGGCCGATATGGGGAAGAGTTGTGGTGTTGGATCTTGAATTCTTGGCACAGTTCTTCCACCATTTTGTTATTCAAATTAGATCCATTATCAGTGATGATTTTATCGGGAATACCGTATCTGCATATAATGTTCTTCTTGATGAAGGATGTTACCACCTTTCGGGTCACGTGAGCATACGATGCCGCTTCTACCCATTTGGTGAAGTAGTCAATGGCAACAAGGATGAATCTATGTCCATTGGATGCTTTCGGCTCGATGGGTCCAATAACATCCATGCCCCACATTGCAAATGGCCAAGGTGAAGCCAATACATTGAGTGGAGTCGGTGGGACATGAATGTTGTCGGCGTATGCTTGACACTTATGGCATTTCCGCACGTATTGGTAACAATCCTTTTCCATGGTCGACCAATAGTATCCCGCCCTGAGGATCTTTTTAGCCATTGCAGGTCCGGGGATATGGGTACCGAAAACCCCCTCATGTACTTCTTTGATCACATTTTGAGCTTCGACTTGGTCTATACATCTCAACAAGACCGAGTCATAATTTTTCTTGTAGAGGGTTTCGCCGACTAGCAGAAAGCCCATGGCCCTTCTTCGGAAATGCTTCTTGTCATTATCATTGGCCGCATCAGGATATTCCCCTTTTGTCAAATATTGCTTGATGTCATGGAACCATGGATGATCATCAGCAGCTTCTTCTATCAGAAGACAGAACGCTTGCTTATCGTGCCGCCGGATATTGATGATGGGCATTTCATGCTCACTATCCAAGGCGAACATTGACGAGAGCGTAGCAAGAGCGTCAGCAAACTGATTTTCCTTCCTTGGAATGTATTCAAAGATGACACTTTGGAAGAGATGTGTCAAATCTTTGATGTGCTCAACATATGGTATCAGTTTAGGATTTCGAACTTCCCATTCACCTCGTAGTTGGTAGATGACTAGGGCCGAATCACCAAATACTTTGAGCTTTAGGATACCATTGTTGATGGCTGCTTGGATTCCCAACGCGCAAGCCTCGTATTCAGCCATATTGTTTGTACAATCGAAGTTGAGTCTTGCCGTTATGGGAATGTATTTTCCTTGTGGAGAGATTAACACTGTGCCAATCCCTCGTCCAAGCATATTGGAGGCTCCATCAAAATACATGGTCCATGCATCATCTTTAGGCTCTTCATGTTGTAGATTCATTATATGCTCATCGGGGAAATCATCCTGAAGGGATTGGTAGTCGTTGGTCGGCCCGTGTGCTAGGTAATCAGCTAGGGTACTGCCCTTGATGGCCTTTTGTGTGACATGTATGATGTCAAATTCTGATAACTGTACTTGCCATCGGGCAATCTTCCCAGTGATTATTGGTTTGTCGAACACGTACTTAATCGGATCCATTTTGGAAACCAACCAAGTAGTATGCCTAATCATATACTGCCTGAGTCGTTGTGTTGCCCACGCTAACGCACAGCACGTCTTTTCTAACGGCGTGTAGCGGGTTTCATAGTCGAGAAATTTCTTGCTCAGGTAGTAGATGGCTCGTTCTTTCTTTCCCGTTTCATCTTGTTGTCCTAGCACAGCTCCCATGGATTCATCAAGCACGGTTAAGTAGAGGATTAATGGTCTTCCCTCGACAGGTGGCACCAATACTGGTGGATTGGCCAAGCACTGTTTGATCTTTTCAAAAGCTTGCTGACAACCCTCATTCCAAGATTCGGAATGATTTTTGCGCAACAGCCTGAATATTGGTTTGCACGTGTCAGTCAACTGTGCGATAAACCTTGCGACGTAGTTCACCCTGCCGAGGAATCCTCTTATTTCTTTCTCGGTTTTAGGAGGAGGCATTTCCATTATTGCCTTTGCTTTATCGGGGTCCACTTCTATGCCTTTTTCACTGACGATGAACCCGAGAAGATTACCCGACCGAACTCCGAAAGTACACTTAGCCGGATTTAGCTTAAGTTGATACTTGCGAAGCCGGTTGAATAATTTTCTCAAATATTGGATATGGTCCATTTCGTCTTTCGACTTTGCGATCATGTCGTCCACGTATACCTCGATTTCTTTGTGGATCATGTCGTGGAATAACGTCACCATCGCTCGTTGGTAGGTGGCACCCGCATTTTTGAGTCCAAAAGGCATCACCCTGTAGCATAAAGTGCCCCAGGGTGTAATGAAGGAAGTTTTCTCGCGGTCTTCCATATTTATCTTGATTTGGTTGTACCCAGAGTACCCATCCATAAAGGAATAGAGTGTGTTCGTGGCTGTATGATCCACTAGTGTATCGATGTGTGGTAAGGGAAAATCGTCCTTTGGACTGGCACGATTCAGATCCCTGTAGTCAACACAAACTCTAACCTTTCCATTCTTTTTAATGACTGGCACGATGTTAGCCAGCCATTCGGGATACTGAGATACAACCAAGAATCCCGCGTCTAATTGCTTTTCGACCTCCTCCTTGATCTTTAAAGACCACTCGGGCTTGATTCGTCGGAGCTTTTGTTTGACGGGTCGAAACCCTTCTTTTAGTGGTAATTTGTGCTCGACGATGTTAGAGTCCAAACTGGGCATATCATGATATGACCATGCAAATACGTCCTTATATTCCCTTAACAATTGGATCAAGTGTGCCCTTATTTCATCACTGATATGGGTCCCAATGTTGATCTCTTTTTTCTCTTGGCCCTGCCCCAAATTCACGGTCTCCAATTTCTCTTGATACGGTTGGAGTAGACGAGCTTCTTGATCTAGCAGTCTTTGCAGGTCCGGAGAGATGGTCTCCTCATCACTGTCCAACTCAACCCATTCACCCTCAACTTTCGGATCCCGGTCGGAGCGAACAATCACAGACATAATTGTTTTATTGGTTCTGTTTTTGGTTTAGAATTATTAATGTTAATGAGAGAAAGAGAGAAAAGAACAAATGAGAGAATGATGTGTGAAAAATGCCTCTTTATTGATATGTATAAAAAACTGTACAAAAAACCCTTATTTACATGAAAAGGGTCTCATGATCTCGGGT
Source organism: Cajanus cajan (assembly GCF_000230855.2). Lineage (NCBI taxonomy): Eukaryota > Viridiplantae > Streptophyta > Magnoliopsida > Fabales > Fabaceae > Cajanus > Cajanus cajan. Next base: position 16,270,631 of record NC_138520.1, on the reverse strand, counting down.
ACTGATCATGAGTCCCAAAAAAAAAATGTGGGGGGGCCCTATCGTGGCTTGCTCTTCTCTCTACTCCTGCTTCGGCAGAGGGTTCTTGCTCACGTCGGGCGCTGTCGAATCAAAAGTGACCCACCCAGCATCGATAAGGTCTTGGACCTTATATTTGAGAGTTCTACAGTTCTCCGTTGAATGCCCCGGTGCCCCCGAATGGTATAGACATTTGTCTTGCGGATTGTACCAATCGGGGTAAGGTGGATCAATTTTCCTTGGTGGAATGTAAGCTAGAAGATGAGCTTGTACTAGCTTCGGCAGGAGGTCGCTATATGTGGTCGGAAGTTTATCAAACTTCTTCACAGGGTTGTACTGCGACTTTCCCGACTTCGAAGCGGAGGAAGATGAAGAAATAGTTATGGCGTTGACTCCTCCCTCCTTCTTCTTCCCAAAGGTCTTCTTAGCTTCAAATGATTGGGAATGCTTAGCTAGCTTCCCACTTTTCAGCCCTTGTTCCACTCTTTCTCCAATGGTGATGATGTCCGAGAAGAGTGTTGTCGTGTTCCCTATCATCTTGTCATAATAGGGACCGGTCAACGAGTTTATGAACAAGGACACCGTCTCCTTATCCGATAGCGGGGGCTCTATTTGTGCCGCCAACTCCCTCCATCGTTGGGCGTACGCCTTGAAGGATTCATCATTTTTCTTGCTCAAGGCTTGAAGATCGGACCTATCGGGTGTTAGGTCGATGTTATACTTGTAGCGCTTGAGAAAGGCGTCGGCCAACTGCCTCCATGTACACACCTGATTTCCATCCAACTGCATATACCAGTTGAGTGCGGTGTCAACCAAACTCTCTTGGAAGCAATGGATTAAGAGCTTTTCATTAGTAGCATATGCAGCCATCTTTCGGCAATACATAGTGAGATGACTTTTGGGGCAAGTCGATCCCACATACTTTGGGAAATCTGGCACTTTAAATTTGGGAGGGAATTGGATGTCCCTCACCAAGCACATGTCGGCGGCATCTTTGATATCGAAATCATGCCCCTCCATAGCCCTTAGCCGATCCTCGAGAGCGTGGAATTGTTCCTTCGAAACCTCGGGCTCTTTAATTATAATCCCAGCTCCAAGGGGTACAGCTCGTGGAGGATCTAGCTCATGCTCTTCCTCCTCCTCATGATGGGACTCATGGTCACTGTGGTGAGACCCATGTACATTATGGTGACGCATGAGTTCCATCATTTGCGCCATTTGCTCTTTGAGCTGTGAGAGCTCGGCCGTAAGCTTCTTATTTTGTTCCTCCAACGCTTCCATTTTCTTGAGTTTCTGCGCGCGCGTGAGGACAGAGAGATGACCAGCCACTTTCTAAAATGAATGCTTAATCTAATTAGTTTATTTATGGAATGAATACACTCTTGACATGAGCTTGGTAACCTTCCATCTTTAAGGCGCTGCCTTTTTAAGACGGAGGTTTACCACCCTCTTGACTTATGATCTCTCCCCAACGGAGAATCTCAATAGTCATGGGTCTCTTTCACTCATGTCAAGGGGTATTGGTGAGCCTAAAATGAATGGTTATGAGGATGCATGATGTCTTATTGGTAATGATGCACATGCTCCTCACTTTTATTATATTTTCACACATGGTCTTTCCTCTCATGTCATGATATTTTTCATGCATGGGGGTTATTCTTAGACCTTATCACGAGGTTTATTATTAATGCACAAACAATGTCACATAGACCTATACACAAACAATTCACTCATCCACGAACAGTCACGAGCGAATCACGAGGTAGGGGTATCCTGCAGAAAAGTGCATATTCAAGGAGGTTCTAACTGTTCTCACCGGTCTGAGGCCCCCAAGGTGCCCCCATTATAGGGACCCAATCCCTCTCGTCGTAAGTCGATGGAAAGTTCCAACGCACTGTCGGACTTGAGTTCATGGTTTTCACCTTGAGTGATGCTTTCCGACAACGGTCTACGGGCACCTATAGACCCATTCGACAACCGGCCGTACTAACATCCACTCCCTATGGCTTTCCACTCATGCCCCCGGGTATAGAGGGAACTGTTGTGTGCAAAGGTTTGTGTGCAGTTTTTATTTCAAACAATTGCAAAAATTTAAACATACAACAGTTATTAAAAACCACATAGATAAAACATGTTATCATACAAGCGAGGGGTAATGAAGTAATTTTAAACTATTATTTTAGAAATAATCCATCACTAAATGGGACTGACTCTCGAGGCTTCCCCAGTGGAGTCGCCATCTGTCGCCACCCCGCCGAAACGGACTATGGCATTCGCGACGATGGTTGGACTCCTTTTAATTTTTGAAAAGTGGTGGATTGTTAGAACGACTTATTCTCAAACTGAGACCTCATCGAACTAACAATTTTATTAAATGATTCACCAATCCATGTTAATCCCAAGCGGGACCCTCCATGGATTAGTGGTTTTCGCAAAAAGAAGGGTTCTTGGAGTCGCCACCAATGTTTTACTCAAAACATTGGAAAAAGATATAAGGCAATTGATTTTTATAAATCAACTTCGGCCATTACAACCAGAGTTGGGTAAGGGAGTCGGTTACGTGTGAGGAAGGTGTTAGCACCCCACAACGCCCCTTTAGGGTTCCCTATGACGGATTATTTCATAAATAACAGTGTAAAATTACTAAATTACCCCTATTTATTATGAACGATTACGAATTAAATATTTACATGATGGAAAGCTATAAACGTGTAATGCAACAATCAGAAAGCAGTAAATAAAAGCGGTAAAAGAAAGGATTTGGATAAGAAACCTTTGAAGCGTGCTTTTATATATTCAGATGAAGTCTAGGAGGCTTTTTGGCGCTCCTTCCCACTACAAGCTCGCTCGCTTCTCTCCTAAAAGATAATTTTTACTATGGAAATCAAAAAGATTTCCCTTCGACTAGTTCGAATCCTCAAGCTAAATGCTCAGAACTCAAGAACTTTGTCGGATCGGCTCTTGGAGAGACTTCTAGGGCAGAACACTGCTCAAAAACCCCAGAATACTCAGCAAGAGGGTGGAAAAGGTGTGGAAAAGTGTCCAAATGTGTGGAATGACGTCCTATATATAGGAGTGGGGCGCAGTACGGCCTCTGACATCAATACGGCTGTTGAGATTTCCGTTGAAACACTTTTGTTAATATTTGTAAATTCGTTTAATTCTATCAACGGTCTCAAACACGGCAAGTATACCGGCCGTTCAAGTAGTAAAAATATCGTATCCACAGGGATTAGAAGGTAAAATAAGCATTTATTGACTATTCGTGACTAAAGAATAATTCCAATTTATAGTTTGTCATGTAAATGTGAGATGAAGAGCATGACTATTGGAATGTTAAAACTATAAAAAGATTAGTTTTAGAATGGGAAAGAGTAGAAATGGGATAATGGTATTGTGAGGCTGTGGGGGTCAGATTTCACCAAACGTAACACTAATGTATCCTTAATCTCTTGTTGAATTCATTGCTTAGTCAACCCAAGAGTTTACTCAAACCTAATCCCTTAGAGAAAGAGCCTAGGTGCGGATATTGAATATCAATCCCTTGAGTACCCAATATCTACACCCGCATTACGGGCTAGGGTTTAAGACTACTAATGGGTCAAGCTCTATCCCTAGATACAATCTCCACTAGGCATATGTTCCAGAACTAATTTCAAAGGTATTTCCCAATACTCAATGGAACCTTAAATCATGCAAAGGGTGATCAATCCAAAGCAAGCATTAAGCAAAGAAACAAACACAACAATGAATGAAACAACAAATATATATATATCATTGAAAACGTAAGGATTACAATAGAGTATGTTGGCTACATCTAACCCCACAAAATGGGTGAAACCACTCAACAAAGAGGGCAAATACAAAATAGAGATGAAAGGAGGATGAAGAACCGAAGGAAAGACCCACACACGAACGGCTCCAAGCTCCGGGAATCCCTTCCACAGCTCCCAAAACGCGCCCAATGTGTGAATAAGGGAGAAACCCTCGAAAATGGCTTCAAATACGAGCCTGGGAGGTCAGATTAGGGTTTTGCGCCCGGCGCATAAGTTGTCGCGCCCGGCGCATAGTCTTCTGAGCACTTTCTGCCTCGTTATAAGCCCGGCGCAATTACTTTTTACGCCCGGCGCAGTGTCTTCCAGAGACTTTCAAGCATTCTCTGCCTTAGAGCGAGCCCGGCGCAATTCTCTATTAAGCCCGGCGCAATTCGTTCTAGAGAGTATTGAGGTACTCTCTGCCTCGATCACGCCCGGCGTGGTGGAGTCTCGCGCCCGGCGCATGTACAACTTCCAAAAGTCCACTGCTCTGTTCTTCTCAAGCCCGGCGCAGCGTCATCTTACGCCCGGCGCAGACACTCTGCTCTGCTCCTTGGCTCCTTATGTTTCCAATCCAAAAGATCTTCAATCCTCAAATCTCTAGCTCAATACCTGTACAAAAAATGAGGTGGATTAAGGTATTGTTAGATGAATTTGGGTTAGTTATATCTGCATACAAAATGAACCAAAAAGAGAACAATCATATTGCAATGGTTCAAAGGATGAGTGGAATTTGTTCAATAAGTCTCATCAAAAAGAGGTAAAATTGAGACTTAACAACTCCCCCAAACTTAGAACCTTGCTTGTCCTCAAGCAAAAGGTAATTAATCTAGCAGATAACAAGTAATGCAAGTGAGTCAATTTCTACATCCTAGTTCACTTGTATCTTCTTTTCGCAAGCATGAACCTCAGATGAATTTCCAATCACAATTATTGCAATAGAACATGACAAGGTGCAAACAAAGGTTTCAAAAGAGATCAAAGAGCTGAGAGGAGTAATGACTATCTGTGTATGCATCCTCACTAGGAAAATGTTTCTCTCTATGCACACTAGTGTATCAGGGTGAGTGTTTCTCTCTAGTCTACTACTCACGCCACAAAATTCAACTTTGCTCTTCGTTTCCAAATGAAACCAGTGGTAAAACAAATGCAGACACTTATCACAAGGTCTTTATTAGGGCAATCTGGGTCAAGCAGGGTCAAGCGGGTAGCAGTTTTATGGTTTTTCAAGGATTGAAGGTGCTATAGCTTAAGAGAGCAAATAAGATTTTACAATGATGTCCCTCTCCATACCCCATTACAACAATTTGGCACATGCCCTTTACCTGATCCAAGCCATTAGCCTTTATGAGATGCATATTTACATTTTTGCATCTTAATATTTTTGTTTTTGTTTTGCTTTTTTTTTTCTCTTTTTTATTTTTTTTATTTTTTATTTTGTTTTGTAATGGCTGACCACATACTTTCTTCTTCCCAAAATTCCCCATTCTTCAACTCCCCCAAACTTATTTGATGTCATCAGTTTGCTCTCTTAACCAAAGCAAGGGTTATGATTAATTTTTCATGGTTTGGGACAAGTGGAAGGTGTGGTGTTTAGGCTTAGAAAGGTATGGGTCAAGTGAAGAGTGGAGATGGCTTTTTGGCTTAGATGGTTAACAAAAGATGGAAATGTGAATGCCTTGATCATATAAGTGCACAACATAAGCAAACCACCAGGGAAACTCAAGCAAAGTCTATCATGCAACCTAAGCGTAGTTCACTCATCAGTGTTTAGGCTCAAACCTCACCCGGCTATGCATGCACAACTATCAAACTCAACTCAGTTCTATGATCAACATTGAAACCCGTATGCAACTAGTTATGAACTAAAGATCTAATATGACTTGAAAATGTCTAGGGTACATGCACCATAACATCAAGCAAACTACAATCCAGAATTGACCACAAGCAACGCAAGTATCAACAAGATTAAAACCTGTGCTAAAGCAGAATATTCACAAAAAGAACCAACAGTGTAATCACCAAAAGAGATAGATATAAAAATAGTTAAAATACTGAAAATAAAAGACAGAAAAATAAATTGCAAGAAACAAAGGCAAACTAAGGTGAGCTCCATCTGCTTCCATCTATGGGGTCTGGTCATCATCATCTTTAGGGGCTGCTCCACCATCAACGGCTCCGTCTGCATCAGCAGCTCCACTCCCCCAAACTTAGGAGCCTGGTCCCCAGGCCAACCAGTATATGCCTGAAGGTCCTAGAAACCAAGAGTGGTCGCGGAGTATAAGCATGAAAAAGAATGGTGAGCACAAAAATGTATACATAGTGATGACCAAGCGACTATAACACAATGGAGAATATCCTTAGACCAAAATTAAGCACAAAATGCATGTACATAGAAATGGACTAAGACAATGCAACACAAACAGAATACAAAGAAACATGAATGAAAAGTAGTTAAATACAAGGTATCAGGAATGCTTTTGCGCCGGGCGCAAAACAGATGCGCCGGGCGCAAAACAGATGCGCCGGGCTTCATATCAGTAAAACTCAACGAGGTCCAAAATCTGATATCGCGCCGGGCATGCATTAAACGCGCCCGGCGTGGTGGTTCTAGAGACCAAAAATTGAGTACTAGGCCGGGCGCAAAAGAGTCACGCCCGGCGCGTAGTCACTTTAAAAGGTCAATTTGCCCAGGTTTTAAATTAGGATCAGGCCTTATTTCCACCTAGACACAGAATTGCCTCATTCCTCACATTCCAAACAAAATGTACCCTATATTTACCCATTCAAACATGATTCTAACAACTAACACATAACACAAACAACATATACCACAAAACATATAACACAAAACACAACACATAATACAAAACAACACTTATAACACAGAACAACATGCAACAAAAATCTAAAACACAGTTCAGATCTCTGGGTTGCCTCCCAGGAAGCGCTTGTTTACTGTCCCGAGCCTAACAGTGACCAACTTGAAGTGCTCTACTCTCCTTCTCCTCCTGTTGCTCTTGTTCCTCCTTGCTTTGTGCTCAATCTGAGGACTGTTCAGCAACTGCTCAGAGGAATTGGTCATTCTAATTTGAACAGTACCTTGCATACAAGAGAAAGCTGAAGACTAGAGTACACAAGTTAGCTTCATCAATTCATTGCTAACAAAAAAAAATAACAGAAAACAATAAAGGATTAAATCACAAATAGCTATAAATACTAAATCGCCATTCTAATCCCCGGCAACGGCGCCAAAAACTTGTTGAGATTTCCGTTGAAACACTTTTGTTAATATTTGTAAATTCGTTTAATTCTATCAACGGTCTCAAACACGGCAAGTATACCGGCCGTTCAAGTAGTAAAAATATCGTATCCACAGGGATTAGAAGGTAAAATAAGCATTTATTGACTATTCGTGACTAAAGAATAATTCCAATTTATAGTTTGTCATGTAAATGTGAGATGAAGAGCATGACTATTGGAATGTTAAAACTATAAAAAGATTAGTTTTAGAATGGGAAAGAGTAGAAATGGGATAATGGTATTGTGAGGCTGTGGGGGTCAGATTTCACCAAACGTAACACTAATGTATCCTTAATCTCTTGTTGAATTCATTGCTTAGTCAACCCAAGAGTTTACTCAAACCTAATCCCTTAGAGAAAGAGCCTAGGTGCGGATATTGAATATCAATCCCTTGAGTACCCAATATCTACACCCGCATTACGGGCTAGGGTTTAAGACTACTAATGGGTCAAGCTCTATCCCTAGATACAATCTCCACTAGGCATATGTTCCAGAACTAATTTCAAAGGTATTTCCCAATACTCAATGGAACCTTAAATCATGCAAAGGGTGATCAATCCAAAGCAAGCATTAAGCAAAGAAACAAACACAACAATGAATGAAACAACAAATATATATATATCATTGAAAACGTAAGGATTACAATAGAGTATGTTGGCTACATCTAACCCCACAAAATGGGTGAAACCACTCAACAAAGAGGGCAAATACAAAATAGAGATGAAAGGAGGATGAAGAACCGAAGGAAAGACCCACACACGAACGGCTCCAAGCTCCGGGAATCCCTTCCACAGCTCCCAAAACGCGCCCAATGTGTGAATAAGGGAGAAACCCTCGAAAATGGCTTCAAATACGAGCCTGGGAGGTCAGATTAGGGTTCTGCGCCCGGCGCATAAGTTGTCGCGCCCGGCGCATAGTCTTCTGAGCACTTTCTGCCTCGTTATAAGCCCGGCGCAATTACTTTTTACGCCCGGCGCAGTGTCTTCCAGAGACTTTCAAGCATTCTCTGCCTTAGAGCGAGCCCGGCGCAATTCTCTATTAAGCCCGGCGCAATTCGTTCCAGAGAGTATTGAGGTACTCTCTGCCTCGATCACGCCCGGCGTGGTGGAGTCTCGCGCCCGGCGCATGTACAACTTCCAAAAGTCCACTGCTCTGTTCTTCTCAAGCCCGGCGCAGCGTCATCTTACGCCCGGCGCAGACACTCTGCTCTGCTCCTTGGCTCCTTATGTTTCCAATCCAAAAGATCTTCAATCCTCAAATCTCTAGCTCAATACCTGTACAAAAAATGAGGTGGATTAAGGTATTGTTAGATGAATTTGGGTTAGTTATATCTGCATACAAAATGAACCAAAAAGAGAACAATCATATTGCAATGGTTCAAAGGATGAGTGGAATTTGTTCAATAAGTCTCATCAAAAAGAGGTAAAATTGAGACTTAACAACGGCCCGTACTGAAGTTTTGAACTACAGTACGGCCGTATTGAATTCAGTACGGCCGTACTGAAGTTCAAAAACTTCAGTACGGCCGTATTGGTTTCAGTACGACCGTATTGTAGTTCAAATTGTTCAGTACGGTCGTACTGAACTTCTAGGAGGCCGTCCTGAGCTCCAATCCTCCCACATCCTTATTTTAAGCTACTCTAAGACTTCTGCACTAATGAAGAATCATCCTAGGGTCTTCCAGGGTCTTCCAGGAGTCCTTTCGGCTGACTTTCCTTAGGTCTTCGAGAGTCTTCGAGTCTTATTTCTGACCCGGACAATTTTAGGGGTCTACAGAGACTAAAAAGAGGAATCATACTCAATACTCATATTGAGCATAGGTCTAAGAAGCACCTCCTCTATAGAAGCCTTTCTAGCCTCCTAACCATGGACCTAGTTAAAGGCCCAATGGTCATCAAGTGTGAGCCTCCTTGGATCAACCTTCACCCTTCTTGGTCTTACCTCTTCCAAAGGGATCCTTGGGGATTATATTTCCATCATGGTGAGTGAAGCTGGGAGGCCAGGAGTGGTTGATAATACTTGGACCAGGAGTGGTTCTGACCTGGGTGGTCCATAATACTCACTACTAGCCTGAAGAGGCTGATAAGAAAATACTAGCATTGAGGAGTGAAATCCATGGGCCAGAAGTGGTCAATAATACTTGTACTTAATTATTTATCTAGTGGAACCCTTCAGTTGAAGGAGACTGGACGTAGCTCATTTGAGTGAACCAGTATAAAAATGATTGCATTGTTTTATTTATATTTCAGACGCAAACTCTTCTTAATTGACAAATCATGTTAAAAACTTCGTCTACTATCTATTCTTCATTAAAACCATTTTTCAAACGAAGACGCAAATTTTGTTTAACAAATATATTACACTGAAAAGTTTTATCTACTGCTTATCCTTAAATGAAACTATCTTGAAAAGGAAAATGCAAGAACTTTAATTATTATTATATAAACCATTTTCCTCAGCAGACGATAAATATTTCAGACGCAATGACCTTGTGTTAAGAAAACTCTACATAACCGTTTGATATCTAAAAGTGCATTGGACGAAGAAAATTATTCTTGCAAAATGGTTTAAAATTCCTTCTTACACACACACACACACACATATTCAACCCCCCTTTCTATGTGTTTCATGTCTAACTTTATGGAAAAGGAAAGTGGTATTTGCAAGTTGCTAGATTTAGCCTTCAGTAGTCTATGCACACTCACCAACTATCCTACACTCTAGTTAGAGCTAACTCATTATTCTGGTTCTTCATGACAGTGATCCCAATCTTTTTTGGAACCACTTGTACAAGGCTAACCCACTTGTTGTCATAAATAGGGTAAATAATCCCTTCTGCAAGTAAGGACTCGTTCTCTAACAAAATTTAATGCATTCATATGGCTAGACTACTTCCAGGAAGGTCAACTAGAGTCTAACCAATGGCTCTCCTATGATCTCTCAAAACCTTTAACAGTCTATCCTACTAGTCAGGTAGAAGATTGTTGGCTATGATGATTGGAAGCCTCTAATTTTCCTCTAGATAAGCATACTTCAAATATTCAGGTAAAGGTTTTAGCTTCAAGGATGGTAGTTTCATAATAGATGGTAATGGATGTGAGGATTGTTCAGTTGCAAGCACAATATTTGGAAGCCACAATGGTGGTGAATCGTCTACTGGTGTAGCTACATCTCTTGTTCTCACAATAACAAAATTGATCTCTACACATATAGCACACATAAATGATTCATCACAAGCACAATGTAAGTCTGCAAAATCAAAAAAAAATGAGAAAAATCATGCAAATTAGAATATGTATATGTGTAATCCTCAACAAGTAAATCCATGATATCTAAATAGAAAATAAGATGGTTCTTTGTTGGATGTTTCATTGCCTTAAATATGTTAAACTACATAAGATAATCACCAAACTCCATAGCAAGAATCCTTGCATGCACATCAATCTTGGTCATGGTTGTTCTTAAGAACGGTCTCCCCAAAATCAATCAGCATGGCTAGCTGACTCATCCTGCATGTCTAAAATGTAAAAAATCTCCAGTAAAAATCAAATCCTCAACTTAGACTAGCACATCTTCCATAACTCCAAGTGGATGCATGAAACTCCTATTTGTTAATTGAATAAACACACTTGTTGACATCAAATCTCTAATTTGCAATGATCAAAAACCTGATGCAGAAATGACATTAATGGAAGCACCAATGTCTAACATTGCATTTATAAAAAAAATACTCCCCTATAATGCAAGGGATAGTGAGGGTTTTAGGATCTTTGCATTTCTATTCAGCTTTGGTAACAAATTTGTAGAAATTTTTGCAAAAAAGTAATGCAAAACTATTTCTTCCCACATTCATTTTCTCATCTCCTTTCAACTTCCTCTTATGAGTGTACAAATCCTTAAGCAACTTTGCATATTTTGGAATTTGTCAAATGGCATCAAGGAGAAAAATGTCAACTTTCACCTTCCTAAAGGTTTCCAATAACTCATTATCTAGCTCAATTTTTTTTTTGTTGGTGGAACTCTAGTTGGAAAAGGAAGAGGAATCTAATTTCTACTACATCATCAATTTTTCTACTATAATGGGAACATGATTAGATTTTGCTGCAACACTAGTGTGTTGCACCGATGGTAACTCCTTTCCACTCCTCAAGGTAATAACACTAACATTTCCCTTTGGCTCCTTGTGACTATAGGTGGTTAACCATGGTGGCTAATTGTCCAATTTGTGTTTGTAAGTCTAAAATGGTGGCATTCATATTTTGTTAAAATTGCATGTTGTTTGTTGCCATCTATTTCATCAAATCCTCCAAAGAAGTATTTTTGCTACTATGCAAGTTGTTGAGCATGATGTTGTTGGATAGGTTGTTGTTGTTAAAATGGAGGGGGCTAATATTTACTTGAACTAGCAACTTGGAATGATCTTTGTTGTTGTTATTGCTATTGTGGAGGACCCTATTTTAGGTTTGTATATTCTTTCCAGCCAAGATTGTATCTTTGTGGGTACGGATCCTATTTCTATTATTGTTGTGGAAGTCTAAATTGTTGGCCAATATACATTCCAGTAACATCAATAGTTGGATTTGTAGTTTCTTGTAGTGTAGGATATGCATCTGTTAGGTGTTCTGGAGAAGCAAAAATACCATATACTAATATTGATGTTGCACTCACTTACTATTGTTATTGTTATTGTTGTTGCTGAGAAATGGCTAATTGCCTCACTAATTTCATAAGTTTAGTTAACTTGTTTTCTAGCCTTTGGCTATCTACAACAACTACTACCTCATTTACTCCCTTGAAAGATCCTCTAGAACCAAATTGTTGAGTGTTTGGTATAATATTTGTAATAAGTTGTTTTACAACTAATAATATCTTATTCATCAATGCCTCTTTACTAGCTGCATCTATCATAATCTTATCCATTAGTGAGAATCCCTCATAGAAATATTGAATCAACAACTATTAACTAATTTGGTGGTGAGGACAAGTGGAACACAGCTTGTTGAATCTCTCCTAGTACTCATACAATGTCGCACCATGTTGTTGACTTATACCACAAATCTCTTTTCTAATTGTTGTAGTTTTGGTGGCAAGGAATTATTTTTCAAGAAATAACTTCTTCATTCATTCCAAGTAGTGATGGTTGCTAGTAAAATATAAGTCAATTTTTTGTTGCACCTTCCAAAGAGAAAAAAAAGGCCTTTATTTTGACATGATCCTCTAGAATAGTTGGTGGTCTCATGGTAGAACACACCACATGGAACTTTTTAAGGTGCTTGTGAGGATCTTCATCTACAAGTCCATGAAACTTGCAATAAGTGGATTAGTCCAGATTTAAGCTCATAATTCACTTCCACATCAAGATATTGAACACACCAAGGTTGGTATACAACATTAGGTGCAACCAATTCCTTCAAGGTTAGCTCATAGTTATTCATATTTTTAAATTCAGGGGTATAAAAATGTAAATTAGAAATAGAAGTTAGATCAACAATAGTAGAAATAGAAGTTAGATCAACGACAGTAGGACTAATAATTACTTTACTATGAACTAATTTTCTAATATTCAATATCGATGAAATGTTTGTTATATTTTAGGAACAAAATCCTATAATTCACCAAGATTAGATCTAGTCATGCACTACAATACAGATACAGAGTAAAATACAACTAAGTAAATAAAGAATTGAAAAGTCAATAGAAAGTCAAAGACAACAAAAAAGTCAAATACACATCTAACAAGAACTATAACATACAAAATCCTACCAAATGAATTTTAAAAAATATGGGACCACTATAACACTTTCATACCATATTTCCTATTTCTGTAACTTTTTTGTGATTTTAAAAAAATTCAAAAACAAAAAATGTTAGAAAAGTAATAGAAGAAATTTGGCAAAATTCCAACTCAATTAGAGCAACTTCGGCCAAATGACCAAAATACCCCTATCAAAGAATTTATCAAACACCTAGAAGATGAAGGAATTTTCCAATTTGAAGTCAAATTAACACCCATAGGGTGTATGGTTGTTAGATATCATGTTTAAATATTGGACACAAAGTTTGAGCTCAAGCAGATAATGTTGAAAAGACCAGTAGAAATCATTTTGGTTAATTTTTTTTCCAATGTTACTGATGGTGTAGGTTGGAGAAGTGGATGATCTTGCTTCTTTAGTGTCGCAACCTGAAAATTTTCGATCTTGCGACGTATGGTTTAGACATCCTTTTAAAAGTCTCATTAATTAAGGAATGCCCGGACACCAGACTAATCCTTAATTAATGGTTTTTGAAAATAGGTTCATGGAGTCGCCACCAATATTTTACTCAAAACATTGGAAAAAGAAAAGGTTTTTTAAAGATCCAACTATGGCCTTGATAACCAGAATTGGGTTCGGGGGTTGGTTACGTGTAGGAAAGATATTAAGCACCTCTACAGCGCCCTTAATTGGTACCCTATGATGAAGTTAACATTATAAGAATTAATGAATTAAATATTGAATCCCCTTTATTAATATTTATTTACATGCTTAAAATATAAATCATGCTTAAAATATAAATTAAGCGATTAACCCTAAAATATCTACATTATGACGTTTATTATAACAAAAAAAAAGATAAAGATAAGAAATAAAAGGAAGAGAAGAAGATTAGCTGAAATACCTCTTGAACAAGCTTTATTGAATCTTCAAATATGGAAAAGGTGCTTTGTGGCGACCTTTCACACTACAATATGCCTCACAAATCTCAAGAAATAAAATAGGAGGGAGAGAGAATATAGAGATGCGACACAAATCTCAAAAAATATAATAGAAGGGAGAGAGATAGAGAATTTTCGTGCTCAAAGGAGTCTTATTCGAAATTTCTCTGGCCGCCTAGAGAACTGTGCCCAAGGCTTCAATTTATAGGGATCAGCAGTGGGCCAGAACGGCCTGTTCCGGTTTCGGAACGACCCGTTCTGGCCCAATTATTATGTGTAAATTTCATACTCTGGAACGGCCCTTTCTGGAAACGGAACGGCCCGTTCCAGAGTAGAAAGTAACACAAATTTCCTTTTCCAGAACGGCCCGTTCCAGATTTGCCTTGTTTGGAATGGCCCGTTCTGGTATTGGAACGGCCCGTTCCACCCAACATGTTAAACTGATTTCAGTTATGTTGGAACGGCCCGTTCCGGGCTACTGAAACCACCTTATTTGGCCTTTAGGCCTTCTGATGTCTTGTCTTATTGTTTTCCTACTTCGGAAGCCCCTTCCCTTCGTAATGGAGGTCCATTTCTTTGTTTGTGTGCCCCCCGAACGAAATTGGGTGTCTACATTTAGCCTTCACCAAAAGCTACGAATCTTCTTCTTAAGGTTGACTTTGAAAAGGATTCTTGTAAGTGAGGCAAAGGAAAGCTCACGGTCAAGTTTAAGAGAGAAGAGTTTCCTAAAGCTAAGGCTAAGAACTTTCGGTGACTTTTCGGGAGAGAATTGGCTGAACTCAATTCAGAAATTCTCATATATGATCAAAAGTGCATACAATTGAATGAAGGAAGCCTTATATAAGGACAGATCAAGCTAGCTAGTGGCGCCAATTCAAAGGAGCAAGTTAGGCGCCAAAATTTGAATTTCAAATTGTATTTGAAATTCAAATTTTGAATCACCCATGTACCTATCTGTGAATGGTGCTCCTAGCATCATCTAAGTTTAATTTAAGGTGTATTTGAATTGAATTTAGACGCACATGTGCAACACCAACAATGCTTAATCCATGCGATCCAAATTCAAGTCAAATGACTCCTAAATTAAATTTAGACTAAGCCTAATAGTCCTATTATAGAATTCTTTCTATACTCCTATTTTAATGGGCTAAATACATTGTCCAATCAAATACAATGGAAATGAAAAATTACAAGAAGTGAAATGAGCCCAATATTGGGTACCAAAAGCCCAAAGGTCCATGAAGCCCAAAACTAGGCCCAATAAGCCTCAAGCCCAAAAAGTCCTATTCTAAGGCCCACAATACAAGACCAAATAAAATGTAATCCTATGCTATTCAACATTCAATAGAAGGTGTTCATCCATGCAAAGCCCATGTGAAGAGAACCCTAGGCCCACTAAGCTCTGGAGTAGTCAAATCTTCAAGAAGTCTTCTAGTCATAGCTCTAGTGGTTGGACCCTTAGTCAATGCTCTTTCATCAGTTACTAAAACAAAAAAATTGAAAAAACAAAATAGAACAACCAATATTGAAAATAGAATAAATTCAACATAGCAAATATGTAATACAAAAATGCAATTACAACAACCACTTAAAACAGGACAATTACGAACAACACCTTGTAACCTGCACAATTATTGAAATTGTTAGTACATACAAAAATATAATTATACGTATTATGAAACCTACACAAATTAACAAAAATGGTTAGTATATACAAAAATAATTGAACATACAGTTAGTGTGCATGATAAAATTCAAGGAACTATGACTTGTGTAACCAACAACAATATCAAATTTAATAGGCACTATTGAGTTACTATCAAATTAAACTAGTTTCCCCTAAAATTTTGCAATATAGGGAACCTTAGGTTAAAATCTAGAGACACAAATCATTGAACACGAATTTTACAATGCGAATTAGCAAGGAAATTTTTTACAAATTAATAGTTTAAATGCAATGCTAAACTGTATGAAAATTAGATGATAAAATTGAATTCAATTAGAGAAATATTAATTCAAGAAGATAATTATTGCAGTTTCAAAGAATAATCTAAATTCCACCATTTAAAAGTTCATTCAAACAAAGAAACAAAGAATGCAGTTGCATTCTATGATATTTCACCAGAAACACAAATACAATCAAAATTTGCAATTTTTTGTGAAATTCAATCCACACTACTAGAAAAATAGAAATTAGAGACGGAAAAAATCCGTCACAAAATTAAAGAAAATCCGTCACAAAATTATTAGTTACGGAATTTGTGACGGATTTTGAGTCGTCACAAAAAATGGCGTCACAAAATATTTAGTGACGGAAAAATTCAGTCCGTCACAATTAGTGACGGAAATATGTCGTCACTAACTAATAAATTTTTTGTCGCAATTTGTGAGGGAACGCATTCGTCACAAACTATGAGGGATTCAAAATCCGTCACAAATTGTGAGGGATTTAAAATCCGTCACAAAATCCTAATTTTTTATTTTTACGAATTTTTAAATAAAAAACAATTACATTATTCCAGATTTATTAATTATACAATATATATTATTATCACTTTTTATTTCTAATCTACAAGTCTTAATTATTAATTTTCAGATAATTGGCAGTGGTAAGATTCGAACCCCTTACCTTCTACTCATTCTAACCTTAACACTCCTTCTCCAGCCATCTGAGCTACCTTATCAGTTCAGTACTTATTTAACAATATATATATAAATATGAAAGAATATCAATTTTTATCACAATAATATCAAACATCATTAAACATCAAACTAATAAATTTAAATTAGATTCATAATTAAAATCATAATATAATTTATTTTAGAATTTTTATTTTATTAAATTAATTGAAAATTAATTATATTTTATCACTTTTTAATCAAGTGAATGAATGATAATGAATTAACAAAATTTTTAAAATATATTTTAATTGAAAGTATAATTTTAATAAATATTTGAATATAAAAGTATTTTTATAATAATTAAATGAAAAATATTTTAAAATTTATTTCTCTCATAACACCACTTAAGTAAAAATTTTCAAAAAAAACTAATGTTGATTGGACCAAACTACCCAATACGTACGGACTGAGTTCTGTGTGATATCCTCCACCAAAAAGAAAAGGACAATAGACTCCGAAACTGTAATGCATAAATAGAATTTGAAAATTAAAACAATTTATTCGAAACGGTTACACGAGAAAAAACGAAAAGAATAAATAGTTATTTAGATTGTGAAACTTGTAATCAATTACTAAAACCTTATATTCAATTACTAGATGATTTTATAAATTTAACTTTAATTCAAATACTTATAATCCTTTAACTAATTTTTTAATTAATAAAAAATATTATAAATAATGATTTTTTTATAATATTTATTAAAATTATACATGTAACACTTAAATCCAAAATAATGATCAAGTGCCATAAATTCTCCAGCATCAACTATATATATATATATATATATATATATATATATATATATATATATATATATATATTATTTTTACATTACTTGCATTAACAGATATTGATCTGCTATATTAGAATCACATCTTTATTAATTTATTAGGGAATGTTTTTACTTTCATATATTATTTTATAAATTATATATTATAAATTATCATAAATATTTCTTAAACTAATTATAAAAATTAAAAGAAGTTTAAATAAATGCAAATGACAAAATCCTAATTTTTTATTTTTACGAATTTTTAAATAAAAAATAATTAGATTATTCCATATTTATTAAATATATAATATATATTATTTTCACCTTTTTTTTTTCTAATATACAAGTATTAATTATAAAGTGTATTATATAATATATATAATACATTTTATAATTAATTATAATTAATTATATATATTTTCACCTTTTATTAATTATATAATATATATTAAATTATTCCATTTAGGTATATTATAAAGTATGATGATAATATTTTTATATATTTATTGATAGACTTAATTGTACTTTTTATTAAATGATCAAGCACAATAAATTTTCTAGCGTCAACCATTATATATATATATATATATATATATATATATATATATAATTATATATCATTATATATCATTTATAAATATACTTTTATATATTTATTTTTTGCTTTTTTAGTTAAAATTGAATTTAATATTATATTTTTATAATTTCATAAGTATTTTTAAATTAAAAGTTTTTTCCTAATTCATATTTTAATTTCTTATACTTCAAAATGACAACTTATTATTTAAATTAATTCATTTCTTATGTTTTAATTTTTAATCTTTTGATGAAAAAAATATTTTAGTTTCATAATTTTTTAATTATTTTTTAGCAAAATATGATTTATTTATACATAGTTCTTAAATATAATAATTGTGCAGTAAAATTTTCTATTTTGAGAGAGATACGTAATCCTTCACAGATTGTGACGGAATTTGTGACGGAATACAATTTTTAAAAATATTCCGTCACAGAATCCGTCACAAATTGTAAGGGATTCAAAATCCGTCACAAAATCCTAATTTTTTATTTTTATGAATTTTTAAATAAAAAATAATTAAATTATTCCAGATTTATTAAATATATAATATATATTATTTTCACCTTTTTTTCTAATATACAAGTGTTAATTATAAAGTGTATTATATAATATATATAATACACTTTATAATTAATTATATATATATTTTTACCTTTTATTAATTATATAATATATATTAAATTATTTCATTTAAGTGTATTATAAAGTATGATGATAATATTTTTATATATTTATTGATAGATTAATTGTACTTTTTATTAAATGATCAAGCACAATGAATTTTCTAGCGTCAACCATTATATATATATATATATATATATATATAACTATATATATATATATAGTTATATATAATTATATATAATTTATAAATATACTTTTATATATTTATTTTTAGCTTTTTTAGTTAAAATGCAAAATAATATTGTCTTTTTATAATTTCATAAGTATTTTTAAATTAAAAGTTTTTTCCTAATTCATATTTTAATTTCTTATACTTCAAAATGACAACTTATTATTTAAATTAATTCATTTCTTATGTTTTAATTTTTAATCTTTTGATGAAAAAAATATTTTAGTTTCATAATTTTTTAATTATTTTTTTAGCAAAATATTTTTTATTTATACATAATTCTTAAATATAATAATTGTACAATAAAATTTTCTATTTTGAGAGGGATACATAATCCCTCACAGATTGTGACGGAATTTGTGACATATTTTTGTGACGGATTTTCGTCGCAAAATTTTTTTTTTATTAGTGACCCCGTTTGTGACGGAATTGTTAGAGACGGAAATTTTTCCGTCACAAACTCTAAAAATAAGTAGTCCGTCACAAAAATAAAATTTTCGTCACAAAAGTCGTCACTATTAGTGACGACATTTTATCCGTCACAAATTTTCGTCACAAATTTTAATTTTTTTAGTAGTGCCAAATTGAATTTAGTTTTGTGTTTTAAGATGTTCACATTCAAAAGCAAAAAATGAAATTAAATTTAGATAGAAGAAAAGTTATCGCAATTATTGTGTTCTTGAATCGGTAGAATGAATTTAACCATACATATTCATCAATGTGCTACACAAATTTGTGTAGAGAAGAAGAGAGAATAAAATTCAAACATAAAAGGATAAATGAGAGAGAATTTTGGGAGAGTGAGAGAAAGAGAGAGAGAGAGAAACTTCTAAGATAAAAAACTCAATTTCTGAAAAATGAGATATATCATATCAAGTGTACATGTGTTGCACTTATTTATAGACTACACTAATGGGCCTAATCAAAGTAATTAAAGGGCCAACCCACTAAATCAACTAATTACATCACTAAAAAAATCCTAACATTACATTCTAAAAACAAAATATTATGCAGGGCTACAACTTTGCAATGTATTTTTGGGTCATTTCAAAATAAAAGCAACCAAATGGTCTAATACCATATCCTAGAAATAGATTAATAATACAATAGCCAATCCTAAGCTGTTCTCGATGTCACATATTCTATCAGAGCACTTTCCAAACAAGGACTAAGCCTTGTCACTAGCATCATCAAAATCTCAACATGCCTCACCTGCATCAGAAGGATCTAGGAAAAAGAGAAGAAACGGGTCAGAGTTCCTTTCTCTAGTAATTCTCTCTCAAAGGTTCTAAAGAATAAAAGATTTTAAGCTTTGTTCAAAATAGAAACCTTATATATTTTTCTGCTTAGGGTAAACTGGACATCTGGCCAGAGACCCTCACCACTTACCTAAGCACAATGTTATAAAATCTGTTGTTATAATGATATTCTTGATGGAGGGACGAATTGTTGTTTCCAACATTCTAGCTTCTTCAGCTACTAGGTCTTCCTCTTTTTTTGCTCTTCTACCTCTAGTTGAAACAAAACCTTGGTGCACTTGAAAAACTTCTATTCTTCTTGTAACATCCTGAATTTTTGCTAATATAATAGTTTAATTATTATTAATTTTTATATTTATTGGGATTATTTTCTTATAATTGTTTTAATTAATTAAATGGGTTTTATAGAATATTTTAGAAGTTTCTAATAATTATGACTATTTTAATTAAATAATAAATATTTATGAAAATTATTTTGTGTAATACTTATTAGGGAACTATGTATTCTTATGATATTTTATTATAATAAGTATTTGGAGAAAATTATGTGTTTTATTGTAATTATTTATATATTTTATTTTAATTATAATTGTGTTGGAAGAAATAGATATATTTTATATATTATATATTTGTTAATTATTAAATATTGTATTTTATTATTAATAATTATATTTAAGTTATCTTATAAAAGGGAGAAAGTGTGTATAATATTAATAATATTATTTTATTTTTATTATTTTAAGAAGGGAGTTATTAGAAGTTTACTTACGTTTCATTCTCCTGACTTCTTATTTATTTTCTTTCTATGCTCTGAAGACCAAGGAGAACCAAGCGAAAGAGACGAACCAGATTCTACCCGTGCTTCATCTTCTATTCATTTAGTTAAAGGGGGAGTGAGAAACCTCACTCGGGGGTGTGAGAATAACTGTTGGGTAGCAGAATTGATCCTCAATCCCTTGCCTAATAGGAACAGGCACTTTTTGAAAGTTTTCTGTTTTTCTTTCTGATTGTTCTATTATGTTCCTTGTGTGATTCTGAGTGTGAATATGTGTTCAATTTCAAGAATAGATAAGCTTTGATATGGATTAGAGTGTTCTATGGGTTCCTACGGGACACCCTACGAGAACAGACAAATTCTAAATGTTTTCTGTTTTGGCTTCTGAGTTTTCTGTTGTGTTCCTTGATGATTATTGAGCATGAATGTATGTTTAATTTTGAGTTTGGATATGTTTTGATATGAATTAGAGTACTCTATGGGTTCCTACGGGAAACCCTATGACAAACAGACAAATTTTAAATGTTTTCTGTTTTGACTTCTAAGTTTTCTATTGTGTTCCCTGATGATTACTGAGCATGAATGTATATTTAATTTTAAGTTTGAATATGTTTTGATAGGGATTAGTGTGCTCTATGGGTTCCTACGAGAAACCCTATGAGAAACAAACAAAATATGAATGTTTTCTATTTTAATGTTTGAGTATTTTGTTATGTCCCTTGATGTTTGCTGAGTGTGAATATGTGTTTAATTTAAAAAATAGATAAGTTTTAAGCCATGTTTGAAAGTGCTAATGGTGTGAGAATTGTCTTATTATTGTGTTAATGTAAGTGACGTGTTTCCTATGAGCATGATGAGGATGGGAATCTTTTATATGTGACCTTGTGACTATGAGTATGAGAAATGTGAAATGTGAACAAGTGACATGAAATCTAATGTGATATGATAGGTAAAGGATGAGTTCATGAAGTGTGAATGTGTGTGACATGCATCATGTGCATCTATGTGACAGGTACGATATGGAGTACACCGTTAGGGAAGACCCTCCTTGTGTAACAGCTTGGGGGAGTCCTAGGGGATAATGTAGTTTGGATGTCTCGATTCTACCCATTTGTGAGCACGAGACGTAACTTACATAGCTTTGCTATCCCGACCAGACCCTAACAGTGCATCCTTCTAGTTGAGAGTGTATGGGTAGCTCCCTACGTGTACTCCTAGACTACCTTAGGTGTGTTGTTTAGGCAGCACACCAGTGATATGTGATATGTGACTGGCGCCACATGCATACATTTGTGAGTTGTTGAGTCCATGGGATCATTGCATAATGAGTGATTGTGTATGTGCTATTAATGTATGTATGACTTGAGTTATGCTTGATTAATGTGTGCTTTATGGTGTGCTTTGTTATGATTTGTGTGTGTTGCTTGACCGTTATTTTTACACCTTACCCTGAGTGAGATGTTTCTCACTCCCCTATTTCTCCTTGTATGTGTTGAAATTGTGTTGTAGGTGATTATCAACATAAAGATGTTGGTGATGAGGCTTAGACTTCAATTGGGTGTGCTCTGATAGGATATGTGACTTCGGGGCATAGTTAGGCTTAGTTTAAGATTTCATTATTGTTATTTTGTTTTAGAAAAACACATGTTCCATTTTCATGTAAATTTCGCATTTGACGATGATTTATGTTTACGAATGTAAATTCTTTACTCTTATGTTAGTGGAACCATGATTTTAATTCAAAAGATTTATTTACTCCAAGAATATGTTTTCATAATTATTGTATATGTATATTGGGGTAGAGGGTGTCACACTTCTTTCTTCATCTTAAGCTTGGCAAGCCCAACACTAGGCATCTCTTCTTAGATTGTTGAGGTTGAGGAGCTTGGTTTTATGGTTGTGGTTGTGGTAGTTGAGATAGAATAGGTTGAGGGCGAGAAAGATGAAATAATATAGGCTTACCATCTGAATCAAATGAATACTCATGAATATGAATTTTGAAAGGTTTGGATACAACGATTTTGGTTTTGGTTTTAAGAGGTAGAGGAAGGGCTTGTGCTTAGGTTTCTATTTAGGCTTGAGGATGGCTTTAGAGGGAGAATATGCTGGTGGTAGACCTTTTTAAGGGGGTTCTTCTTAAGGCTCAATTTTCACTTCACATGGCATCCTTCTCTTTTGTGGAAACAATAGGCATCCCCCATTCTCTTCAAGGTGATGGAGGTAACCTCTGCAACCTTTTTTCCTTTCTCAAAATCAAAGGTGTTGATACCAACACTCTCAATAATCTTGTTAAAAGCATCACATAGGGAATGGGTGTTCCTTTTCTCCTTTCTTGGTCTCTCTAGCTGAGAGATCATCCTATGGTTGTACATTAAATTGGGTAGATTGATTTTCACCCCAAATTGATGTGACAAAGTCAAAAATGATCCACATCAAAAAAATTATCCTTAGAGCCAAACTTAGGGATAAATATGTTGAACAACATGTTATGCAGCAAGTAGTATTTCACTAGATACCCTTCGTTTTACAATTGCTGAACTATAATGCTCTTTCCAAGCAAAAAGGTGATCTTAAGGTATTCCTCCAAAGGGACCTTAGTGTTGCTGGTTTTTTGAGTCTTGGGTGCTATTTGGGAGATTAAGGTTTCTATTTCGGAGAGAAAGATGAAAGTTTGAGGGAGAATCAAAGAGAGTAATGAGAGTTTCAAAAATGGTTAAGTGTTTGAATGTTTGTGGGTATGGCGGTTTTTGTTTTTCTAAAATGCGTTAGGTGAGGCGAAAGGACAAGGAAAGTTATTATTGATCAAGAAACTAATGAATACCATTTAAAGGGATTAACTTAGGTGTTTATTGGGTATGTTGTACGAATATGACTACTCTAAGTCTTAGGCCTTTTTTTTTTTGTATTTGATATAGGTAGATTAAGATTTCAATATTTTACATTTATTAGTCATTGGTGTATTTTTTTATTATTGTTGATTCATGATTCATTTTATACATGTGTTATCGACACAATGTACGACTTGTAAATAGATTAATCATAATGTTTAATTTATAAAAACTAATATATATTAGAAAGAATGCTTGATGCACACAGAATAAATACTTAGAATTAATTGTAAGGAGCGAAAAGTAATTGAGTAAGGTTCTAACCAAATGAAAGGCTTTAGTGTTTTATGTAAAGCATGCTTCTAGATAAAATTTTTTTATAGAAAATCCTTAATTAAATTTGAATTGAAATTATTGATAAGATGTATGATGAAAATATACATGTGCATTCTAGATTAGGGTGTCACAATTGGTGTTGTTCACCAATTATAATTGGTCTAACACTCTTTAGGTTCGATGTCTCAACGAATTCACTTTACGACCCTTCACATAATGATACTTCACACAACTCCTCATTGATCAAAATCTTTCACTGGTTTGAACCCTTCATAGGTAGACATTTTTGAGATAATCATCTACTTTTAGAATCAATAACTGGTCCCACAAACCAATACTAGACTTTTTAGTGTTTTGTTCTCACTTGTATGCTTTTTGAGAAACTTTTCAGAAGGTTACTTATCTCTAAATTATTGTAAGTCAGACACACTTAATTATGAAGTTATTTTGTGATGAGTTACCAATATGTAGATGCATTTTATTGGTATAGGTAGTGCAAATTAATTCCTTAAAGTCATCCTAAACTAGACGATCTCGCACTTTTACAAATCTATGGACCCCACTCATTTTGGTATGTCCGAATTGTTATAATTGGTGTTTAATATCAGCAATATACACTTGCATTTGATGCATATCTCATATATTTTTGCATACTATTAAGGTAAAATCTCAATGCTGATTAGAAAACAATATTAATCATATCTAAGGAACTGTATCTAAGTTTTATCCGACCTAAAATTAAAATTGAATATAACATTTTTCATATTTTATATCCTTCTATGTGGATTTGAGCTAGAAATGAGATAAACAATATGTAATCTCACTAAAAATCCTCCAATTCTATAATTAGTCAATTAAAATACTTTATCTTAATATAAACTTTCCTTTTTAAAAAAAAATAAATAAATAAACTCTTAGTAACACTCATAGTACTCAAGAAATTATAATTTTATCTTTCATTTATCTTACATATAAGATAAATAATGAAGATATCAAACATGATTAAAGGAGACTTAGTATAGTGAAGTAAAATACTATTATAATAATAATAATAATAATAATAATAATAATAATAATAATAATAATAATAATAATAATCACAGTAATTTAATTTGATAGGATATAGCTCAATTAGCTGAACATGACTGAGATATAACTCTATTTGTTGAACATGAACTCTTCAGTAACATGTACCATGCTCGAAAATTATCAATAAAAAATAAAATAAAAAACTCCGGTGTTTTCTTAAATTTTACCTTGATTAATACTCTATGTTAAGTGTCACTCATTTCTAAGATGATCAAGCGTGAAATCATTATTTCCAAGCCTGGAAGGTCTTATCTTCCATTTATTGCACCTTGATATCAAATAATTTTATTTATTTCATTTTATGTCAGATACTACAAATTTGATATTCAAATTCCCACTTTGAAATCTTTCAATGACATAATATTTGGTTTGTATAACGTCATCTAGAAATACAAGTAGCTAGGCATTGTGGTTTCTCTTTAAAAACCACTACCACTATATATCTCAGTGGGTCGAATAATAAATTTAATGACCTATGCCAAATTAAGGGAAAAATCAATACTAGCCTGTTGCATTGTAAGTTGATATAAATAGGTAAAGAGTCTATTTGGACGAATAAGACATTGAAATTAAAGTAAAAAATTTCTTGTAAGCATATAGTTTAGTGCTGCCTCATTTATATTTAATATTAGATTAATTCGGTATGATTTTGGTTTAAAAATGAAAGTGGATTCTTTCAGATAAGAATTGTTGGTTCCTACTTTGCTGCGAAAATTGCTTCAAGGAATAAGGATAGGATATTTTATTTTATATGATAAATTACATGATGGAGATTATCTAAGAGCTTAATTTTAAAATGAAGTGATTAATATTTAACTATTACACTGTTTTCATAGACAAATTATTAATCAGTTCTGTTAAACACACAAGTCACGTGAACGTAGTTTAGTTTCTTATTTTATTTTTGGAACATTGTATAAAGCATGACCATAAAAATGAAAATTACATCACATATACTGTTAATGTGAAAAAAAAATATACTGACAATTAGTAAAAAGTTATTATTAGTATTATTTTAAAACTAATTATTATATAATTGAATAAGCTTATTATATTTGTTTTTAAATGACACTTCACACAGTTTTTTGTCTCTTATTATTATTATAGTAAACGTTTGTCAATAAAAGATATATTTTGATAGTTGCGTACCAGACGGCTGCGTATCACTGGTGAATTATAAAATTTGAGCGTGATTATGCTCCATGATTTAGACATAATTAATATATATATATATAGAAAGAATTTATTTATTTTAGGAGTAAATTTACTCATATTTATTTTGTTTAATAATTCATATTTTACATTAAACTTGAACGATTTAATTATTGAATTAAAATTTTTTAATGCATATATTAAATTTGTAAATTTTTTAAAAATTTAAAAACTATTTAATACTTCATTTTATTAATTCAAATTAATGTATAAAATAATTTTATGATTATCTGTTAATTTTAATTAATAAAATAAAATATCAAATAATTTTTAATTTTTTTAAATTTATAAAGTTAATATATACATTAAAAACTTTAAATTTAATCATTGAAATTTGATTTAGAACATAAATTATTAAACGGAATAAGTCTAAGTATATTTACTCTTAGAACAAAGTGATCTCTCTTTATATATATATATATATATATATATATATATATATATATATATATATATATATATATATATATATATATATATATATATATATATATATTAAAAACAATGTGCGAATAGGATAAACTACCTAAACTTGAGTCACCGATGAGAAAGTGAGTGATGCAGTTTTTATGTGTTAAATATTGTAAATAAATCCTCAAATAATCAATTTGTTGGTTTATGACTAATTTGTTGGAATGGTACCATCATGAAAATCCATTATTTTAAATTTCTTAATCAAGATTCTTAATTCAGTAAATTGTAGCTGTATTCATTTTACAGTGATCTTTGATTTTGGGGGAAATTATGGACGAAGTAGGTTGATATCAGAAAAGAAGTATGTCTCTTAATAATTTATCATTTCATCTTCTAATCAAACAACAATCATACTCCCATGATAGCAAGAATGTACTTTTTAACATAACATTGGAGTTAGTTAATAACGGAAAAGAAAAATTGCCTCTGCAACTGTTAATTATCTATAACAATTATTATCCTATGTAATTAAAACTTTTAATATATAAAATAATTTTACATTTATTTTTTTTTAAAAATCATATAATATTTTATTATATAGATTTAAAATAACATATAAAATATTTTTATCATTATTCGTTATTTTGAATAAATGAAATAAAATATCAAATAATTTATATATATATATATATATATATATATGAGGAACCAAATTATTTTAAAAGTAACTCTGTAAAATTACTTCATTCAATAATTCATATTCTATATTAAATTCAACAATCTAACTGTGAAATTTTCTACCCCTCATGCTAACCAAACTTATAACTATAATGGATATAAAACCAAATAATAAAATAATATTACTAAATAAAATCAAGTTCGCAAATCTCCTTAGACAGGGGTATCACATTAATAATAAAATCAACACAAGAACTAAAACAAAGGTCTAATAGAAAGAAAACAAAACCTATCATGAGGTCCTAACATGAAAATCAACTAACAAAAATAGAATCCTAAGTACTGACTAAATGTTACATTCTACTAGAGCACAACCCAATACAATTCTTAAGTCTCATCTCTAGCTTCGACATCCTCATGATGAACCTCACCTGCAAGAACACACCAAACACTAACAAGAAGAAAAAGAGAGTGAGAAGCATCTCACTCTAGCTATCGATGTAAGCTATAGTCGAGTAGCCATACAACATGCATTACATACATATTTACATATATAGATTAATAGATAGCAATTGCACACTTAAATAATTCCACATATAGTCATAGGCAATATTTATGATTCACATCCATTCAATACATACCATATTGTTCATAACAATGTAGTTAACATTGTTAAGTCAGACAAAACAATTCCCAGAAAGGTTTTGAGTGTGACAAATATAATGCACGTGGTTATCTCTAACAAGTGTGTTAGTGTTTCAGAAGAACATAAGTACAAGTAAAATGAAGAACAAGCATATGCATCAGATGATACAAGACGACAGACGAAAGGCTAACACAAGCATCCAATAAGGCCAAATCAAGAACAATGCAAAACTGTGTCAAGCACAACCTAAAACGCAACATAAAGACGCAGACGAAGGTTGGACAAAGATCAAAAAGAAAGTCAACTGAATAATCAGACGAAGAACAATACAAACTGATAAGCATTTCAGACAAAAATGAAAGTCTGACCATACACAAGTTGATCAGACAAAAGGAAAATTCAATGCGTTAATGACAAATGCTCAAACAAAGGTCAAGGCTTGAGCTACATATAGACTACCAGACGCAGACGAAAGTTGTCATGCAACCACCTGAGGAATCAAGTTTCAAAGGACAATTTGAATATCATCCACACTCATAGGAGAACACACGAAGTCATCGTAATTGTGAGAAGAAAAGGAGAAAGGAGAAAATCAAGTGCAGAACTAAAAGCATGCACGTGTCAAAAAAATTACATTACTTTTTCAAACAAGGACAAAATTCCATAGCTATATGACTTGAAAAGGACAAAAAGGTTCCTAGGTCTCTGCTAAATTTAGACACTGCTGCTACCAAGACAAGAAATACTTCACGCAAGGTTTATCACAAGAAGCAACATTTAATGCAAGAATCTGAGCATTAAATGAGAAGATCAAACAAGTCGTGAACGACTATATCTGCTTTAACGGACACTTGCAATGGGCAGATTTCACAAGACTATATATAGGTCTCAACATCAAAACTAAAAAGGTTGGCTGTTTGGCCCGAAATGGTTCAAGCGAGAAAAAGAATGATATCCAGCCCATGATGCAACTAAGGTTAGCGAAAATACACACAGAAGGGGGGGGGGGGTTGAATGTGTGTGTTAGGATTCAATGGAAAATTTTAAAATTATTTTCGCAAGCGTACTTTTGGTTGGCAAACTTAAGCAGAATTTTCGTCTAGTGATTTTTGTTGATCCAAACTAATTTTCAACGTACAAAACTAAGTAGATTAGGTTTTCGTTTGAAAAATTTTTATCGTCTAGTAAAGGTAGTTTTTACAAGGTCAAGTAAGTTTTCGTCCAAAGCTTTGTTGAGAAACGAAATAGATCAAGAGAAAAACATGTAATACTAAAATGTGGAGAGAATGCACAAACAGTTATACTGGTTCACTCAATCTGAGCTACGTCCAGTTTCCTTCCGCAGAAGGGTTTCACTAATCACAAAGGATTATAAGTATTTTTAGCCACTTCTGGCTCGTCAACTAGACCCTAGTATTCTTAACCACTTCTGGTTCACCAAGTACTTTCGACTACTCCTGGCCCGTCGGCTACACTCACCAACGCTAGTATTCTCAACCACTTCTGGTTCACAAGTATTCTTTCTATCAACCTCTTCAGGCTTTACAGTAATTGTAGGTTTTGAGTGTGTGTATAACTCTCATAGAGAGGATAACGAAATTTCTACACTCACTAAGGTGCGTAACCTTAGCTTTTCAAAGATAAGTGTCTGAGTGTTTGGTTACTCTCGTAGAGAGGATGAACTATTGGCAACACTCACTAAGACAAGCTATCTTAGTTTTTACACGGATATATAAGAAGTGCTTTGAGAAGAAGAATAGTTGAAACTTTGAAACTCTTGTATTTCTCGTTTTATTCTTTTTCGTTCTGTCTTCTCTTCTTCTTGGTCTTGATACTTATATACTTCTGATAAATCTGCCCGTTGTTTGAATTTTTAATCTATCCGCTGGAGCGTAATCTTTTGTTGATGTAGATGAAAGCTTCATTCATGTTCATGCAGATCTTCTCATTTAATGCATTTGATCTTTGCATTAAATGTTTGCTTGCATTCGTGGAGCCTCTTTGAGTAGTTGATTTCTTCGATATCTGACTCCAATCATGGTCTACGTATATTTGTACTTTTCATCATTTTAGCCACTGCGGTGCTGTCTTTTCCTGAAAAGTAGGTGTCTTTTCTCTGACGCACTTGACTTTGACTTGGGAAGCATTCTTGAACATTTTTTTTATTCACAACTATGTCCTCTTGTGTTTCTTGTATAATTCCTTTCAATGTGATTAGTGGACTTCAGACATGTTTTAGTATTCGTTTCATCGTCTAGTTACTTCATGTTACATCTGGTCTTGACGCTTCTTATCGTCTGAGTGTGGAAGTGATAACTTCGTCTTTTATATTGATTATTCTTGATGGTCACTTCATGTCGATGCCTTGGACATTGATGTCAATATATTGTCAAATTTTTGTCTGATGCCTCAGGATTCTATTTGATAAACTTTGTATCTGATTTGAGCCTGAATTAACATTAGCCTTGATGCTGGCCTTTCTATCATCTGATATTTTGTCTAGCCAGATTGTGCTTGAACATATTCCATTGTTTGAACTTTTTTTTTTTTACTGATCCACTAATGCACAAGTCAGTAATAACAATATATATTATTGTTCCGGCCAAAGGGTGGACTAGGGTTTTTTCCTAGATCGTGCCTTAGAGCCAAAACATTCAAAAGTGTAATCTGTCTTCTTAACTCTAGGGTTTTGGATTTTATAGTTTCTTGTTCACGGGCCTTATGGGCCCCGTGAATATGGGGATCTCTTTAGCCGTTACAATCTGGAAAATACTTGGTGAGTGAAGGTGGGACCTCGCCATTTACTGAGTGTCCAATCAGATAATGACCGAGTAAGCCTTTATGGGTGGGAGTCGATCGGTATCTGGCTCTAAGAGGGAGAGTCGGCCAAGGTTACAGTCGGGTGAGTCGGCCAAGGTTACAGTCGAGTGAGTCGGCCAAGGTTACAGTCGGGTGAGTTGGCCAAGGTTACAATCGAGTGAGTCGGCCAAGGTTACAGTCGGGTGAGTTGGCCAAGGTTACATTCGGGTGAGATCAGGTCGTGAATCGGCCTAGGAAGTGCACAGGTTTATAGTCGGCCTCACACGCATAGTAGCCCTTATATTCAGCGATACCAATCGGCCTACGGCCGAGTCGGTGACACCAATCGGCCTATGACAGAGTCGGCGATACCAATCGGCCTACAGGCGAGTTCGCGATACGAATCGGCCTACGGCCGAGACGGTCCATTTGCCTTCCAGCCCTTAGCCTATAAGGAGAAAAGGCTTAAGGTGTAGTCCTTATAGTCCGAGATACCAATCGGCCTACGGCCCAGTCGGCGATACCAATCGGCCTACGGCCGATTCGGTGACACCAATCGGCCTACGATAGAGTCGGCGATACCAATCGGCCTACAGGCGAGACGGTCCACTTGCCTTCTAGCCTTGAGCCTATAAGGAGAAAAGGCTTAAGGTGTAGTCCTTATAGTCCGAGATACCAATCGGCCTACGGCCCAGTCGGCGACACCAATCGGCCTACGACAGAGTCGGCGATACCAATCGGCCTACAGGCGAGTCGGCGATACCAATCGGCCTACGGCCGAGACGGTCCATTTGCCTTCGGCCGAGACGGTCCATTTGCCTTCCAGCCCTTAGCCTATAAGGAGAAAAGACTTCAGGTGTAGTCCTTATAGTCCGAGATACCAATCGGCCTACGACCCAATCGGCGATACCAATCGGCCTACGGCCGAGTTGGTGACACCAATCGGCCTACGACAGAGTCGGCGATACCAATCGGCCTACGGCCGAGACGGTCCACTTGCCTTCCAGCCCTTAGCCTATAAGGAGAAAAGGCTTAAGGTGTAGTCCTTATAGTCCGAGATACCAATCGGCCTACGGCCCAGTCGGCGATACCAATCGGCCTACAAGTGAGACGGTCCACTTGCCTTCCAGCCTTGAGCCTATAAGGAGAAAAGGCTTAAGGTGTAGTCCTTATAGTCCAAGATACCAATCGGCCTACGGCCCAGTCGGCAATACCAATCGGCCTACGGCCGAGTCGGTGACACCAATCGGCCTACGACAGAGTCGGCGATACCAATCGGCCTACAGGGGAGTCAGCGATACCAATCGGCCTACGGCCAGGACGGTCCACTTGCCTTCCAGCCCTTAGCCTATAAGGAGAAAAGGCTTAAGGTGTAGTCCTTATAATCCGAGATACCAATCGGCCTACGGCCCAGTCGACGATACCAATCGGCCTACGACCGAGTCGGTGACACCAATCGGCCTACGACAGAGTCGGCGATACCAATCGGCCTACAGGCGAGTCGGTGACACCAATCGGCCTACAGGCGAGTCGGTGACACCAATCGGCCTACGGCCGAGACGGTCCACTTGCCTTCCAGCCCTTAGCCTACGAGGCGAAAGGGCTTAAGCAAGTACTCCTTAGATCTAAGTCGGAAATAAACCGAGATATTATATGAGTCATCATGTGGAAAAACTTGAATTTTTGCAAACCAATCGCCCAAACTCCGATTAAAACAATGAATGATAAATTTTCTAGTTAAAACTTGTATTTTGAAAAGGCAGTTGCCTACACGCCGATTACATACGCCGACCTTAAAAAATGAGTGACAAAATTCTTAAGTGTTATTATCTGAAAAGGCAATCGCCCATACGCCGATCGCACATGCCGATCTCATACGCCGACCTCAAAAAGTGAATGAAAAAATTCCTGTTATTATTTGAAAAGGCAGTCGTCCATATGCCGATCTGCATTACCATTGAAAAATAATCCAAGTTAAGAATTCAATATCACATGGGATGATCGCCCAAGTTCTGACTCTTTTTGGTGATGAAAATGACCAAGTTACAACGTCTAATGAGTTATTTATACTCGCCCAGTCGGATTTTTACCGATCAATCACGAGTTTGGTTTTCGAGTTATTTATACTCGCCCAGTCAGATTTTTACCGATCAATCACGAGTTTGGTCTTAGAGTTATTTATACTCGCCCAGCTGGACTTTTGCCGACAATCACGAGTTTGGTCTTCGAGTTATTTATACTCGCCCAGCCGGACTTTTGCCGACAATCACAAGTTTGGTCTTCGAGTTATTTATACTCGCCCAGTCGGACTTTTGCCGACAATCACAAGTTTGGTCTTCGAGTTATTTATACTCGCCCAGTCGGACTTTTGCCGACAATCACGAGTTTGGTCTTCGAGTTATTTATACTCGCCCAGTCAGATTTTTACCGATCAATCACGAGTTTGGTCTTCGAGTTATTTATACTCGCCCAGCCGGACTTTTGCCGACAATCACGAGTTTGCTGCCTTTAAATAACACAGCTGTCGATCATGGAAAGATAAAAGAGATGGTATTTAATAAAATTGGAATTATTGGTTAGTGGTGCCTCGTTAAAAACCTTCTCAGCAAAAAACCTTTTCACATTTTTATATGGAATAAAAATCTCTTGGGACGACCCCAGCTTCTCGGCTTTTAGCTACCCTTTTGTTGATTTGTCCCTTCTCCGTCTTGATGTGACTCAGGGCGAAAGCTCTCACCTCCGACATCGTTTGACAATTCGCTTTCTTCAGCGCGATGTCGAAAGCTCCAGACCTTAAGCCCTTCTAGAACGCGATGACTGCCATCCTTTCATCCAAGGACGCTATCCTCCAGGCGACCTCATTGAACCTTTGCAGAAAGTCCTTCAACGACTCCTCCCGCTTCTGTTTGAGGTCGAACAAGTCCGACGTGATCGGTGGTTTCTTCTTGTTAGCGGCGAACTGTGCCATGAAGAGCTGACTAAAGACATCAAAGTCGGTGATTGATCGGTCAGGGAGACCACTAAACCAATCCAGTGCTGCTTTTTTGAGTGTACCCATGAATAGTTTGCAGCGGACTTCCATACTTCCTCCACAAATCAACATTTGAGCGCGGAAATCCGTCAAGTGCTGACTGGGATCCTGAGTTCCATCAAAAAGTTCGACTTGGGGAATCCGATGATCCCTTAGGATGGTCTCGGCCTCTATGGCCTCCGAAAAAGTTCGAAAATCTCTGGGGACTTCCATCATGATATCTTCCTCCACCGTCCTTGCGTTGGCCGTTATCATAGCTTGCATCTCGTCCGCCCGCCTCATAATCTCCTCATTTTCTCGTTGAATAGCCTCCTCTCTCTCCCTGGATCGCGCATTCTCCTCCCTCAAAATGTTGATCAATGCCATCATCTCCTCCATGGCAGGGTGTTGCGAGTCGCTGTTGGATGTGCCGCCTCTTTCACCGTAGCCCCACGGTGGGTGCCAAAATGTTCCGGCCAAAAGGTGCGCTAGGGTTTTTTCTTAGGTCGAGCCTCAAAGCCAGAGCATTCAAAGTGTAAAATCTGCCATCTTAACTCTAGGGTTTTTAGTTTTATAGTTTTCTTGTTTATGGGCCTCGCGGGCCCCGAGAATATAGGGATTTCCTTAACCGCTCTTATCCGTAAAACACTACACGAGAACAAAGTTGGGGCCCTACTTTTGCTAAGGGATGACATCCACATAGGGAACTGGGATCGGTTACCGACCGACTAATACCGTAGAGAGGGGATTACTCGGTCATTGACCGAGAGGGTTCTTAGGCGAGTGGGATCAATTACAATCGGCCAGTCCCCTCCTATGAGGCATAGTCGGCTGTAGACCGAATACCTCTACGAGGGGGATTGGTTTAGGTTCTGATTGATTCTTCCAATGGACGGGAGCCAAGTCGGACCACGTCCTCCAGTCGGCTCCCGACCGGGACGGTCCACTTGTCTTCCAGCCCTAAGCCTAGAAGGCGAAGCGGCTTAAGGTCGAGCTCCTGAGGATCATCTCGGTAACCAATTGCAAGGGGTCATTCAGATGACCGCCTCGACGAGGATCGAACCTTGCTTACCCTGTGTTGGAGCCATGTCGGACCACGTTCACCAGTCGGCCCCCGACCGGGACGGTCCAATTATATTTGTCATATTCAAAACATTAGTGGGAATTTTGCTTCGTCTGACTTAACATCAACGAAACTAGAGATAGAGCATATAGAGTCAAATATATCATAGTGTATTCATCTCTATAAACTAAGGAGTTCGAAACATGTGTATCTTAGGAAAAAAACCATAGTGGGAGTGCCATATTTGTATCCTCTCCATGAGAGTAAACCAAACACTCAATCGTCGTAAAGACTAAGGTTGCATACCTTAGTGAGTGTAGAAACCTATGTATTCTCTCTATGAGAATAACCCATACACTCAAACCAAACCTGCCTAGTTAATATCGTAAAGCCTGAAGAGGCTAGGGAAAGAATACTTGTAAAGCCTGGAGAGGCTAGTCAAAGAATACTCACTGCTAGCTAGAAGTGGCTGATAAGAATATACTAGCGTCGACGAGTGAAGCTGACGGGCCAGGAGGTGGTCGAGAATACTCACTGCTAGCCAGAAGTGCTGATAAGAAAATACTAGCGCTGGTGAGTGAAGCTGGCAGGCTAGGAGTGGTCGAGAATACTTGGGGAGTGGTTTAAGAATACTAGAGCTGGTGAGTGAAGCTAGCCAACCAGGAGTAGTTAGAATACTTGTGACCAGGAGTGGTCGTGACTAGGATGGTCTAGAATACTCAAGACTTGGAGAGGTCGAGAATACTTGGACCAGGAGTGGTTCTGACCTGGGTGGTCCATAATACTCACTACGAGCCTGAAGAGGCTGATTAAATAATACTTGTACTTAATTGTTTATCTAGTGGAACCCTTTATTTGAAGGAGACTGGATGTAGCTCAGTTTGAGCGAACCAGTATAAAAATACTTACACTATTTTATTAAGCTTTAGACGCACTTTCACATAGTTGATTTAACCTACTGAAAACTTTGTCCATCGTTTATCATTTGTTACAACTATCTTCAGACAAAAATCACACATGTTTAATTTATTATCATAAAGGACGACTTGTGG
The DNA here is from genome assembly GCF_000230855.2 of Cajanus cajan. Lineage (NCBI taxonomy): Eukaryota > Viridiplantae > Streptophyta > Magnoliopsida > Fabales > Fabaceae > Cajanus > Cajanus cajan. Next base: position 16,234,752 of record NC_138520.1, on the reverse strand, counting down.
TTAATAAGCATTTTCTTTAAGCAGACGATGAAATTCCTGGACGAAGAATCATTTTGTTAAACCAAACCTGGGTAGTTTTTATTTAACAATTACTAACATCATTTTACAGGACGAAAAGAAAGTTTTCTTGAGAAAAGTTTTTAAAAATACCTTTGTTCACACACATACATATTCAACCCCCCCTTCTATGTGTTTCATGTCTAACTTCAAACATGAAATTCCTATACTATAAACATGTGGCGTTAGTAAAACAATTCAATTGTTACCCTAAGGCACACTTAGAATAGCCTAAGAGAACATGTTGAGTCATGTCATTACAACACTTTACACTAGAAGAAATACATTAGGGCATGTTGGGATAATGGTGTAGGCCAAGTTACACTCCATGCACACAATGGGCAAAAGTGGGGTGTTAAGTCAGACGAAGCGATTCCCAGTAAGGTTTTGAATGAGACAAATATAATACATGTTGTTATTTCTAACAAGTGTGTTAGTGTTCCAGAAAAACATAAGTACAGGCAAGTTGAAGAATAGAGCATGTGCTACTTCCTACACCAGAACCAAGATAAAGGGTAAAAGCCTCAAGCATCAAACGAAAAGATCAAATGAAGCTAAGCCTAGCACAAGAAGGAAAATAATTAAGCTTCAGACGATACAGACCAAAGACGAAAGCTTCAAGAATTAGACGAAACAAAGCCAAATGATAGACGAAACAAATGATAGAGGAAATTGAGCGTCAACAAATGATAAATGAAATTAGACATGAGCGCCAGACGATAATGAATCAAATATAAGCCGATGGTGTGTCAAGCACAACCTAGAGCGAACTATAAGAAATCAGAAGAAGGTTGGTCAAAAATAAGAAGAAAGTCAACAACACATCAGACGAAGAACAACACAGACAGACGGAAACAATGTTTGTCCATCTACAATGTTGACCAGACCATAAAAAGTCAAAGCATTAAGGACAAATGCTCAGACAAAGATCAAGACTTGAGATGCACATGGACTATCAAACGTAGACGAAGATTGCCATACAAGTATTTAAAGAATCAAGTCTAAAGAGACAACTCAGGCATCATCTACAATCATACAAAAGCTCTCAACATGATTGCGTGATTAAAGGAAGAGAAGAAGAAGAAGAGAAACAAGGGCAAAAGTAAAAGCATGCATGTGTCAAAAAAAGTACATCACTTTTTCAAATAAAGACAATGCCTTTACAGCTATGCGACCAGAAAAGGACAAAAAGTTCCTAGGTCTCAACTAAAGTCAGACATTGCTGCTAAAGAAAAGGAAGAAGACTTCATGCAATGTCTATAAACAGGAAGCAACATTTAATTCAAGATCTTGTGCCTTAAATGAAAGATCAAACTAGTCATGAACGACTACATCCTACTTCAATGGACACTTGCAACGGGAAAATTTTATAAGACTATATATATATATCATGACTTCAAGCCTGGAAAGGCTGACGAAGAGTGATATCAAGCCCATGAAGTAATGGAACCAAAGACAGAGCTTATAGAGTCAAATGTACAATATTGTATTTATCTCTGTAAACTAAGGAGTTCTAAGTGTAACTTAGGAACATGCACCTTAGTGAGTGTAGCAAATATTTGTAGCCATTTTGTGAGAGTAAACCAAACACTCAAACCTAATCATCTATATCTATCATTTGTAAAGCCTGAAGAGGCTAGGGAAAGAATACTTGTAAAAGCCTGGAGAGGCTTGTCAAAGAATCCTCACTAAGAGCCTGGAGAGGCTGAACAAAGAATAATAGCGCTAATGAGTGAAGTTAGCAGGCCAGGAGTGGTCGACAATCATCACTGACAACCTGAAGAGGCTGAACAAAAAATACTAGAGCTAATGAGTGAGTTAGCCAACCAGGATTGGTTGAGAATACTCGAGACCAGGAGTGGTCGAGAATACATACTGAGAGCCTAAAGAGGCTGAACAAAGAATACTAGAGCTAGTGAGTGAAGCTAACCACCAAGAGTGGTTGATAATACTCGGATCAGGAGTGGTCAAGAATACTCACTCAGAGCCTGAAAAGGGTGAACAAAGAATACTAGAGCTAACGAGTGAAGTTAGTCAACCAAGAGTGGTTTATAATACTTGGGACCAAGAGTGGTCGAGAATACTCACTACGAGCCTGAAGAGGCTGATCAAAGAATACTAGAGCTGGCGAGTAAAGTTGGCGGGCCAGAAGTGGTCGATAATACTCAGCAAACCAGAAGTGGTGATAATACTTGTACTTCATTGAAAATCTAGTGGAACCCTTCAATTGAAGGAGACTAGACGTAGCTCAATTTGAGCGAACCAATATAAAAATCTTTGCACTGTTTATTTATGTTTCTGACGCAATTTTGCTTAACTGTTATATCATATTGAAAATTTTGTCCATTACTTATTATTCACTATAACTATCTTCAGACGAAAAATACATTTGTTTAATTTATCATCTTAAGAAACAACTTTCTTTTAAGAAACATTTTCCTTGTGCAGACGATAAACTATCATATGCAAAATCTTTTGTTAAACTAACTCTGCACGGTTTTTCTAGGCAATCAAAATAATAGTTTTACTAGACAAAAAAGAGCTTCTCTGCGAAAATGTATTTAAAATTCCTTTGTTCACACACACATATTCAAACCCCCCTTCTATGTGTTTTCATATAACTTCATGGGGCTCCCAAACATAGCTATCATCAAGGTCGTAAATCCCTAAACTTTTACATAAGGAGGACCTTCTCTAGTAATGTACTTTGCATTGTACCCATTACAAACAAAATAGTTTATGCACATAATGCTTGTCATACATGACTTAATACATACTCATATCTCATTCAACTTAAAATATCACAACAATCACAATTGGCTAGGCAATTTTTCCCAAACTTCAACGTGACTAAGTTCAAAATAGACTTATCATCATATGACCATCACATGGTCCACACACAAGTACAACACATTGTATCCCACACAAGTCACATGTTCACAATTCAAACTCAACAATATCCACAACATCATCCAATAACACCTCACCTAGAATTATTATGAAATAATCTAATCATATGTTAATACCTCAACCATAGTCACTAGGAGATCAACATCAAACTAAGCATTTAAATTAATAACTCAACTAGTCTCATAATGATATTGATATCACACATTAATTCCTTAGGTATCACTATCACCAAAACACCTTAAGTCGTTAATACTCAACTCACATCATAACTTAATCATAATTGTTCTCTCCCATAATTTCTATTTCCTAACATTAATATATTTACCTCAAACCATTCATAAAAGTGAACACTTAAAGGATAAAGTCATTCACCATCACCACTTATAAACTATATTTTCATAACTTATTATTTTATGATCTCATGTGGGCTAAACACAATATCTAGAGATATATACATGAAATCATGTTCATCTCAATGATTTTATAAATATAAGACAATTATCTATAACTTCTATGTTTACCTCAATAGTTGATTTTGCCATCTACTATTTTAAAAATTATAAAACCACAACAATTCATCCTAAATCTAACCATTTGACCTCCGCTCACTAATTTGATCATAACATGAGTTCTAAACCTCCTTTTTAGGTGATTCTAATAGAAGTAGAAAGATAACATCCAAATAAAAATATTATAAAGATTACAAAACCAAATTCAACCATTTAAGTCTCCTCACAAGGCTTAGAACATACACAAGTTACATTTCATGCATAAATAATGAGGCTCATCTTCTAACTCACTTAACTTGATCATTTCTTAACATTTTTATGTGATTATTGAGTTTAAAGTATAGTCCCAAATGTGTACCTCTTATCCTAACAATTGAAACTCAATTTGGTTAATTACATATAGAGAAACCACATAAATATCAAGGTATGTTCATACTATAACTTTTAGAACAAAGCACAACTTACATCCAAACTCACTTCTTTCAATCCAATTGATAAAGACATAGATTAATAATTAAAATTACTTTATTATACAATTAATTGCTCAAGTCCAACATCAATTTTACCTATTAATGTTAACACTAATTTTCACTTTGTTTTATAAATCAAAGGTTTCTACGGTAATTATAGGCACTCGTAGATTCACTCATATTTTAATACACATAAAATTGATTACAAATATATCTATATCATCACAAATAACACACATAAGAAGAGTGTGAACAAATTCACAATTTAAACTACAAAATTGGGATTTCTCCGTCACCACAAACAATAACAAAAAAGAAATTGGGGTCAATCTCGCTGAAGCATATAACCCACTCTCCAAAGTGAGACTATTAATTCTTCCTTTACCTTGATGAAAAAATAAAAGGCTTTAGAGTGGTTGCCTTCTAGATCTCCAGGTAGTTCCTCAATCTCTTCAAAGTAAGGGGCAAATAGCATAAACATGACAAAACAATCTACGCTAAAAACCCTAATTTATAAAAATACTCCCACCATTATTTTCTTTTCAAATAAAATAAAAATATATTTAAAGAGTCTACAACATGAATCATATCTATTAGTCAAAATACAAATCTTAGATCCCTCTAGTTTTAAATTTTTGTTATTAACAAGAAAAAAGGTTTTTGATCAATTGTAAAGTTTTTTAAATGACTAGGACAAATCTTCTAATAAGCTACAACTTCTCACTAAGACGCAACTTTTAAATAAGACAAATTCTCTTATAAGATGAAAGTTGCACTAAGATGATCTAGTTACTTTTGCGAATTCGGATAAAGCTTTATTTATAAAAAGATATATGCATTAAATCTTTATCATTTATGATCTATAAAATGAAAAGTGATTATGTCATAATGTTTTCTTAACATTTCAAAATCAAAAATGCTTCCTTGGTACCTATACTTCACAAAAAGGAAAGAAAGACATCTTTTGCATAAGAAAAGCACAAGGAGGTCCCTTCAAACACGAAATTTTGTAATTAAACATGTTTTAGCACTACGCCAACCTGACATACGCATGATTCTACCCACTTGGTACCTAAAAGCTAATAAGTAACTTTTATAAGTAGATAAAAAGTGACAATTTGGCGAAAGCATTTCATGCAAGCATTTATTAAACCAACGAATATTTCTCTCCTCAAGAAGCAAAACATGAAGACAGACAAACATGCCATATGAGAGAAACTCAAGGATTTACAATGGACATCTTCTTTGAAACACCTATAAAGGGAAGTTTAATGATTCAAATAGATAGAGACACAAAAACATGGAGAGAGAAATGGAGAGAGAACACACATACAAAGAAATAATATCTCTTCATTCTTTTTGTAAATTACTTTGTACTTCATTGGTTGTATCACATCTTGAAAAGAAATTAAGCAACTTTGTAAGCCTCTATCACATTGAGTTATTGGGTTTAAGCCTAGAGAGACTTGTTTGTAAAAGAAATACTTGGTGTTTATAGCTTGGAGAGGCTTAGTGTAAAAAGAATACTTCGGTATTTACTTAAAAAAGCAAGTCAAAAAACACTTAGGGTTGAGCTATAAGTGGCTTGGTAAAGAATACTTGTATCTTGTATAAGATAGTGAAACTTGATCTAGTTGGATCAAGAATTGGATTTAGTCTCAATGGTTGAGATAAACCAGTATATTATGCATCATCTTATGCTTTCGTGGAGATATCATCTATTTCATTAATCTGACGAATATTATTTTTTTATATGTTTTCTCACATATCATTTTTTCTCTAAAAGGATATGTTTTCAACATTTAATGCTTTTTAATGTCTCATAATGATTACAAAATGTAATTTGATAAAAGTATGCGTGGAACAAAGGGATGGTCTACTTTTCTGTCTCCACCCATCCTTTCAACTTACCTAACATGTTTTAGAGAAAACCAAAGTTGCTCCATATACCCACCTTTCACACACTTAATCGTTTCACATTCTTATTTCTCTCAAGCACTTATTCTCATTCTCTATTAAACCCCCAAACTCTCCTCTTCCAAAACAGAAATCCTTTAATCTCTCCAAATGGCACCTAAGCTGCAAGCTACTAGAAACCTTAAAGTCCCTATGGAAAAACATTGAGACTTTTTTCTTCCTACAAATATCATTATAGTCCAACAACTACGAGATGAAGGGTATACCGTGAAGCACTACTTGGATAGATCTGGATGGACCAAGTTCGATGAACACAAGTGTGACTAGTTTCATGCTCCTTGTGCCTATTTTTAGGCATCAACTAGGATGGAGTTCATGCCATGGTTAGTCAGGTGAACTCTGTTGAGCTTAGTGCTGTTGAAGCTAAGTGAGTTTTGATGATCACAACACTAACAACAACTTGGAAGCACAAAAACAAAGTCAAAGAAGAGTCAAGAAAATGCTATGAATTGGAGTTGTGTAATAGAACTTAGAAAATAAATTGTTTTGAATGTGTTTTTATATTTTGTGTGCTTAGTATGCTTTGTGCATAAACAAAATCTATGTCTAAACTAAGTAGAGAGTATATGATGATGAATTAAGAAGATTGGAAACTTATTTTGAGGTATAAAATGAAGTTTTAAAAACTAACTCAAAATAATCGATTATCGTTAAATATAATCGATTATTCCAGCTAATAGGCTAAGTGGAATGCCTTGCTGTAATAATCGATTATTTGCCAAAATAATCGATTATCCCAGGAACAACTCTCTGGAATAATCGATTATCCAGCAAAATAATCGATTAAATTGTTCTTGGTTGGTTTCCAGAAAACCTGAAGAACAAAATAATCGATTATTCTTTAAAATAATCGATTATCTGCGTCTGAAACTTTTATAAATAGTTTGAACTTTGAGAAACTTCAGACATTGAGTTAGAACTGATAATCAATCTGTGAAAAGCGTTTTTGTGAGTCTTTGTGACATCTTGGAGAAGTTTTCTTTGTGAAATCCAAGAGTAAAAACGTTTGTTAAAAGCTTTGTTAGAAAATCATCATCATCATATTCTTGAAAGGGGAAGATAAAGATTTGTTCAAGAATTCCAGGTGAATTCGTTCCTTTATTCTTTGTGAATCTTTGTAAAAATCTTGAGAAGGGTTTCTCAAGTGGTAAGTTTTCTTGTAGTGGGTTCTACAAGGGGTGCTTTCTTGGGGTCAAGAAAGTGGTTATCTTTAGTGTTGAAGTATATGCATGTGTGTGTGCTTGTAAACCTTCTTGCTTAAAGATAGTGGAACAAATCTTAATCAGGTGTTGATTAAGGACTGGATGTAGGTCACATGTGGAGTGGCTGAACCAGTATAAAAGACTTGTGCAATCTTCTTCTACCTTATCTTTTACATTGTGTAATTTCTTGGTTGAACTTTAAAGAAGATAAAACTTGATTAACAAGTGTATGTGAATCTTGATGGTTTAAATCTGAATTAGTGCATTGTTATTGAACCTAATTATGTTGTAATCAGGTGGGCATATTGCATTCATATTTTCATAACAAGTCTTTAGAAAAGCTTCATTTGGAAATTTAGTCATAGAAAAGTTTTAAGTGAAATAAAGATCCTAGAAACTCTGATAATTTTTTAAAGGGTCATAGAATCCAATTCACCCCCCCTCTTGGATTGTGCCATTCTTTTCTATCAATTGGTATCTAGAGCAAGGTTCTTGAGAGTTATTCAAGATTTTAAAAATGGCCAACAACAACTTACCCTATGGTGAGGGTGTGTCTATTCATAGACCTCCTGTTTTCAATGGTGAAAACTATGTCTACTAGAAAATTAGGATGAGAATTTTCATTGAAGCTATTGATATTGCTGTATGGGATGCTATAGAAAATGGACCCTATATCCCTATGAAAAAAGATGATGATGGTGAGCTTAAGGAAAAACATTGGAGTGAATGGAGTGATGAAGAAAAGAAAAGAACCCAACATGATAAGAGAGCCAAAAACATTATAACATCTGCATTGTCTTTTGATGAATTTTTTAGAATTTCACAATGCATATCTGCTAAAGAAATGTGGGATACTTTGCAAGTCACTCATGAAGGAACAAGTGATGTAAAGAGATCAAGAAAGCATACTCTCATTAGAGAATATGAGCTGTTTAGAATGCAAAATGGTGAATCTATTTCTGATTTTCAAAAGAGATTTACACACTTGATAAATCACCTTGTTGACCTTGGCAGAAAATTTGAGAAGGAAGAGCTGAATTTAAAAGTGCTGCAATGCTTGGACAGATCATGACAAGCAAAGGTGACAGCCATTGAAGAATCAAAGGATTTGACCTCCTTGACATTAGCTACTCTCTTTGGGAAGCTGAGAGAGCATGAGCAAAAGCTGCACATATTTGATGAACATGAGCAACAGGATAAGAAAGGCAAAGGAGTGTCATTAAAAGCCTTGAAATCTGCCAAAGGGAAAGAGGTGTGTGAAGAAACAAGCTCCGATGATTCCGAAATTGAGAACTTCAATCTGCTGGTGAAGAAGTTCAGAAAGTTCATGAGAAGAAAGAAGAATTCCCCCTACAAATTCAATAAAAAGACAAACAAGAAAGAGGAAGCAAGCACATCCTCCTTCAATTGCTTTGAATGTGGAAAACCGGGACACATGAAAGCTGAGTGTCCAAATCTCTTGAAGAAGCAACAAGAGGAGAAGAAATTTAAGAAAAATGGAAAAGGGAAGAGAGCCTACATTGCTTGGGAAGAAAATGACTCAAGCACATCAAGTGATGAATCCGAATGTGAGGAGAACAACTTGTGCTTGATGGCTGGAACTGAACAAGACACAATTGTAAGTGACTCTGACCTTGAATCAAATCCGGATTATGATCAACTCCAAGAAGCTTTTATACAAATCCATGAAGAAGCTGTCAAATTAGGAGCCTTAAATTTAAAGCTGAAAAACAAGCTGAAATGGTATGAAAATGCCTTAATTAAAGCTGAACAAGAGCTTGAGGATTTAAAGCATGAGCATGAAAATCTTCAAACTATGTTTAACTTTAATGAAGCTCATTGTGAAAACTCCACTTCCTCAAAAGATGCTTGTGAACATTGCAAAGTTTTTGAAAAAGAAAATGATGATTTGAGATCTACTCTTGCAAAGTTCAGAAATGGAAACTCAAACTTAAACATTCTTTTGGGAAAAGGGCCATACAATTAGGGCCATACAATTAGGAACTCAAACTCAAACTTAAATCAAAATTTTAGAAAATTCAAAAGCAACTTTTCTAGACAAACAACTTGTTTTTATTGCTGCAAAAAGGGCCATACAATTAGGAACTGTTATTTTAGAAAATATGGAGTTCCAAATGGAGAGATGGTTTGGGTTGAAAAGAGTCAAAGGCTGAGAACTAACCTACAAGGACCCTTCACATGGGTACCTAAATTTTTCCTCTGAATTTGTGTTGTAGGAATGCTTGAGGGCCAAAAATCTACTTTGGTATCTTGATAGTGGCTGCTCAAGGCATATGACTGGGGATCCTTCAAAATTCTCAAGTCTGAAATTGAAGAATGAAGGGTATGTTACCTATGGTGACAACAAAAAAGGGAAAATTCTTGGCCATGGCAATGTTGGTAATTCTTCCTCTCAAACATTGATTGAAAATGTATTGCTTGTTGATGGTTTGAAACATAATTTGCTGAGTATTAGTCAACTAACTGATAAAGGCTTTAAAATTGAATTTGATGATACATGTTGCTTGATTTGTGATAAAAAGACAAAAGAAATCAGATTCATAGGAAAAAGAATTGACAATATATACATGCTTGACTTAGAACACTCAATAGCAACTTCAAGTACTAAGTGTCTAATAACTCAAGAAGAAAATATATGGCTTTGGCATAGGAGAGCTGCACATATTCATATGGATCATTTGAATAAGCTGTGTAGGAAAGAATTAGTGGTTGGTCTACCTAAACTCAAGTTTGGTAAGGACAAACTATGTGATGCTTGTCAAAAGGGCAAGCAAGTGAAGGCTAGCTTTAAAAGCAAAAATCAAATTTCCACAACTAGACCTTTGCAATTAATTCACATGGATTTGTTTGGTCCTTCAAGAACCATGAGCCTAGGCGGAAACTACTATGGTTTAGTGATTGTTGATGACTACTCAAGATATACATGGGTTATGTTTCTTGCAAACAAAAATGATGCTTTTAATGCCTTTAGAAAATTTGCAAAACTTGTTCAAAATGAGAAGTGTTCAAACATCACCTCTATAAGATGTGATCATGGAGGTGAGTTTCAAAACATAATGTTTCAAAAATTCTGTGAGGAACATGGTATAAACCATAATTTCTCAGCACCTAGGACACCTCAACAAAATGGGGTTTTTGAGAGGAAAAATAGGTCCTTAGAAGAACTTGCTAGAACAATGTTGAATGAAACAAACTTGCCAAAATATTTTTAGGCTGATGCTATTAACACTACTTGTCATGTGTTAAACAAAGTTCTGATTCGGCCTATATTAAAGAAAACATCCTATGAAATTTACAAAGGAAAGAAACCTAACATTTCATATTTTAAAGTGTTTGGGTGTAAGTGCTATGTGCTGAACAATGGGAAAGATTCAACCAATTAAGAATTGAATTGGGAATAATCAATGAATCATGTTTGCATTGATTATGCTTTAAGAGTGATAGTTAGAGATGTTTGGAAGAGAATATTTAAGAGTGACAAATAAGACTTGGTGAAATTTGAGAAGTTAAAATTTCTGAGAAGCAAAACTTCTCTGGAATAATCGATTATCTTAAGATATAATCGATTATCTTAAGTAAACCCATGGAAATAATCGATTATTTGGTTAATAATCGATTATCTGGAACATGAAGAATTTCAAGAGTCTCTGAAATAATCGATTATTTGGGTAATAATCGATTATCTGGTAAGAAGGAACTCAAGAGTCACTGTAATAATCGATTATCTTGGGAAATAATCGATTATCTGAGTAGTGGAATCTGAAAGGCTACTGGAATAATCGATTATTTGGGTTGTGTTAGGAGAAAATACCCTCTGTAATAATCGATTATCTTGAAAATAATCGATTATCCATATCAGATTTCGTTTTTAAGAAATTTTACTGATGCAAATAATCGATTATTTGCATAAATAATCGATTATCTGGACCATTTGAGAAGTTCCTGAAGCGTTTTTAAACGGTTATCTATGCGCCAACTCTTAAAACCACCCATTACTCTTATACCCAGAATGTGCTAGGGCATAAAACACTTCTCCCAACTTCTCTTCTCTCATTCTCTCATTTTCTCTCAAATCTCAAAACCCTAACTCCCTCAAATCCTCTCAAATCTCTCATTTCCTTCATCCTCTCCAATACCCACTCATGGCATCTTCTTCCAAAAGGCCAAAGAAGCTTGAAGTGAGGGGGAGCAAACGTCCTCTACCCTCTGGGAAACTTATTTCTAAATGGTTCCCTGATGAGAAGACTCAAGAGTACTATTTTGAGTGGTATGCTAGCTGGATAATCATTCCTCCGAAGACTCTTAAACTGGAATGGTTTAAGAATGAGGGCTTTAGTTTTCCAACCCTTTTGGAGCATCAAGGGCTGAAGAAATTTTTAGAACTGGAAGGTCCCTATTATCCTGAGTTGATTAGGCTTTTCCTCTGTTTTGCCACTAGCAACGATGGCATTATGCAATCGGTGGTAAAAGGGAAAATGATTCGGTTGGACGGACCGACATTGGAGGCTGCTGCAGGGCTGAGCGGCACTGGACAGGAGAAACCCCAACCGTTCAATTTTGGGGATTTTGAAGAGCTAACAACATTCCGGGATTGTCAAAGGAACCCGGTGAACACAAATTATGAGAAATTCTTGGCGGGAGGTATGAAAAAGAACTCTCGTTTAATTTCTTTTATTATTGCTTGGATTTTGAAACCCAGGTTGCACAACCATGCTTAGATGTCAAGAGATGACATTCTGTTGATGCATGTGATTAAGAAGAAAATAAAGATCGATTGGGTATCGGTCGTGAACGATTGTATGTGGAAGGCTAGAAGGAAGGAAGACGGTCCAATTCCTTATGCTCTTTTGTTGTTTAAGATTTTTGAAGGTGCCGGTATAGATTTATCTGGAGAAAGAAAAATAATTTTGCATGCTTCAAACAAGATAGAAAAGTCTTCATTGCATCACATGGGGATGCTTAAGCAAGAAGACAAGTGGGTGTTTAAAGGCGATGTACCCCCAACTCCGGAGCAGGCAACCGATGAAGACGGTGTTCCGTCCCATGATGAGGATCAGCCACCACAGGTGGAAGCTGAGCCTGGAAGGGAGTCTGAACCGGAACTGAAGCCGTTTTCACCTTTTGAGCAGTTGATGATCAACAAAATTGATGCTGTTATGGAAATGTCAAGGAAACATGAATCTTTGTTTTCTGGTATTCTTGACAGGTTTGATGACTTAGATCATAAAGTGAGGCTGATCAAGACTCAACTAGGGATACTGGAGGATGAGGATTGATCCGTGTTCTGTTTCTTTGATTAGTTTTAATTAGGATTTTAAATTCTGTTCTTGAACAATTAATTTCAATTTGGTTGTAAGTTTTTCTGGTTCTGAACAATTTACATTCTGATGAAATTTGGACTTTATTTTGCTGATTTGTTGGTCTGAATGTGGTATCATGTTATGGTTTGCTTGGCTAATGCAAAAATTCTCTGTTTTGAGAGCATATATGTTGTTTTTGATTGGAATGCTCTATTTTTTTTTAATTGTGATAATACTTTTCTTGGCTTGACTTGTTCTGAATTGTTGTTCATTGGTGCACAAAGTTTGGATTGCTGAACCAATGACTTAGACATGGCTTATAATAGTGAAACTTGGCTTACTTAGTTTTTGATAATGCCAAAGGGGGAGAAAAGGTTGTGTGTGTATTGTTGTTGTTTTAGCAGGTATTGTGCTTGTGTGTGCTTTGTGCAGGTTGTAATTAGGCACAATGGCTAAGAAGATTGAAGCACAATTGCATTGAGTTGATGTAATGAGAATCATGGGTTGTCATCATCAAAAAGGGGGAGATTGTTGAGCTTAGTGATGTTGAAGCTAAGTGAGTTTTGATGCTCACAACACAAACAACAACTTGGAAGCACAAAAACAAAGTCAAAGAAGAGTCAAGAAAATGCTATGAATTGGAGCTGTGTAATAGAACTTAGGAAATAAATTGTTTTGAATGTGTTTTTATATTTTGTGTGCTTAGTATGCTTTGTGCATAAACAAAATCTATGTCTAAACTAAGTAGAGAGTATATGATGATGAATTAAGAAGATTGGAAACTTATTTTGAGGTATAAAATGAAGTTTTAAAAACTAACTCAAAATAATCGATTATCGTTAAATATAATCGATTATTCCAGCTAATAGGCTAAGTGGAATGCCTTGCTGTAATAATCGATTATTTGCCAAAATAATCGATTATCCCAGGAACAACTCTCTGGAATAATCGATTATCCAGCAAAATAATCGATTAAATTGTTCTTGGTTGGTTTCCAGAAAACCTGAAGAACAAAATAATCGATTATTCTTTAAAATAATCGATTATCTGCGTCTGAAACTTTTATAAATAGTTTGAACTTTGAGAAACTTCAGACATTGAGTTAGAACTGATAATCAATCTGTGAAAAGCGTTTTTGTGAGTCTTTGTGACATCTTGGAGAAGTTTTCTTTGTGAATCTTTGTAAAAATCTTGAGAAGGGTTTCTCAAGTGGTAAGGTTTCTTGTAGTGGGTTCTACAAGGAGTGCTTTCTTGGGGTCAAGAAAGTGGTTATCTTTAGTGTTGAAGTATATGCATGTGTGTGTGCTTGTAAACCTTCTTGCTTAAAGATAGTGGAACAAATCTTAATCAGGTGTTGATTAAGGACTGGATGTAGGTCACATGTGGAGTGGCTGAACCAGTATAAAAGACTTGTGCAATCTTCTTCTACCTTATCTTTTACATTGTGTAATTTCTTGGTTGAACTTTAAAGAAGATAAAACTTGATTAACAAGTGTATGTGAATCTTGATGGTTTAAATCTGAATTAGTGCATTGTTATTGAACCTCATTATGTTGTAATCAGGTGGGCATATTCATAACAAGTCTTTAGAAAAGCTTCATTTGGAAATTCATTCATAGAAAAGTTTTAAGTGAAATAAAGATCCTAGAAACTCTGATAATTTTTTAAAGGGTCATAGAATCCAATTCACCCCCCCTCTTGGATTGTGCCATTCTTTTCTATCAAACTCAACAATGATAAGGATCAACCCTATCACCATTACAATTGTGTCTAATTGCAAAGAATAAGGGATCGAATGCTCTAGTGATTGGGAGAAGATGATCACTAAAGATACAATGGATGTTATTGTTGTATCCTTCTCCTTATCGACAGATAAGACAAAGCTAAAGAAGTACCTTCGCACAACAAACATGAAGCCATTGTGCAAGATACTTCACAACTTGTTGTTCAACACATTCATCCCTTGGTTTGACTCCAAGGATAATGTTTATGATGTAGATTGATTGTGCCTCTACCACCTCTACTTGGGAGTTCATATTAACTTGCTTAGTTTCGTCTACAACCATTGGAATTTTGATCTCGGCTAGAGAGATTAAGAATGAGCAAATGGGCACTCATTCCCTACGGGATGCTCTTTACGGAGATAATCGAGAGAGTCAACATCAACACCTTCAATTATAAGAAGTGTAAGGAGGGTGGTGAAGTAACAGCAACTACCTTAAATCGAATGAGGATTGCTCATTTGTTTCCTTAAGTCAAAAAGCTCATTATGGAAGTAAAGATTGAGCATGAGGGGGAGCCACCACTAAAGAAGCCAACCACCAGCAAACACACCCTCTACATCCATCAACAAATCCAAACACTCATCCAAACACAAAGCTCCCTACCAACCCATACTCAAGTTTTTCCTCCACTACAAAAAATCAAAATAAAAACCACTGTATACAAGCCTTTTCACATTCATGTTCATGAATCTTCATCTAATTCAAATAAGAAACCCATTTCCTTTCATTTTTCATCCCTATAACCTACTTCGCAACTACCAACACCATAACCTACACCTAAAGTCTCATAGGCCCAACAGTCCAAGAAGAGACGCTTGGTACGAGGACTCGCTGGGCCTCAAACCAAGCATAAGGAGTAGAAGCTCTTTAAGCATGCTAAGTTTCTATCTCAACTAGAGGTAGAAGAGAAGAAAAAGAAGGAAGATGTTGAAGTTGCTAAACAAGTTAAGATGTTGAAGTTGTGGAAGAAGCTAAGATGCTCTCGGAAGCTCTATGCCTTTCTACTTAGAAACTCATTACCACAACAAACTCATATATTTTTGTTGGTCAAAGACTCTGGTCTTCAGCTTAATAAGGTTCATCTAACATGAACAAAAGTTTTCATTCAACATAGACCGATGAGTTTGTTGCTTAGACGCAGGCACCAAACAAAGCCACCTTACCAATCCAAGATGCAACACCTGTTGATCCAGCTGCCCCTATTGAAGAATTCTTATAGTTTGCTTCAAATACTATAGACTTGGCTGATGATAATACATAATTGTCACTTGAAATGTTTGCATTTGAGGCCATCCCAATGAGCATAAACACCTCATTGGTGCATTCGAACCTTAGAGGAACAAAAACATTTGCAACTATTATACCTCCCAATGACAATGTTGATAGTATAAGTGTCGACTCTGAGAAAGCTGCACAAATGGAACATTTGAAAGAGGAATATACCGATGAGGAGTATTGGGAACCCCTTGTGTATGATTCTACTAGGATATCTCCCTGCTTCAACTTGAAGGAGTACCTCCAAAATAGTTATTTGGAAGAGCAGCCTATTGTCATCCATTCCAAACCCACCCTTTAAAACAGAATTGAGACCACTAAACATCTATGCTGCACCTTGTTTGGATGCTTAGACCTGTCATCTCATCAATCAATTGCACCATATACTTTAAGATGAATGTCATCTCTAGGCTACCTTAGATTTAAGTTATGAAGGTACACCTCATGAACTTCCTCTAATGATTAGAGGACAAGGAAGGATATGCATGATCTAACCTTAGACTAAGTTCTTCATTGTTGATTCCAAACCTAAGTCTACCTTGTATTCTTTCTACAAAGGGAAGGAGAAAAAGGAACAATATATCAAGGATGCGAGGTACATGAGGTATGCTTATTCCCATTAGTTTGGTGCTTCCAACACAGACAATGAGTATCCTATATACTCCATAGTGATGTTGCTACCAATAAACTCTAGTTCCTATCCCTACCAATCCCCTCATGAACTTCCTCTAATGATTAGAGGACAAGGAAGGATATGCATGATCTAACCTTAGACTAAGTTCTTCATTGTTGATTCCAAACCTAAGTCTACCTTGTATTCTTTCTACAAAGGGAAGGAGAAAAAGGAACAATATATCAAGGATGCGAGGTACATGAGGTATGCTTATTCCCATTAGTTTGGTGCTTCCAACACAGACAATGAGTATCCTATATACTCCATAGTGATGTTGCTACCAATAAACTCTAGTTCTTATCCCTACCAATCCCATTGCCAATAATTCTCTCTACAAACCACATCATGTCTACCGCTATCTTACTCCTTTTAATTTTATGTTTCATATTTTCTTACCTATGAATTCTTTTTTTGTTTATTCTTACCCTAAGACTCCATCTACCCCACTTTGTTTGACTGAACTAGAACCAACTACACCAACATCTGAAGCATCACAATGTGATCACAAGCATGCTTTGACTATCATCGTTGGCTTCCTTGTCCAAGCTATGTGCATCCCTTTTTAAGCAAGAACATTATGATCATAAGTTTCAAAAGTTGCTTACCAAACTTAACATGGAGATCAACTCAAATACATAAGATTAATTTTGGCCTAGCTTTTCTACTAGTGTCAAAAAGGGAGTAGAAATTGATAAATTTTTGAAAAAAATAGTTTTGTATTTTGCTATGCACATTTCATATTCTTTATGCTTTGAACATATTTTCTTGGATGAACAAGTTTTTATGGAGTTTTATTTATGCATATTCTCAATAAGAGTATATCTTTTTATTTGAGCTTCTCGTATTTATAATGTTTTCTTTGTTATATATTTGATATGTTAGGCTCTAATATGTATTTTCACTCTAATACATATTCTATGTCTTGCTCTGATATATATTTGCTATGATATATGTAATTTTACACATCTTCTGCCTTGTGTATGACTTAATCTAATTTTGCAACCAGTCTTTCTCTAAATGAAAAGTTTTCATATGATTTCATCATGCCTATGAAATCTTTGATGAAAAACCTTTTATGAACAAACTCTTTCTTGTGAAAATCACAACTTTTGCTCCGATATCGTTTGACACTATCAAATTGTCTTCATTAAAACAAAGTCTTTTGCTCATAAAAGTTTTAAGTCTTTTGTAAAAATAAACTACTTCATCTTAACACTAATATATGTTAAGTCGACGAAGTAATTCTTAGCAGGTTTTGAATGAGACAAATATAATACATGTTGTTATTTCTAACAAGTGTGTTAGTGTTTCAGAAAAACATACGTACAGGAAAGATGAAGAATAGAGCATGTGCCACTTCCTACTCCAGAACCAAGATAAAGGGTAAAACCATTAAGCATCAGATGGAAAGGTCAAAAGAATCCAAGCTTAGCAAAAGAAGGAAAATGATCAAGCTTCAGACGATACAGACCATAGATGAAACTTCTTCAAGTATAAGATGAAGATTAGTCAAAGCAAAGCATACCACGAGGATCAGACAAAGCAAGTCAAATGATAGATAGAATAAAACATGAGCGCCAAACGATGATAAATCAAATATCAGATGAAGGTGTGTCAAGGACAACCTAGAGTGCAACATAAGAAATTAGACGAAGGCTGGTCAAGAATCAGAAGAAAGTCAACAACATATCAGACGACAGACAGCACAGACTGAAAAGTAGTCCAGACAGAAACAAAGTTTTTCCATCTACAATGTTGACCAGACCAAAGAAAGTCAAAAGCATTAATGAAAAATGCTCAGACAAAGATCAAGACTTGAGATGCACATAGACTAACAAACGCAGACGAAGACTACCATGAAAGCATTTGAAGAATCAAGTCTGAAGGGACAACTCAGGCATCGTCTACGATCATACAAAAGCTCTCAATATGATCGCGTGTTGAAAGGAAGAAAAGAAAAAGAAGAAATAAAAGCGCAAAAGTAAAAGCGTGCATTTGTCAGAAAAAGTACATTATTTTTTTAGATAAAGACAACACCTCTACAGCTACACGAACGGAAAAAGACAAAAGATCCTAGGTCTCAGCTAAAGTCAGACACTGTTGCTAACAAAATGAAGAAGACTTCATGCAATGTCTATAAAAGGAAGCAACATTTAATGCAAGATCTTGTGCATTAAATGAAAGATCAAACTAGTCATGAACGACTAAATCCTGCTTCAACGAACACCTGTAACGAGAAAATTTTACAAGACTATATATATGTCATGACTTCAAACCTGGAAAGGTTGGCGAAGAGTGATATCAAGCCCACGAAGTAAAGAAACCAGAGATAGAGCGTATACAGTCAAATGTACAATTTTTGTATTTATCTCTATAGACTAAGGAGTTCTAAGTGTAACTTAGGAGCATGCACCATAGTGAGTGTAAAAAATATTTGTATCCTCTCTGTGAGAGTAAACCAAATCATCTATCTATCATTTGTAAAGCCTGAAGAGGCTAGGGAAAGAATACTTGTAAAAGCTTGGAGAGGCTTGTCGAGAATACTCACTGAGAGCCTAAAGAGGCTGAATAAAGAATACTAGAACTAGTGAGTGAAGCTAGCCAACCAGGAAGGGTTGATAATACTCGGGACCAAGAGTGGTCGAGAATACTCACTGAGAGCCTGAAGAGGTTGAACAAAGAATACTAGAGCTAGTGAGTGAAGCTAGCCAACCAGGAGTGGTCGAGAATACTCACTAAGAGCCTAAAGAGGTTGAATAAAGAATACTAGAGCTAATGAGTGAAGTTAGCCAACCAGGAGTGGTTGATAATACTCAGGACAAGGAGTGGTCGAGAATACTCACTACGAGCCAGAAAAGACTGATCAAAGAATACAAGCGCTGACGAGTGAAGTTGGCGGGCCATAAGTGGTCGACAAGACTTGGCAAACTAGAAGTGGTGATAATACTTGTACTTCATTGAATATCTAGTGGAACCCTTCAATTGAAGGAGTCAGGACGTAGCTCAGTCTGAGCAAACTAGTATAAAAATACTTGCACTGCTTATTTACGTTTCAGACACAATTTTGCTTAACTGATATATCATATTGAAAACTTCATCCAATGCTTAATTTTCACTATGACTCTTTTTAGACGTAAAATATACGTGCTTAACTTAATATTTCTTAAGAAGTATTTTCCTTGTACAAAAGATAAACCTTCAGATGGAAAATCTTTGTTAAGCCAATCCTACACAGTCTTTAAGTATTCAAAATATATTTTATTAGACCAAAAAAGAATCTCTCAGCGAAAACGATTTCAAAATTTCCTCGTTCATGTACACACATATTTAACCCCCCCTTCTATGTATTTTTCATCTAACTTCAATTAGTATCAGAGCTTGACCCCTTGGGTTGAGCAATTAACATTGCAGGGGTAGAATACGATCCATGGAAGAACGAAAGACAAACGGGAATTCGAAAAGCAAGGAGGACAAATAATTGGACGTAAAAGAATCTCTCTACGAAAATGATTTCAAAATTTCCTCGTTCATGTACACACATATGCAACCCCCCTTCTATGTGTTTTTCATCTTGTCGCAACCCGAAAATTTCCGATCTTGCGACCTATGGTTTAAACATCCTTTTAAAGATCTCATTAATTAAGGAATGCCCGGACACTAGACTAATCCTTAATCAATGGTTTTGAAAATAGGTTCTATGGAGTCGCCACCAATGTTTTACTCAAAACATTGGAAAAAGAAAAGATTTTTAAAAGATCCAATAATGGCCTTGATAACAAGAATTGGGTTCGGGGGTCGGTTACGTGTAAGGAAGGTATTAAGCACCCTTACAACGCCCTAAATCGGTACCCTATGATGAAGTTAATGCGATAAGAAATAATAAATTAAATATTATATCCCCTTTTATTGATGATTATTTACATGATTTAAAATTTAAATTAAACAATTGACTATAAAATATCTACATGATTGCTCTTAATATAAACAATAGTTATCAAATATAAGAAATAAAAGAGAGAGAAGAAAATTGATCAAAATACCTCGTAGCAAGCTTTGTTAGATCTTCCAATATGGAAATTGTAGGTGCTTTATGGCAACCTTTCACACTACACAAATGCCTCACAATACTCAAGAAATACAATAGGAGAGAGAGAGAAAAAGAGAGAAATTTTGAGCTCTAGAGAGTGCTGGACGAAATTTTTGGGGTCCTGAGAAATGAGCCCCAACTGTCTATTTATAGACTTCGGGAAGGGGGTCCAGAACGGCCCGTTCCAAAATCGGAACGGCCATTCTGGATATGGCCGTTGTGGGTTAATTTGGACCCTGGAACGGCCCGTTCTGAAATCAGAACAGCCCGTTCTGGGGTCCAAAATAAGCACATGTGATTGGTCTGGAACGGCCTTGGAACGGCCCGTTCCAGATGTAGGAACGGCCCGTTCCAGATGTAGGAACGGCCCGTTCCAATCTCGGAACAGCCCGTTCCAAATTAGGATTTTTGGCCTTTTGGGAGCCTCGGAACGGCCCGTTTCGGACCTTGGAACGGTCCGTTCCGATTTTGGAACGGCCCATTCCGGGCCCACAAAAATATTTAATTTGTGCTTTTGGGCCCTCTGAAGTCCTGTCTTCTCGTTGGCATGCTCCGGGGGCTCCTTCCCTTCGTAACAAAGATCCATGTCCTTGTTTGTGTGCCCCCGAACGAAATTGGGTGTCTACACATCTAACTTCAATTGGTATCAGAGTTTGACCCCTTGCGTTGAGCAATTAACATTACAGGGGTAGAATACGATCCATGGAAGAACGAAAGACAAATGGGAAGTCGAAAAGCAAGGAGAACAAACAATTGGAATAGGTAAAATAAGTATCAACTCATTTACTTCAATGAAGCATGTTCCAGATGTTTGCATTAGAGTATTAATATATATGTTGTCCAGTTTCATCTAAAACACAATAGCATAACAAACGTAGTAAACCACTACGTTTGAATATTCCTCAGAGTGCAGTAAGAAATTATTGCGTCTGAGAATCTTAATCCAATGAAGTGTCTAGGTAGTTTCCCTTGCGTTTGAATATTCAGTCCTTGCGTCTGAAAATTCAATCTGGCATATTCCTAATGAATGAAATTCATTATTAAAATGCAAAGCAGTCGAAGACAAACATTCTCCGCATTTAAAGGATAAAACTTTTAAATTAATGAATAACAAAACTGTCATTTAGGGTTTTTATTTGAAAAGACATATCTTTTACCCTAAATTTTAATGCAAGTTATGCATAATACACGTCACTCTGCACGAGGAAGGCAAAAGGGCGCCACATCAGACAAATTAAAATAAAAACAAAAATATTTTTCTATTTCAAAATCCCTATAGCTTCCCTCGTACTCATTAGCTTACTCTTCACACTTCATACTCTCGAGACTTTATACTCTCAAGCTTTCTCTTCGAACTCACAAACTCTAATCCTTTCAAACCTTCCTCACTCACTACAATGGTCGCCCCAACTGGAAACGCTGCACTCATGACCAATCGTGCTGAAATTCACGAAGCCATAGAATACGCTCATACCTTCTCCACGGAGGTAAAGCCAGTGATGTATCTGGAGCATCACTTCAACATAAGCCAGATGAAGGAATGGGGAATACGCATCTACGAGGATTTGGCTGACTACGAAATCCTTAGGTATTTCAACATCAAGGAGGTTGTATACCCTGGCTTGGGGAAGATGTTCTACAAATCCTTGAAGGCCTCTCATGGATTCTTTGAAGGAACCATACTTGGAGTGACGGTCAGAGTCTCCCCCACCACCATCGTACGAGCCATTTGGTGCAAGAAGACAAGCAACGTCTACCACAAGGGGTGGATGTCTGATGTTGGTGGTCTGACCCAAGTGACCAAGGTCCTTCACAAGGAGGGTGAAGAAGGACCTATGGCCTACAACAAGTTTGAAGACAAGGCTAAGGTCTATTAGTAGATTCTGAACAAGTTAATCCTTCACAAGGTGGGCGCCAAGGACAACGTCTAAGAGTTGCACAAGTTCTGCCTATTCTAGATGATGATTGGAACTGCCTTCAACCTACCTCAAGTACTCTTTCAGCACTAGAGAGGGTGCTTGAAGGACTTCAAGGAGTTCGTGGTTCACACCATACTCCTCAACAAGATCCTCTGGGATCACAAAGTCTACGATGCCTTCTTCACGCTTGAAGAAGAGGAGAAGCAGAAGATCATGGCAATGGGGACGAACAAGAGACCAAACCTCATTGTCTTTGGGAAGGCTAACCTGGGGAAGCTGCTTGTCATCTACACCATCTCTGACCCCATGGTGGCCTTAAAGGTCAAGAAGGAGATCAGAGGAGAACAACCAGTGACACGCTCAACCAGGAAGCGTCAACCCTCTCCGTCTCCTAAGGAGGCTAAACTATTGGTTGTTGTTGCGCCAACAGCTAAGAGAAAAATGGTTCTCCAATCAAACGAAGACTCTGCATCTGATGTAGAGGACAACCAACCCATAGGGAAGGCTTTGAAAAGAAAAGATCCTCTACCTCCTCTGGCACCACCTCACCCAACAGGCAGGCATAGAAGGTGGTTCTTGTACCAAAGTAGTCAACATGCACTCCACTACTGGAGGCTGAAAAGGCAGTTGTTGAACCTGCGATTGAAGTCATCGTCCCTTCAGCTCAGACTAAAATTCTTGTGGACGTTCCTTTCCCTCTTCTCTGTACATTCCTCCTCCGTAAGTGACATTCCTATAACTCCTTCCTATCTATTTTTCTTAAACTATATCTAAACCTCCATTTCCTTACAGGTCACCCCTGTAAATACACTCGCCCTCAGAAAAAGAAAGACAACAATCAGAGTCGATCGTCTAATCGTGCCTCCAAGGCCTCTTCCTTCTTCCTCAACAAGGCAAACAATAAATCTGCTAATTCTAGAAGGGATGCATCCAGAGACGGACGTATACTCCATCATTTTTCCTGGTGCAGCTAACCCAGGCGAAAAGGCAGAGTTGCTTAAGAGCGTCCAACTCAAAACAAATAGGGACGTGATGAAGAGAAATAAAGTTGGTCTACGTCTAAAGCCACGTTCATACATCACGGACAAGACAATTAGTGTGCTTTGTGGACTTTACCCCATCAATTGAGCTGGGCGCTATGTATTGCAGAAGCCCACCAAACATGCCCTGGGGTACTACAGATCGATGTACTCTTGGCTTGAAGAAGACTCCACCATACTGAACGCTTCAAGAAACCCTCTACGCGACATGCAAGGGAATTCACATAAGTATGAAGCCATTTTATCCAACAAGCCAACGTTTGGACCAGAGTACTACTATTTGGAGAAACCTCCACCTCCAACTTCATTCTCCATGTTTGCACGTCCTCCTACCTTCAGACTAAAGTAGAAGTCTCCTCCCTCCTCTCCACAAAAATCTGAAGATCAATCCAGACATCCTTCGTTTGCGTACTATCTTCTGAAACATTTTCCAGCACTTACTGTCACTGACCCTCATGGTCAAACAGTTGAAGCCTCTTCTCCACCGTGTCAACAAGAATTCCCTATGCTGGTGTATGAGTACGAGGAAGGGGTGTACGAGTGCACACCATACTTCCCAAATGTTATCTTCACTCCGTCTGAGGCCTACCTAGCACTCCCACCAAGTACAATAATTTCTCTTCCTCCACAAACCTTCAAGAGGAAGATTTACCTAGGAGGGGTAATCAAGTCCAAATCTGCATGGACTCCACCACAAGGAACTCCCCAACTCATCCTTCTCTTACATCAACAACCATCCTCCTCACCACCCAAACGCAAAAAGAAAACACCATCCACATTATCCATCCGTCTGAGATAGCCTTCACCCACTCTACCAAAGGTAGAGTTCCTCAAAACACTAACCAAATTCTTTCCTGTAAATATAGGTCACATTCGCTCCCTCTTAGCGTCTAACCTTGCAATAATTGGCCACTTATGTCTGTGTATAGATACACCCATACAACTATACATACCTCCTTCCTTATACACCACACAAGACACCCAAATTTTTATCCACCCTAATCGGATCTGCCCTCGTCTTCCTCCAAAATTAGAATAAGATGAAGGATCCTGCACTTCATCTTAGACCAATGCCCAAACCATCAAGGGTTGAGGTTCACCATTATCAAGGGGTAAGCTTGGACAAGCAATAGGACCCTACCAATGCACTTCAGTGCACTGAAAATGATGTTGAAAAGCTCTATCAGAACTTCATGCTCAAGTACAGCCAGGAGGCAAGTTCGTCTAGTCTTACAGACGAAGAAAAGGCAAAGACGCTCATGCTGCGTGGGTATCGCTGGATGACCCCATGCAAACTGGTGCACTTCTCTGATATATTAGTTGCCTTTCTTTGGAAGAAAAGACATTAGCCAGACCTGGACTCTCTCAGCAGGGAGTACTTCATTCATGTCGCGCTTTTCAATTTAGATCTATACAAGGATGAATGGAAGGTCGTCACAGACACATGGTACAAATATCCTATCTATGAGTGGTGCAAGGACATTCCCTTATGGAGATCAGGCATGCCTATGCCTTGGGATGTTCCTTCTGAAATAGCACCGTCTGAAACGTCTGAGCCAATCTCCGCTGAGCCAATAGCAGCATTTGCTCCTCTTGAGGCTCTTCGATCTGCGTCTGAACCAGCACAACAATATGTCTCTATTGAGACATTCAACAAGTTCAGAGCATACTTGGACAACAAGTTGGATCATCTATTCAACTTGATGGCGTCTTAGCTTTCCAAGGATCCACCTCCGTCTTAATGATCGCCTTGGGCAAGATAGGATAATATGTAGGAATAACAAAGTTAGGGCGAGAATAATCTAATGTACTCTTTATTTGTTTGATTGTATAGATTCTTCTCATTGTATACATTGATGATTCAATTCAATTAAATTCAATATACATTTTTCATCAAGAATTATTGTTTTGATGTATGGAATGCTTTGATCAAAGTTCTGATTTTGATATGTATGATCTCGCTTGGTATCTCGCTTGTTATATTACTTTTTCTGGTACCAAATTTCTCTTAGAAACTCATCTAGTTCTTTTTGATGATAAAAAAGGGGGAGAAATGGAAAAGAACACTTGATCAAATATGACATATGAATAAAAAATGACTAAGAAACAATCTAGTAAAGGGGAGAGCATATACTAAGGGGGAGAGTTGTAATACATTAATAATATGCGAACTTGTTATGAACTATGAATGGATCTGATTTAGTTTTATCTGAAACAATTTGATCAATTATATTTGTCATCATCAAAAAAGGGGAGATTGCTAAGTCAGACGAAGCAATTCCCAGCAAGGTTTTGAAGGAGACAAATATAATACATGTTATTTCTAACAAGTGTGTTAGTGTTTTAGAAAAATATATGTACAGGCAAGATGAAGAATAGAGCATGTGCCACTTCCTACACCAGAACCAAGATAAAGGGTAAAAGCGTCAAGCACGCCAGATGGAAAGCACAAACAAAGCCAAGCCTAGCACAAGAAGGAAAATGATCAAGTTTTAGATGATACAGACCACAGACAAAACTTCTTCAAGTACAAGACGAAGATTAGTCAAAGAAAAGCATACCACGAGGATCAGACAAAGCAAGTCAAATGATAGATAGAATAAGACATGAGCGCCAGACGATGATAAATCAAATATCAGACGAAGGTGTGTCAAGGACAACCTAGAGCGCAACATAGGAAATCAAACGAAGGCTGGTCAAGAATCAGAAGAAAGTCAACAACATATCAGACAAAGGACAGCACATACTAAAAAGTATTCTAGACAGAAAAAAGTATGTCCATCTACAATGTTGACCAGACCAAAGAAAGTCAAAAGCATTAAGGACAAATGCTCAGACGAAGATCAAGACTTGAGATGCACATGGACTAAGAGACGCAGACGAAGACTGCCATGAAAGCATTTGAAGAATCAAGTCTCAAGGAACAACTCAGGCATCGTCTACGATCATACAAAAGCTCTCAATATGATCGCATGTTGAAAGGAAGAAAAGAAAAAAGAAGAAATACAAGCACAAAAGTAAAAGCATGCATGTGTCAGAAAAAGTACATCATTTTTTCAAATAAAGACAGCGCCTCTACAGCTACGCGACCGGAAAAGGACAAAAGATCCTAGGTCTCAGCTAAAGTCAGACACTACTGATAACAAAACGAAGAAGACTTCATGCAATGTATATACACAAGAAGCAACATTTAATGTAAGATCTTGTGGATTAAATGAAAGATTAAACTAGTCATGAACGACTACATCCTGCTTCAACGGACACTTGCAATGAAGAGGCTAGGGAAAGAATACTTGTCAAAGCCTGGAAAGGCTTATCGAGAATACTCACTGAGAGCCTGAAGAGGCTGAACAAAGAATACTAGAGCTAGTGAGTGAAGCTAGCCAACTAGGAATGGTTGATAATACTCGGGACCAGGAGTGGTCGAGAATACTCACTGAGAGCCTAAAGAGGTTGAACAAAGAATACTAGAGCTAATGAGTGAAGTTAGCCAACCAAGAGTGGTTGATAATACTTGGGACCAGGAGTGGTCGAGAATACTCACTACGAGACTGAAGAGGCTGATCAAAGAATACTAGCGATGTCGAGTGAAGTTGGCGGGCCAGAAGTGGTAAACAATACTTGACAAACCAGAAGTGGTGATAATACTTGTAGCTCAGTCTGAGCGAACCATTATAAAAATCCTTGCACTTCTTATTTAGGTTTTAGACGCAATTTCGCTTAACTGATATATCATATTGGAAACTTCGTCCAATGCTTAATTTTCACTATGACTCTTTTCAAAAGTAAAATATACGTGCTTAACTTAATTTTTCTTAAGAAGCATTTGCCTTGTGCAGATGATAATTATCTTTGTAGACTAAGGAGTTCTAAGTGTAACTTAGGAACATACACCTTAGTGAGTGTAACAAATATTTGTATCCTCTCTGTGAGAGTAAACGAAACACTCAAACCAAATCATCTATCTATCATTTGTAAAGCCTGAAGAGGCTAGGGAAAGAATACTTGTAAAAGCTTGGAGAGGCTTGTCGAGAATACTCACTAAGAGCCTGAAGAGGCTAAACAAAGAATACTAGAGCTAGTGAGTGAAGCTAGCCAACCAGGAGTGGTTGATAATACTCGGGACCAAGAGTGGTCGAGAATACTCATTGAGAGCTTGAAGAGGCTGAACAAAGAATACTAGAGCTAGTGAGTGAAGTTAGCCAACCAGGAGTGGTTGATAATACTCGGGACCAGGAGTGGTTGAGAATACTCATTGAGAGCCTAAAGAGGCTGAATAAAGAATACTAGAGTTAATGAGTGAAGTAACCCAACCAGGAGTGGTTGATAATACTCGAGACCAGGAGTGGTCGAGAATACTCACTACGAGCCTGAAGAGGCTGATCAAAGAATACTAGCGCTGACCAATGAAGTTGGCAGGCTAGAAGTGGTCGAAAATACTTGGCAAACCAGAAGTGGTGATAATACTTGTACTTCATTGAATATCTAGTGAAACCCTTCAATTAAAGCAGACTAGACATAACTTAGTCTGAGCGAACCATTATAAAAATCCTTGCACTATTTATTTATGTTTTAGACGCAATTTTTCTTAACTGATATATCATATTGAAAACTTCGTCCAATGCTTAATTTTCATTATGACTCTTTTCAGACGTAAAATATACATGCTTAACTTAATATTTCTTAAGAAGCATTTTCCTTGTGCAAACGATAAACCTTCAGATAGAAAATCTTTTGTTAAGCCAATCCTGCATAGTCTTTAAGTATTCAAAATAACTTTCATTGGATGAAAAAGAATCTCTTTGCCAAAACGATTTCAAAATTTTCTCGTTCATGTACACACATATTCAATGTCCCCTTCTATGTGTTTTTCGTCTAACTTCAATATCTTTTTATGAGTTTGAAAAGAAAATTTCTAGTACAACTTTGCTTTTTTTATCAAAACCTTTTCGAAAACGTATGTTTTTCACCATCAAAAAGGGAGAGAAAGTTAGCTCATAAGACAAATCTTAGATCCCTCTGGTTTTAAAGTTTTGTTGTTAATAAACAAAGAGGTTTTGATTAGAATTTTTTTTGAAATAACTAAGACAAATCTTCTTATAAGATACAACTTCTCACTAAGACACAAATTTTCAATAAAACGAATTCTCTTATAAAACAAAAGCTAGACTAAGATGATCTTGTAACTTTTGCTAACTCAAACAAATCTTTATTTATTGAAAGAGATGTATTAAATATTTATCATTTATGATATATAAAAACGAAAATGACAATGTCTTAATGTTTCCTTAAAAAATCAAATTTAAAAATGTTTCCTTGATACCTACACTCCCCAAAAAGGAAAGAAAGACATGTTTTGCATCAAAAAATGACAAGCAAGTCCCTGCAAATATGAAAATTTTAAGTTAAAGTTGTTTCAACACTATGCCAACCTGATACACTTATGGTTCTACCCACTTGGTACCTAAAAGGAGATAAGTAGTTTCTTTAATCAAGTAAGAAGTGACAATTTGGTGAAAACATTTAATGCAAGAATTTATTACAAAAATGAAAATTTATCTCCTTAAGAATCAAAACAAGAAGACAAACGAAGCAATTCAGGTTAGAGAAGTTCAAGGATTTGCAACGGGCATCTTCTTTAAAGCACCTATATAAGGACGATCAACGTTCAAATAGTTAAAGACATGAAAACATAGAGATAGAGAATGCACATACAAAGAAATGTTATTTTCTCATTCTTCCTATAAATTAATATGTACTTCATTGGTTGTATCACATCTTGAAAGGAACATGAAGCAACTTTATAAATCTTTGTAACTTTGATTTATTGGGTTTGACCTTGAAAATACTTGTTTGTGAAAGAATATTTGGTGTTTGAAGTGTAGACTTTGTGCAAAAAGAATACTTGGGTAGTCGCTTTAAGAGACAAGTCAAAGAACATTTAGGGTTGAGCCAAGCATTGCTTGGTCAAGAATACTTATATCTTAGATAAGATAGTGGAACTTGATCTGGTTGAATCAAGAATTGGACATAGTTTTGATGGTTGAGAAGAACAACCATAAAAACACTTTGTGTTCATTCTGTTTACCTCTTTATCTGCACTCCACACTATAAGATTATTACTTCACTGTCTTTAAAAAAAATGCGAGTTTTTGAGTGACACTATTCAACCCCTCCCTCCTTCTAGTGTTTCTCTTTTCTCCACAATATCTTTCCTAATATAGTTAATTATAAAATTAATTAAAACACTTATTTTCCTCCAAATACTTATTATAACAAAATAATTTCACAAACCTTTCTTTTTTTAATTAAAAATACTCATAATTATTTTAGAAACCTATAAATTATTTTATAGAACTTTTTAATTAATTAAAATATCCTTATAATTTATTTAGAAAACTCAGGATGTTACACCAACTGTTAAAATAAAAGTTCTTACTGTAGAGAGATAGAATGAATATACTTACTTCAAGAGTAAGTGTTGGTAAACTTACCCCACTGAATAACTCATGTTCTACATTATATTTTAACGATCCAAATATTAAATTAGAAGTTCTTTATGAATAGATTGATTCCCTAAATATCATATGATTTTCAATTTTTTAAAAAAATATGCAGATTTGACCTATATATCAAAACTTTTAATTTATTGTTTGAATCATTGAAATTTGATGTAGAACATGAATTATTGAGAGAAGTCTACCAAGACTTACTTTTGGAGTAAGTGGATCCTTATCCTACACACACATAGACACACATGTTACAATTTATCTTTTAGCCTTTGGCTCTATTAGGCCCATTATATTAGTATTGTTATTGGTATATCTTCATTTTTCATTGACCAATAATAGATAAATATAGACAATATCCCATTTAGGTAGATTTTAGAAAGGAATTTGTTATGAATATGTTTTGAATGTTTCCCTTTAATGGTAATATTAGGAGTAGTGATAGAGTAGCTAATTGCTTCCTATCAAATGGTGTTTTCATAATACCTACTCTGCCTCCCATTAATACATACAACCACCAATCCATGCTACAATGGTCATTACCACCACAACTATGGCCACTGATTCCACTGCAACCACTGCCTTACTTACTAATTTGACACCATTTTCCTTATTGGTGACAACTTGATGTGAATCTAACTAGGTAAAAATTGAAGACTGAAAAGTCCAAAGTCATATAATAAAAAAAAGGATTAATGGGCTAGAATTTAAGTAGTTTGGGGATGAATAATTAAATAAGTCCATTATCTTATTTTTTTAATGTAATTTTCATTTTATTAATTTTATTAAATAAGTCAGATGGATTTCCAAGTTAACTAGGCCAACATTTAGTGTTTTAGGCTTCTTAGTGGAATTTAATTAGTTAGTGGACTAGTGAGGAGTCAATTCTAGTGGATATTAAGTGTTAGTGAGAAATTAGTGGGAATTTATGTCATCTTGCCCACCTAAGCTTATAAATAGGAACCTTTTGTAAAAATTTTGGAGGGAGAATGAATTATTCATAATTTGGATAGTTTTCTATTTGAAAAAAAAAAGACACAATTTGAATCCTCTTGAAAGTTAGGATTATGAGTATGGATCTATAGGAAATTATTGTTGTTGTCTTGAAGAAAATTAAACAAAAAAGACACAATTTATCAAATGGAAAGTGAGTAAAAGTTAGAAGATACTTAGAGAGAATGATAGGTAACAATTTTGGTGCAAATTTTGCATGAACAAAGAGGTCAATTAGGTGCAGAATTTAATCTCAAATCAACATTGATTCTTGGAGAATTGGAGAGAAATATGCGTGCATGAACAGAAAAGGACAAATAATGGAAAGGAAAAGGTAGAGGCGTCACACTTCCAAGGATGGAAGATAAGCCCTGAGTTATACACACAAAGGGATGAAAGACCTTTGATAAAACTCAATTCTTGGTAGGATAAACACCTAGGAGAAATGAACTCACAAGAGCTATATTTTTCCGAATTGATGTACTAAAGAGATTTTGTTAGTAAAACCATCATGGATAGCTTTGGTGTCACACTACCACGACCTTCCCAAAAGAATGTGGCTGGCCTCCATTGGAACTACATCACATAACACTTTGTCTTGGTATTTCCTAATGGCAAGAGACACCTCCACTTGTTGCCTCAATTGTACTTCTTCTCCTTCACTAAGCCATTGAAGCCTATATGGCCTAGGATGTGGTTTAGTGTCCATGTTCAATTTTGACACTAATCTTGAACTCACCATATTTGTGCAGCTTCCCCCATCAATAATCACCAAACACACTTTACCATTAATTAAGCATCTTGTATGGAAAATGTTCTCCCTTTGAGATGCTCCATGACTTTGATTTGGCTTCCAAGCAACCTTCTAATCATATACAATTCTCCTTCCTTAGCCACCACCTCTTCATCACTCTCCTCTTCCTCTCCACCACTAGCTTTAGATTGGCTTGTGTACTCCCCATTATCCTTGAGAAGATTTGTCTTCTTTGTAGGACATTCATAGGCATAATGTCCCATACCCAAGCACTTGAAGCACTTCACTTCTCTAGTTCTCTTTGGTGGATGATCAACTTGCTTTTGGGGTGCTTTACCATGGTTAGAAAATGCTACATTGCTAGAGGAGGTAGCACCTTCTTTCTTGACTCTATCCTTTAAACTTAAAGGATTATAGCTAGTAGAACTCCTTCTTGTTGTACTCTTTCCTTTTAGTTGTTGTTCTACTTGAATGGCCCTATGTAAAAGATCCTCCACCTCTACAAATTCCTGCAACTCTACAACGTCCCTAATGTCATGATTTAAACCACTAAGAAAGCGAGCCATAATTACCTGAGGATCTTCTTCAATTTTGGCTTGGATGATAAGCACTTCCATCTCTTTATAATATTGTTCCACTCCCTTGCTTCCTTGAGATAATTTATGTAGCTTTAGTTTCAAATCCCTATAGAAGCTAGATGGTACATTACGCTTCCTCATGATCCTCTTCATTTCTGCCCAAGTGTCCACCATAGGCTCTTCATTTCTAGTCCTCTCCCTCTGTAACTTATTCCACCAAATTAGTGCATAGTCAAAAAATTTAGCAGCTGCAAGTCTCATCTTTTTCTCCTCATTATAGTTGTTGCAGGAGAATACATGCTCAATTTTTAACTCTCACTCCGAGTATGCCTCTGGATCACTCCTACCCTTGAAATGTGGTATATTCAACTTGATTCCTTCTATTCTTCCCTCATTCATATTCGGCCTTCCTCCTCCTCCTCTAGGTGGGGTTATTTATCCAACTGATCCAACCTCTCGTGGAACTCATCTTGTTGTTGCTTCATCAGTCTCTCCAAATATTGAGATAGTGCAACAATTTGAAGTTGAAGATCATTGTTATTATTTCTTTCTGCCATGATAAACAAACAAGGCAAAGGTAACAAGAAATAAGAATATAGTTTTCTGTTTCAAAAAAAAAAATCCTCACCCACTCAATTGTTTGCACACACACTTTGGCTTTTACTATAATGAACACTCTTGCCTTTTTCCTTTCTATTCCTCCTTAAATTCTTATCAAACCAAGAAGATAAAATGCAAAAAACTTTCATCAATCTTTGTTCAGCCAAGAAATACAAGAAAAGCTAACAAAAGACTTCAATGATGACAAAAAAAAAAGAAGGAACAAGTACTAAGACAACAACTTAGAATTAAAACAAAGACACAAAGGAAACTATGAATTGAAATCAAACAAAAAAGACAGACACGGAATTATATGGAAAATAGTTATTGATAGAAAGAAACTTGAAGTGATTGTTGTTCTTCAAGATCCAATCCTTCCAAGACCTTTTCACTCTTGAGGAGATTTGTTTTTAAAGCTTGAAACACCTTGAAGAAGTCTTCAATGGTGGAGAAGCAAGCTAAGAGGTTCGGCCACTCCAAGAAGATGAAGAAGTTTAAGGAACCTTGTTCAAAGGTTGAAGCACCTTTGAGAGAAAACCTAGGGAGAGTGTCTCCACGGTTTTGGTGACTTTGAGAAGAGAGAATTTTAGGTAAAATTATGAAGTTCATTCATCAAAAGTGAGCTACAAGGTGATAGTTACAAATATATAGGGAGAGGTAGCTTAGGGAGCAAGCTAACCTTAACCATGGTTCACTAGGAACCATGGTAAGGTCACTTGAACGTCCAAGTGAGTTTAGAAGCTTGTGGAGCAAGCTTCTCACTTAGCTTGCTTGGGAAGCAAGCTAAGGAGAAGCTTGTAGCACAAGCTTCTCAAGCTTAAGGGATTGAAGAAGGAATTCGGCCAAAGGAGTGAACTAGGCTAGGCGGCCATTTGGCTTATTTTGCTCAAATCCTTTTTGTTGAAAAATGTTGATTTGGTTTAGTTAGGTTCATCTAATGTTGATGATACCTAGCTAAATCAAATCCTTGAAAAATTAGGAGCAAAATAAGTCTAATATGTAAAATTTTGCCTAGGCCCAATTCTGGCCCAATTACTAATCACACCTTCAAGTATTGCTAAATGCCACCCCCACTCCTACTACTGAAAAATACAAAAAGAATGTACTTGTAGGTTAGGTTAAATGGAGTCTAAGTTCCCAAGTAACCTACCCTAGAAACATTATACAATGACTAATAAAATGAAATAAAGTGTCTCACAAATACAAAGGCAAAAATAAACCTACACAAGAGAAACTATGTACAAACTATACACAAGTAGAACTAGGCCTTCTCTTCATGATAGAGTAGTCCAACTAAAGAATACCTTGGCTTAGAAAGTTCATTGGTCTTCAAGATGTCCAACTCTTCTTGTATGTTCCTGGCCATAGCTCTAGTGATTGGGCCATTGGTCCATGGTCTATCAGTTATTAGGGGAGACAATTGATACTTAGGAATTTTATCAAACAAGTAGTGTGCATAGGATAAAACAACTCTATATATATGTTTTTTGTTTGTTATGTACTTTCTTTCTCCTTTTCTTTTTTCCTTTTTTTTCAATTTCAGAATTGCAGAACGAGGTAAATTTTTTTTTGTTTACTCGCGGTGAACAGTACAATGAATAATTGTGAACAGTGCAAATGAACAGTGACGCAACAGTACTGTGTGAACAGTTGCGTGAACAATATTCAAATTTTGAATAATTCTTCCTCCCTCCAAAAGTTTTACAAAAGGTTCCTATTTATAAGATTAGGTGGGCAAGATGACATAAATCCAATAAAATAAAATGTGTAAATGCATATACTAAAGTTGTTGTGCTAGTTGGTGTGGGTGGTGTAGCGACAACACTAGCATTTGGTGCTAAGAGCACAAGAGCTTGCTTAGTCATCTTTGACAGTGACTTTGATAGAGCAAAATTTATAATTTGTGTTGTATTTTGTGAAGCTCAGCCTTACAAAAAGTGGAAAAATTTCAACTAAATAAAGGAGAAAATTCTTGCAAATGCATAACTTGCAAGAATGTATCCCAATACGAACAAAATTGCAGTATTAAGGGTAACTTTGGGAGACTACCTCCTAGTGTTCGATGCTATGGAGATTATTTCTTCTTTTGACTCAAAAAAGTTTCCAAAAATTAAACTTAGAATACCTAATAATGTCTCAGCCATTGTCTACAAACATGAGGACAAGGTTGGCTTCAAAGAGGGAAATATAGTTATAATCAATCTCTTAGCCTTAGGTCCTGTTAGGCCCATTATATTAGTATTGGTATATTTTTGTTTTTCTTTTAACAATAATAGATAATATCACATTTATATTGGTTCTAGAAGGGAGTTTTTTATGAATATGTTTTGAATTTTTTTCTCTTATAAATATATTATATATCCCTTTATCAATATAATATGAATGAAAAAATACCAATGTTATCTTTATCTTCGTTGTAGCCTATTAATGATAGTATTAGGAGTAGTGATAGATAGTTAATTGCTTCCTATCAAATGGTGCTTTAATGGTACCTATTGTGCCTCCCATGAATACATAAAGCCACCAATTCATGCTACAATGGTTATTACGACCACAACTACCATTATTAATGTCACTACAACTACTGCCCTACATACTAATTCCACATTGGGGTAGGCACGAAATAAATTTGAAACATATTTTGATATGATTTGATCATCTCTAATTGGATTGGATTAGTTTAATTTTTTCTTTTTTTTAATCTCAAATTCACACTAATCTGATCCAACCATATTCAGTTTGGATTGGATTGATTTATTGAATTTTTCCATAAAATCAAAAAAATAAATAAAATAAAGTCACATTGGACAACTTGTAAAATATATTTTCATGTCATCAACAAATAAAACATTCATTATTATAAACTTGTTTATCAACATTATAAAGTATTACTAAAGCATTAAAAATTACAAACTTAAAAGGTAACAAAGATTGTTAAATCAAAACTTAAATTTGCACAATACTATAAGCTACAAATCTATCATATCATCTTTAACATTACAAACTCAACAAAAAAAATATCTCAAATGTTACAACCAATACCACAAAAAATCAAATATATAATTAGTAATCACCTTTTACAAATGGGAGACACTCACAAAGAGACAAGGAAAAAACTTGAGTTTTATTTTTGTCCTTTGATACCAAATGAATGTGTCAATGTCAAACAAACAAAAAAAGTAAGTTGAATGAGTCATTTATCCTTTCTTCATCTTTTACTTGTAGCCTAAATTTAATAATTTATATATATATATATATATATATTAATTAGATGGAGCCATTTTCTTGGATTCTTGGAAATTAAAATTCGAGATTCGAACCAAATTGATTGGATTTCAAATTTTTAAATTCAAACCAATTCAATAGTTTGAACCAATATCATTTTTTCAAATTGGATTGGATTGGATTGGATCATCGAATTAGATCATATTTGCATCCACTCCTAATTCCATACTCTAAAAAAAAGTCAATTTAGCCACCCAATTTAGTGACCGAATTTTTTCATCGCTACTAGCGACATAATTAGCTACCAAATCTAATTTAGTTGCAATTTTTATTTAGGGACCAATTTAGTGATCAAATATTTTTAGTGGCAATTTAGCGGTCGCTAATTCCGTCGCTATTCAGTTTGTAAATTGCATATCCTTTAGCAACCGAATAGCCACCAATTTATATGCAAGTTTGCGACTGAATTTGTTTTCGGGTGCTAAAGTAGCACTGAAACAGTTTCGGTCGCTAAAAACAATAAAAAAAAATATTATTATTTATATTAATGGTAGTGACCAAATGAAAATCAGTTGCTAAATGTAAATTTTAAAAAAGAATTAAGAATATATTTTTTTAAATGAAAACAAATATAAAAATATATAATATTATTTTTATAATGATAAAAAATACTTTTAAATTAAACATTCACCAAAAAATATACTTTTAATTAAAATATATTTTTAAAATTTTATTAATTCATTGTTATTCTCTTAATTGATTAAAAAGTGATAAAATATAATTAATGTCCAATTATTTTAATAAATAAAAGTTATAAAATAAATTATATATATAAACATACACGCCAATAACACATGAGATCAATTACTTAGAATACGAGCTACCATCTATCTTGGATTATGATCGTACTACTTTGAGGTAGATATTGCTTCTTTAAGAAGACATGATTCTACTATTATATATGAATATGATCCCACCACCGAGAATTGATTCAACAACAGCTATATATTTTGAAATATTTTTATTTTCTTTAATGATAAATTTTTAATATAAAAATTTATTTAAAATATATCTAATATACATATATATTTTAAAATTATATTAATTAAATATGTATTTAATAGTTTATCTTAAAAATAAATTCATTTAGATATTATAAAATATTTTATTTTAAACATTAATTAAATAATACCTTGCTACTTATAATTTATTTAAATATTTATAAAAATATTACATTAACTACATTGATTATTTTAATCCTTGTCTTTAATTTTATTATATATAAAAATTAGTTACTTAAAATATTTTGAAATTATTTTCATGAATTTTTTTTTTATTTCAATTATTATTTTAAAAGTTAGACTTAACCATCTAATTCAATTGATATAATCGTGTTAGTTTCATTGCCTTAAAAGTAAATGACTTATACAAAAATTAGTAAGAATTTGTGAAACAATTATAAAATGAAATTTTTTAGTAATTTTTTAAAAAAATTATTATGTTTTGATTTTAATTTACTCATAGATGTTTATAGTATTTAACTTATGATATATACACCTCCTTTGTTTAAAAAGACTAAAATTGTTGGCAGTAGGACTCGAATCCACACACACTTATGTGGAGAAAATCGTAAATCTTCTCCCTTAACCAATCGGGCAAATCACCATCTTTTTCTTTTATGACTTTGATACAAAATTAAGGACACAATTACAATAGGTTATCTACAAATATATGTAGAAGAATTACAATAGTTCTAGGATCTCTACAAGGCTAACTATCCCTTTTGTTTGAAATAAATATTATTAAAATCAAATGTGGTTGCATGTCCGTTACAAAGACACAGACACAAAGTTCTAACTATATGAAATTTTTATCTAAAGGTAATACAATAGACAAAAAAAATTTTTAAATGTATTTGTTTGAGTAGGATGGACTTAGAATTACCATTGTAGGAGGTGCATATGTTAATCTATATTATACATTGTGCAATCTTTTTTACATTGTTGCATTTATGTCTTCTATGACACCCTTACTATCCCAACACATATATTGTAATAATATAAATAAACTAAGAAAATCAAATTTTCAAAATAGGTAAAAGGGTTCACATGAAACCTTTAGAAACATTCTTCAATATCCAAAATATTCTGAAAGTGAAACTTGGAAAATAAAATATAAGAGGTTAAAAAATATTTTCAAAATAATAGGTTCAACTCCGTATACAAATACAATTCATGTCCTAGAAATTCTCTGCCCCGATGTCACAATATCAGAGCATACCCATAAATCAACTGTTGACATTCTAGATGTCACTCGCAGCCGGATCTTCCTCACCTAAATATCCACAAATTGTACGGTAAGAAAAGAAAATATCTATATGTAAAACACATAAGGAAAACATAACATAATCTCATCATTATTCATTACTTAATGAAATATTCACAAGCATTTATATATATATATATCATAATTAACAATCCTTTATCATCTTCACATCTCAATCCATAATTTCATCAATTCATCACAATCCACACAATCTTACACTTCACACTATGCCAAGGTCACGCTACCCATTTAACAATCTCAGGTCGTGCTCACCCCTGATATAACACTATGCCAAGGTCACGTTATCCCTATCTCAGGGCCGTGCTCACCCCTGACATGTTAACCAAGGTCATGATACCCATGTAACAATCCCGGGCCGTGCTCACCCCTGGTCATAAGTGTGAAGAACCACAATCACATTTCATTCACATTCCACACAACATCTCATAGTTCAATTCCATACCACATACACAACAGGCAAGTCCAACAAAATAAGGGTTTACACACCTTTCGAGCAATTCACATCTAGATCATCAATTCTTATCAAATAATATACCAATAACATTCATAAATTAATATTATAAACAATGGAATTATCAATTTAACATAACTTTAACATAAACAATAAAACCTCCAATTCTTTCAAAACTTAACTCACAGGCACTTTTCCATAATTTCGTTTTCTCTCCCAGAGCATCATTTTTACCAATTAATCATATATCCATGTTCCTAAATACATACATAATCAAATAAGACCAATAATTCTTCAAACAGAAATAATTATAAAATTAGGATTCTTCCTCTACCCACTTTCCTCATGTAACTCTACATATAAATAATTCCTTTTTCCCCCGTACCTGGATAAACAGCAGTTGAAACTACAACAGAGATTACTTGGTCTCCTCCTCTAAGTGCCCCTCGGTCTTTAGAGAGTGTAGAAGGGAAAGAAGAAAGAGCAGAAGAGAATAGGAAGAGAGAATGAGAGATGTCAGAAAATGAGAGGTAAGGCCTCCTATTTATAAGAATCTGCCTCATATAACCCGGAACGGCCCGTTGCAAAACTGGAACGGCCGTTCTGGACCCTCCAAAACTACGCAAAAATCTAAACTGGAACGGCCCGTTCCAAAACCGGAACGGCCCGTTCTCAATCCCAGCGGAACGGCCCGTACCACTTCTGGAACGGCCCGTTCTCCAAACTAGAACGGCTCGTTCTCCAACCGGAACGGCCGATTCTCAACTACGTTTTATAGGCAAATTCTTTATTTCGGAACGGCCCGTTCTCAACTACGTTTTTTAGGCAAATTCTTTATTTCAGAACGACCCGTTTCACTTTTGAAACGGCCCGTTCCGGGCAACGAATTGGGCCCACGGCCCAGCAAAAATTGGGCTGTTACACCTTCATGTGGGAAAGTAAGCATTATAATTTGTATAAGATAATTTCTTAGAAATTTCCTTGATGCTTTATAATGGTTAAGTATACTACCTTATTTATTATCTATAAAAAATTATGAAGATATATCTTTTATAATTTGTAATGATGTTGTAATTTTAGCAAGAATGTAATAAAAGGTTAAACCATTTATTTATTTACTTTTATTACATATTTTTGTAACGAGAAATATATTTGATGTTCTTGTAGATCCATTATACATGATGTATAAAATTTTATGTTCACTCTAAAAGATGATTTGTAAAACATATTTAAATATGTAGTCTAAGGAGTTTCAATGACCACCAACTGTATGGGAGGTAGTGGAGAGAACAAAAAGTTGAAGATTACCATTCTGGATGACCCCAGACTTCATGTTGAAGACAAGTAGGATGATCATGTTGATGATACATCGAAAGATTGTTGATTGCATATGTGTTTGTCTTTTATGATATCATATACTTGTTTTAGCTTTTACTATTAGTTATATGTTATATACTTCATTTTAGATGCTTTTAGTAAGTTGTGGTTTTGAAGACTTGTTTTGGTTTTCACTAGTAGTAATATGTCATATATTTTTATTTTGGATGCTTTATATTAGTTGTGGTTTAGAAGACTTTATTTTATTTTTAATATTAGTTATTAGTTATATGTCATTTTTGTTGAGCTTAGGAGAGCTTGAATCGTAAAGGAGTTTTGATGATCACAACAAGTATACAACAACAACTTGGAGCACAAAAACAAAGTTAAAGAAGAGTCAAGAAAATGCTATGAAATGAAGCTATGTA
The DNA here is from genome assembly GCF_000230855.2 of Cajanus cajan. Lineage (NCBI taxonomy): Eukaryota > Viridiplantae > Streptophyta > Magnoliopsida > Fabales > Fabaceae > Cajanus > Cajanus cajan. Next base: position 16,194,327 of record NC_138520.1, on the reverse strand, counting down.
ATAGAGCTTAGGAAATAAATTTTTTTGAATGTGTTTTTATATTTTGTGTGCTTCGTATGCTTTGTGCATAAGCAAATCTATATCTAAACTAAGTAGAGAGTATATGATGATGAATTAAAAAGATTGGAAACTTATTTTGAGGTATAAAATGAAGTTTTAAAAACTAACTCAAAATAATCGATTATCATTAAATATAATCGATTACTCCAGCTAATAGGCTAAGTGGAATGTCTTGCTGTAATAATCGATTATTTGCCAAAATAATCGATTATCCCAAGAACAACTCTCTGGAATAATCGATTATCTAGCTAAATAATCGATTATATTGTTCTTGGTTGATTTCCAGAAAATCTAAAGAACAAAATAATCGATTATTCTTTAAAATAATCGATTATCTGTGTCTGAAACTTTTATAAATAGTTTGAACTTTGAGAAACTTCAGACAAGGAGTTAGAACTGATAATCAATTTGTGAAAAACGTTTTTGTGAGCCTTTGTGACATCTTGGAGAGTTTTCTTTGTGAAATCCAAGAGTGAAAACGTTTGTGAAAAGCTTTGTTAGAAGATCATCATCATCATATTCTTGAAAGGGGAAGATAAAGATTTGTTCAAGAATTCCAGGTGAATTCGTTCCTTTTATTCTTTGTGAATCTTTGTGGAAAATCTTGAGAAGGGTTTCTCAAGTGGTAAGGTTTCTTGTAGTGGGTTCTACAAGGGGTGCTTTCTTGGGGTCAAGAAAGTGGTTATCTTTATTATTGAAGTATATGCATGTGTGTGTGCTTGTAAACCTTCTTGCTTAAAGATAGTGGAACAAATCTTAATCAGGTGTTGATTAAGGACTGGATGTAGGTCACATGTGGAGTGGCTGAACCAGTATAAAAGACTTGTGCAATCTTCTTCTACCTTATCTTTTACATTGTGTAATTTCTTGGTTGAACTTTAAAGAAGATAAAACTTGATTAACAAGTGTATGTGAATCTTGATGGTTTAAATCTGTAATTGAACATTATTTTTGAATCTCATTATGTTGTAATCAAGTGAGCATATTGCATTCATATTTTCTTAACAAGTCTTTAGAAGAGCTTCATTTGGAAATTCTGTCATAGAAAAGTTTTGATTGAAATTAAGATCCAAAATACTCTGATAAATTTTTAAAGGGTCATTCAATCCAATTCACCCCCCCTCTTGGATTGTGCCATTCTTTTCTAACCATTGGTATCTAGAGCAAAGTTCTTGATAGTTATTCAAGATTTCAAAAATGGCCAACAACAACTTACCCTATGGTGAGGGTGTGTCTATTCATAGACCTCCTGTTTTCAATGGTGAAAACTATGTCTATTGGAAAATTAGGATGAGAATTTTCATTGAAGCTATTGATATTGCTGTATGGGATGCTATAGAAAATGGACCCTATATTCCTATGAAAAAGGATGCTGATGGTGAGCTTAAGGAAAAACATTGGAGTGAGTGGAGTGATGAGGAAAAGAAAAGAGCCCAACATGATAAGAGAGCCAAAAACATTATAACATCTGCATTGTCTATTGATGAATTTTTTACAATTTCACAATGCATATCTGCTAAAGAAATGTGGGATACTTTGCAAGTCACTCATGAAGGAATAAGTGATGTGGAGAGATCAAGAAAGCATACTCTCATAAGAGAATATGAGCTGTTTAGAATGCAAAATGGTGAATCTATTTCTGATTTTCAAAAGAGATTTACACACTTGATAAATCTCCTTGTTGACCTTGGCAGGAAATTTGAGAAGGAAGAGCTAAATTTAAAAGTGTTGCAATGCTTGGACAGATCGTGGCAAGCAAAGGTGACAGCCATTGAAGAATCAAAGGATTTGACCTCCTTGACATTAGCTACTCTCTTTGGGAAGTTGAGGGAGCATGAGCAAAAGCTGCACATATTTGATGAACATGAGCAGCAAGATAAGAAAGGCAAAGGAGTGTCATTGAAAGCCTTGAAATCTGCCAAAGGTAAAGAGGTGTGTGAAGAAACAAGCTCCGATGATTCCGAAACCGAGAACTTCAATCTGCTGGTAAAGAAGTTCAGAAAGTTCATGAGAAGAAAGAAGAATTCCCCCTACAAATTCAATAAAAAGACAAACAAGAAAGAGGAAGCAAGCACATCCTCCTTCAATTGCTTTGAATGTGGAAAACCAGGACACATGAAAGTTGAGTGTCCAAATCTCTTGAAGAAGCAATAAGAGGAGAAGAAATTTAAGAAAAATGGAAAAGTAAAGAGAGCCTACATTGCTTGGGAAGATAATGACTCAAGCACATCAAGTGATGAATCCGAATGTGAGGAAAACAACTTGTGCTTGATGGCTGGAACTGACCATGACACAATTGTAAGTGATTCTGACCTTGAATCAAATCCGGATTATGATCAACTCCAAGAAGCTTTTATACAAATCCATGAAGAAGCTGTCAAATTAGGAGCATTAAATTCAAAGCTGAAAAACAAGCTGAAATGGTATGAAAATGCCTTAATTAAAGCTGAACAAGAGCTTGAGGATTTAAAGTAGGAGCATGAAAATCTTCAAACTATGTTTAACTTTAATGAAGCTCATTGTGAAAACTCCACTTCCTCAAAAGATGCTTGTGAACATTGCAAAGTTTTTGAAAAAGAAAATGATGATTTGAGATCAACTCTTGCAAAGTTCACAAATGGAAATTCAAACTTAAACATTCTTTTGGGAAAACAAAGAAACACTTTTGATAGGAGTGGACTTGGTTTTAACCAAAGCATGAGCATGCCATTTAAGTCAAAGAAAGAAGCTTTTGTGAATAATCAAAATTTTAGAAAATTTAAAAGCAACTTTTCTAGACAAACAACTTGTTTTTATTGCTGCAAAAGAGGCCATACAATTAGGAACTGCTATTCTAGGAAATATGGAGTTCCAAATGGAGAAATGATTTGGATTGAGAAGAGTCAAAGGCTTAGAACTAACCTACAAGGACCCTCCACATGGGTACCTAAATTTTACCTCTGAATTTTTGTTGTAGGAATGCTTGAGGGCCAAAAATCTACTTTGGTATCTTGATAGTGGCTGCTCAAGGCATATGACTGGGGATCCTTCAAAATTCACAAATCTGAAATTGAAGAATGAAGGGTATATTACCTATGGTGACAACAATAAGGGAAAAATTCTTGGCCATGGCAATGTTGGTAATCCCTCCTCTCAAACATTGATTGAAAATGTTTTGCTTGTTGATGGGTTGAAACATAATTTGCTGAGTATTAGTCAATTGAGTGATAAAGGCTTTAAAATTGAATTTGATGATACATGTTGCTTAATATGTGATAAAAAGAGTAAAGAAATCAGATTCATTGGTAAAAGAATTGACAATATATACATGCTTGACTTAGAACACTCTATAACAATGTCAAACACTAAGTGTCTAATAACTCAAGAAGAAAACATATGGCTTTGGCATAGGAGAGCTGCACATATTCATATGGATCATTTGAATAAGCTGTGTAGGAAAGAATTAGTGGTTGGTCTACCTAAACTCAAGTTTGGTAAGGACAAACTATGTGATGCTTGTCAAAAGGGCAAGCAAGTGAAGGCTAGCTTTAAAAGCAAAAATCAGATTTCCACATCTAGACCTTTGCAATTAATTCACATTGATTTGTTTGGTCCTTCAAGAACCATGAGCTTAGGCGGAAACTACTATGGCTTAGTAATTGTTGATGACTATTCTAGATACACACGGGTTATGTTTCTTGCAAATAAAAATGATGCTTTTAATGCCTTTAGAAAATTTGCCAAACTTGTTCAAAATGAGAAGTGCTCAAACATCACCTCTATAAGAAGTGACCATGGAGGTGAGTTTCAAAACTTTATGTTTCAGAAATTCTGTGAGGAACATGGTATAAACCATAATTTCTCAGCACCTAGGACACCTCAACAAAATGGGGTTGTTGAGAGAAAGAATAGGTCCTTAGAAGAACTTACTAGAATAATGTTGAATGAAACAAACTTGCCAAAATATTTTTGGGCTGATGCTATTAACACTACTTGTCATGTGTTAAATAAAGTTCTGATTCGGCCTATATTAAAGAAAACACCCTATGAAATTTACAAAGGTAAGAAGCCTAACATTTCATATTTTAGAGTGTTTGGGTGTAAGTGCTATGTGCTGAACAATGGGAAAGAGCAACTTGGGAAGTTTGATGCAAAGGCTGATGAAGCAATATTTCTAGGATACTCTACAAATAGTAAGGCTTATAGAATTTATAATAAGAGAACTCTAGTTGTAGAAGAATCTGTCCATGTGGTATTTGATGAGTCAAATAAGCAAGAGACTAGGAAAACTGAAATTGAAGATTTAAATGAGTTGCTTGATCAATCCCTATTGGAGAATGAACCTAACGAAGTGCCTAAGGAGAGTGAATCACATGAGAAAGCAAAGGAAACAAGTGAACAACTGCCTAAGGAATGGAAAACCACTAGAGACTTATCAATGGACAACATAATTGGAAGCATTGGTAAGGGTGTCTCAACTAGGAGTGCTATTAAAAATATTTGTAATACTATGGCATTTGTGTCACAAGTTGAACCTAAGAACATTGATGAAGCACTTAAAGATGAGCATTGGTTAATGGCCATGCAAGAGGAACTAAATCAGTTTGAAAGAAATGAAGTGTGGGATTTAGTTCCATTACCAAAAGATTATCCAATTATTGGAACCAAATGGGTTTTCAGAAATAAGCTTGATGAATCTGGAATAATTCTAAAAAATAAGGCAAGACTAGTGGCTAAGGGGTATAATCAAGAAGAGGGAATTGACTATGATGAGACTTTTGCCCCTGTAGCAAGGATAGAAGCCATTAGATTTCTTCTTGCTTATTCCTCTATAAAGAATTTCAAGCTTTATCAAATGGATGTGAAAAGTGCTTTCCTCAATGGGTTTATACAAGAGGAAGTGTATGTGGAACAGCCACTTGGTTTTGTGGACTACAAGAATCCTAATCATGTGTACAAGCTCAAAAAGACACTCTATGGCTTGAAGCAAGCTCCTAGATCATGGTATGATAGGCTGAGCAAATTTCTAATTGAGAATGATTATGAAAGAGGAAAGGTGGATAATACATTGTTTGTCAAGAAGTTTGAAAATTATACAACGTATGTACAAATATATGTGGATGGCATTGTGTTTGGATCTACAAATACCTCTCTATGTAAAGAATTTGCTAAAACCATGCAAGGAGAATTTGAAATGTCAATGATGGGAGAGCTTACATTCTTTTTAGGATTGCAAATTAAACAAATGCATGATGGAATATTCATAAGTCAAAGCAAGTATTGAAATGAACTTCTGAAAAAGTTTGGTATGGAAGGGTGTAAGGAGGCTGCCACACCAATATCAAACAATTGCAATCTTGACTTAGATGAGAAAGGAATTGTTGTTGATAGTTCAAAGTATAGAGGCATTATAGGATCACTCTTGTACTTGACAGCAAGTAGGCCTGACATAATGTTTGTTGTGTGCCTATGTGCAAGATTCCAAGCTAATCCTAAAGAATCTCATATGAAGAGTGTGAAGAGAATTCTTAAGTATTTGAAAGGTACAACAAATGTGGGGTTGTGGTATCCAAAGGGAGTCTCACTAAGTCTGATAGGTTACTCAGATTCAGACTATGCTGGGTGTAGACTAGATAGAAAGAGCACAATTGGAACTTGTCACTTGCTAGGTAGTACACTTGTTTCATGGCATAGCAAGAAGCAAGCTTGTGTTGCTCTAAGTACAGCTGAGGCTGAATACATAGCTGCTGGAAGTTGTTGTGCTCAGATTCTTTAGATGAAACAACAATTAAGAGACTATGGAGTTGAGTTGGACAAAATTCCTTTGAGGTGTGACAACACTAGTGCAATAAATCTGACCAAGAACCCAATTTTGCACTCTAGGACTAAACATATTGAGATAAGACATCACTTTTTGAGAGATCATGTTCAAAGGAATGATTGTGTTGTAGAGTTTGTGGAGACAAGTAAACAATTAGATGATATTTTTACAAAACCTCTACCAAGGGAAAGATTCAACCAATTAAGAATTGAATTGGGAATAATCAATGAATCATGTTTGAATTGATTATGCTTTGAGAGTGATAGTTAGAGATGTTTGGAAGAAAGTATCAGTGACAAATAAGACTTGGTAAAATTTGACAAATGTTAAAATTTCTGAGAAGCAAAACTTCTCTGGAATAATTGATTATCTAAAGATATAATCGATTATCTTAAGTAATTCATGGAAATAATCGATTATCTTGGGTAATAATCGATTATTTGGAACATGAAGAATTCCAAAAGTCTCTGAAATAATCGATTATTTGGGCAATAATCGATTATCTGGTAAGAAGGAACTCAAGAGTCACTGTAATAATCGAATATCTTGGGTAATAATCAAATATCTTGAAGCTGGAATCTGAGAAGTCACTGGAATAATCGATTATTCTATAAATAATCGATTATCTGGGTTATGTTAGGAGAAAATACCCTCTGTAATAATCGATTATCTTGAAAATAATCGATTATCCATATCAGATTGCGTTTTTAAGTGTTTTTACTAATGCAAATAATCGATTATTTGCATAAATAATCGATTATCTAGGCGGTGTGTTTTAAAATTTCCTGAAACGGTTATCTCCGCGCCAACTTTTAAAACCACCCATTACCCTTATACCCAGAATGTGTTAGGGCATAAAACACTTCTCTCAACTGATCTTCTCTCATTCTCTCATTTTCTCTCAACCCTCAAAACCCTAACCCTCTCAAATCCTCTCAAAATATCTCTTCTTCTTCATTTTCTTCAAGACCCATCCATGGCATCTTCATCCAAAAGGCCAAAGAAGCTTGAAGTGAGGGGGAGTAAACGTCCTCTACCCTCTGGGCAACTTATTTCTAAATGGTTCCCTGATGAGAAGACTCAAGAGTACTATGGTATGCTGGCCGGAGAATCATTCCTCCGAAGACCCTAAAGCTTGATTTGTTCAAGAACGAAGGTTTTAGTTTTCCAACCCTTTTGGAGCATCAAGGGCTGAAGAAATTTTTAGAGCTGGATGGTCCCTATTATCCTGAGTTGAATAGGCTTTTCCTCTGTTTTGCCACTAGCAACGATGGCATTCTGTAATCGGTGGTAAAAGGGAAAATGATTCGGCTGAACGGACCGACATTGGCGGTTGCTGCAGGTCTGAGCGGTACTGGAGCAGAGAAACCCCAACCCTTTAACTTTGGGAATTTTGAAGAACTGACCACATTCCGGGATTGTCAAAGGAACCCGGTGAACACCAATTATGAGAAATTCTTGGCGGGAGGTATGAAAAAGAACTCTCGTTTAATTTCTTTTATTATTGCTTGGATGTTGAAACCCAGGTTGCACAACCATGCTCAAATGTCAAGAGATGACATTCTGTTGATGCATATGATTAAGAAGAAAATTAAGATCGATTGGGTATCGGTTGTGAATGATTGTATATGGAAAGCAAGGAGAAAGGAAGATGGTCCGATTCCATATGCTTTTTTGCTATCTAAAATTTTTGAGAATGTTGGAGTAGATTTGACAGGTGAAAGAAAAATTGTGTTGCATGCTTCGAATAAAATAGAGAAGTCTTCTTTGCATCACATGGGGATGCTCAAGCAAGAAGACAAGTGGATGTTTAAAGGCGATGTACCCCCTACACCGGAGCCGGCAACAGATGAAGACGGTGTTCCGTCCCATGATGAGGATCAGCCACCATAGGTGGAAGCTGAGCCTGGAAGGGAGTCTGAACCGGAACTGAAGCCGTTCTCACCGTTTGAGCAAATAATGATCAACAAGATGGATGCAGTGATGGAAATGTCGAGAAGACATGAGTCCTTATTTTCTGGTATTCTTGACAGATTTGATGATTTGGATCGTGAAGTGAGGCTGATCAAGACCCAACTTGGGATACCGGAGGATGAGGATTGATCCGTGTTCTGTTTCTTTGATTAGTTTTAATTAGGATTTTAAATTCAGTTCTTGAACAATTAATTTCAATTTGGTTGTAAGTTTTTTTAATTCTGGTTCTGAACAATTTACATTCTGATGAAATTTGGACTTTATTTTGCTGATTTGTTGGTCTGAATGTGGTATCATGTTTTGGTTTGCTTGACTGATGCAAAAGTGCTCTGTTTTGTGAGCATATGAGTTGCTATTTTGGTTTTGATTGGAATACTCTGTTTTTAATATTGTGGACATGTTTTTCTTGACTTGATTTGGTCTAAACTGTGGCTAAATGGTGCACATATGATTGATTTGGTTTGCTGAATCAAAGTTTTATTTTGGTTATTGCTGGACATACTCTATACATGGCTCATATTTGAAAAACTTGGATTACTTTGTTTTTGATAATGCCAAAGGGGGAGAAATGGTATGGTTAAATGGTATTGTGTGTGTATAGTTGTTTTTGCAGGTATTGTGCTTGTGTGTGTGTATTGTGCAGGTTGGAATGAATTGAAGGCACAATGGCTGAAAATTTTTGAAGCACAATAGCATTGGGTAGATACAATATGAATCATGGGTTGTCATCATCAAAAAGGGGGAGATTGTTGAGCTTAGGAGAGCTTGAATCGTAAAGGAGTTTTGATGATCACAACAAGTATACAACAACAACTTGGAGCACAAAAACAAAGTTAAAGAAGAGTCAAGAAAATGCTATGAAATGAAGCTATGTAATAGAGCTTAGGAAATAAATTGTTTTGAATGTGTTTTTATATTTTGTGTGCTTTGTATGCTTTGTGCATAAGCAAATCTATATCTAAACTAAGTAGAGAGTATATGATGATGAATTAAAAAGATTGGAAACTTATTTTGAGGTATAAAATGAAGTTTTAAAAACTAACTCAAAATAATCGATTATCATTAAATATAATCGATTATTCCAGCTAATAGGCTAAGTAGAATGCCTTGCTGTAATAATCGATTATTTGCCAAAATAATCGATTATCCCAGGAACAACTCTCTGGAATAATCGATTATCTAGCTAAATAATCGATTATATTGTTCTTGGTTGATTTCCAGAAAATCTAAAGAACAAAATAATCGATTATTCTTTAAAATAATCGATTATCTGTGTCTGAAACTTTTATAAATAGTTTGAACTTTGAGAAACTTCAGACAAGGAGTTAGAACTGATAATCAATTTGTGAAAAATGTTTTTGTGAGTCTTTATGACATCTTGGAGAGTTTTCTTTGTGAAATCCAAGAGTGAAAACGTTTCTGAAAAGCTTTGTTAGAAGATCATCATCATCATATTCTTGAAAGGGGAAGATAAAGATTTGTTCAAGAATTCCAGGTGAATTCGTTCCTTTTATTCTTTGTGAATCTTTGTGGAAAATCTTGAGAAGGGTTTCTCAAGTGGTAAGGTTTCTTGTAGTGGGTTCTACAAGGGGTGCTTTCTTGGGGTCAAGAAAGTGGATATCTTTAGTATTGAAGTATATGCATGTGTGTGTGCTTGTAAACCTTCTTGCTTAAAGATAATGGAACAAATCTTAATCAGGTGTTGATTAAGGACTAGATGTAGGTCACATGTGGAGTGGCTGAACCAGTATAAAAGACTTGTGCAATCTTCTTCTACCTTATCTTTTACATTGTGTAATTTCTTGGTTGAACTTTAAAGAAGATAAAACTTGATTAACAAGTGTATGTGAATCTTGATGGTTTAAATCTGTAATTGAACATTATTTTTGAATCTCATTATGTTGTAATCAAGTGAGCATATTGCATTCATATTTTCTTAACAAGTCTTTAGAAGAGCTTCATTTGGAATTTCTGTCATAGAAAAGTTTTGATTGAAATTAAGATTGAAAATACTCTGATAAATTTTTAAAGGGTCATTCAATCCAATTCACCCCCCCCCCCCTCTTGGATTGTGCCATTCTTTTCTAACAATTTTTATTCTGGATTCTTTTTATTAGTTGTGATTTTTGAAGATTATATCATACATTATATATGTTAATTACTTTTATTGCGAGATTAGTACTATATATGCATTATCAATTTTAGTGTTATTGTTTATGACCGTTAAACAGGTTCAAAATGGAAATTAAAATAAAATCAAATAAATAGTGCTTTAGATATAAATGTAGAGACTGATTTTTTTGTCTCTAAAAAATAAAACAAACTTAGCGACCAAATTTGGGACGGAATAAAACATATAGCGACTGAATTTGCGATGGTATATAACTCATAGCGACTAAAAAATGTGTCACTAATAATTTAGTGACGCGAATAGTGAACGAATTTGCGATGCCTATAAAATTTAATAAAATAAAAAGTAAATATTTAACGACTGATTTAGAGAATAAACTGAAAATTGTATTTATTTTATTTAAAAAATAAAAACATACTTAGCGATCGATTTAGCGATGTCTCGTTCAGTCATATACAATAGTGACCAAAATGATAACAACCATTTTTCGACCGATATTTTTGGTTGCTAAACAGTTACTTGTGATATTTTCGTCGCTATATAGTTTGCGACCAGGGTTTTTGCAACTACTTAAATTTGGTCGCTAAGGTAAATAGCGATCAATTTGAGCAATTTAACAACTAATTTTGGTGATCGCTCAAAGCCTTTTTTTTAATATAGTGATACCATCTTGTTTATTGGCAGCTACTAGAACCCTATCCTTCATTGTCGCAACCATATTCACAATCCACTACTAGAAATATGCCATTTACATAAGAATTTTCATGCAAAAAAATATTTGTAAGAAATTATTGCAAAAATTCTTGCAAATATAAATCTCCAATAAATTATTGCAAATATTTTTGTAATTTTAAATTCGCAGAAAATTCTTGCAAATTTTACTACAAAAATATTAATTATATGAATTTTTTTTTGCAAATAAAAATTTTTAAAAACATTTGCAAGAATTTTTTTATTTTCCTACAAATTTTGTTTTAAATATAAATTCGCAAGTAATTTATTTTTCTGCTGAGTAGTATTTCCTGCCAATTTTCTTATTTATGATTATTTTTATTAATTTAAAAACTGAAAATATTTTTGAATCCTCCGTAAACGTAAACACACATTTTCGTCTTCCTTCACTGTACTACTTGCATTCACCTCCGCAACACTATTTTCCTCATCACCGTAACATTGCAACACCTCTCAAGTAAGTCACCTCCGTAAATGTATCCTTCGCACACCGCTCACCGCACACTTTTTTCTCAAGTAAGTCACCGTAACACTTCTCTCAACTTTTCCTCATCACATCCACCGTGCCACATCCACAATATTTCTCTCCTTTTCTCGTTCAGCATAACATTTGGTAGGGTTTTTGTTTTCTCATATCTCAGACTCAGATGGAGTCGACACCCGTTAATTGGGAAGCCCTCGACGCTCTCCTAATTGATTTTGCTAAATCTGAAAACCTAATTGAAGACTCCCCCGCCCCTTCAACCTCCTCCTCCTCCTCCTCCTACCACTCCCGCCTCCTCATCCGCCAGATTCAGACACTCCCTCGAGACCGCCGCCATTGACGCCGCCCTCCACCTCGTCCGCCTCCACGCCCCTGTCGCAACCTGAAAATTTCCGATCTTGCGCCCAATGGTTTAGACATCCTTTTAAAAGTCTCATTAATTAAAGAATGCCCGGACACCAGACTAATCCTTAATTAATGGTTTTGAAAATAGGTTCATGGAGTCGCCACCAATATTTTACTCAAAATATTGGAAAAAGAAAAGGTTTTTAAAAGTCCAATAATGGCCTTGATAACCAGAATTTGGGTTCGGGGTTCGGTTACGTGTAGGGAAGGTATTAAGCACCCCTACAACGCCCTTAATCGGTACCCTATGACGAAGTTAACATTATAAATAATAATATAAATATTAAATGCCCTTTTATTGATGACTATTTACATGCTTGAAATTTAAATTAAACAATTGACTCTAAAATATCTACATGATTATTTTTATTATAAAAATAAATATCAAAAGTAAGAAATAAAAGAGAGAGAAAAAGGTTAATTGAAATACCTCGTAGCAAGCTTTGTTAAATCTTCCAATATGGAAATTATAGGTGCTTTGTGGCAACCCTTCACACTACAATGCCTCACAAAATCTCAAGAAATACAAAAGAGCGAGGGAGAGAGAAAAAGAGAGAAATTTCGTGCTCTAAGGAGTCTGGACGAATTTTTTGGGGTCTTGAGAAATGAGCCCCAGCGGTCTATTTATAGACTTTAAAAAGGGTCCAGAACGGCCCGTTCCAAAATTGGAACGGCCCGTTCTGGACATGGTCGTTGTGTGTAAAATTCGTATACTAGAACGGCCCATTCTGAAATCGGAACGGCCCGTTCCAGTAGTGAGAATAACACGTAATTTCTTAGACCAGAACGACCTTGGAACGGCCCGTTTTGGTTTAGGAACGGCCCATTCCAGTTTAGGAACGGCCCGTTCCAGCCCCGTTCCAGTTAAGCTTTTAGCCCTTTTTTGAGGAGTTTGGAACGACCTGTTCCAATCTTGGAACGGCCCGTTCCAATTTCAGAACAGCCCGTTCCAAATTAGGGTTTTTGGCCTTTTTAAGACCTTGGAACGGCCCGTTCCAAATTGGGAACGGCCCGTTCCGGTTTTGGAACAGCCCGTTCCAATCTTCTAAAATCAGCTTGTTTTGGGCTTCTAGGCCCTCTAAAGTTATGTCCCGTTGTTTGCATGCCCCCCGAACGAAATTGGGTGTCTACAGCTGCCCCTCTTTACTTGTCCTTTGGAATAGTAACGTGTTGCTTTTCCAAAGGCAAGTAAAGACGTAGACATTTCGTCTGGGTCTTCTCTTCGTCTCTTTGGTGTTGGTGCTTCTGCGCTGTTTCCCTTAGATAAGTGCATTTGTTCGTATCCTCATCCTTTATAGCAGTTGTGTACTCTATTGGGTAACAAGGCTGACAAACTATACACCTGGTCTTCAGTCTTCGAGTAGAAGCTCCATTGTCTCTCTTGTGATAATGCTCCTTTATTTGTTGCTTCTTGAAGAGGGAGTATATTATGAGCTCAGCCTCTCGAGGCTGGACTGATATTTAGGGCTTCAGCCGGCCCACTGCTAGTTTTAGGGTCTAGCAACCCTTACCGATCTTGTACTAGTTTTGGGGATCTAGCAACCCTTACCGATCTTGTACTAGTTTTAGGGATCTAGCAACCCTTACTGGTCTTGTACTAGTTTTGGGGATCTAGCAACCCTTACTGATCTTGTACTAGTTTTAAGGATCTAGCAACCCTTACCGATCTTGTACTAGTTTTAGGGATCTAGCAACCCTCTCTGATCTTGTACTAGTTTTAGGGATCTAGCAACCCTTACTGATCTTGTACTAGTTTTGGGGATCTAGCAACCCTTACCGATCTTGTACTAGTTTTAGGGATCTAGCAACCTTTTCTGATCTTGTACTAGTTTTAGGGATCTAGCAACCCTTACCGATCTTGTACTAGTTTTGAGGATCTAGCAACCTTTTCTGATCTTGTACTAGTTTTGGGGATCTAGCAACCCTTACTGATCTTGTACTAGTTTTAGGGATCTAGCAACCCTTACTGATCTTGTACTAGTTTTGAGGATCTAGCAACCTTTTCCAATCTTGTACTAGTTTTAGGGATCTAGCAACCCTTACCGATCTTGTACTAGTTTTAGGGATCTAGCAACCCTTTCTGATCTTGTACTAGTTTTAGGGATCTAGCAACCCTTACCGATCTTGTACTAGTTTTGAGGGATCTAGCAACCCTTTCTGATCTTGTACTAGTTTTAGGGATCTAGCAAACCTTACCGATCTTGTACTAGTTTTGAGGATCTAGCAACCTTTTCTGATCTTGTACTAGTTTTGGGGATCTAGCAACCCTTACTGATCTTGTACTAGTTTTAAGGATCTAGCAACCCTTACTGATCTTGTACTAGTTTTGAGGATCTAGCAACCTTTTTCGATCTTGTACTAGTTTTAGGGATCTAGCAACCCTTACTGATCTTGTACTTGATATCTTCTTGTTGGTGTTGTGATATGAAAGACTGCCCCCAGGTTGATGGGCAGGAAACGTTTGATCTGCCCCTGTGTTGGTGGGTAGGAGATGTTTGATGTGCCCTTGTGTTGGTGGGCAGAGAAGTGGATGACTGGCAAGGATTCCAATGTGGCTCCTGCCGCTTGAGTATTGTGATGCCTCTCTAGGCGTCTGCTTTTGATAGGTTTCTTTTTTCTGAATTTGATTTTTGTTTAGCTTCGGCTTTTTCATATTTGAAGCTTGCCTTTTTCTACTATTTTTTTTTTAGAAGATGCTTCGGCTTTTTCAACATTTACAAAGCTTGCCTTTTTCTCATGTTTTTTCTTGTGTTGTCATCATTGGTGGAGGGATCCCATCCCATGATGATGTTGTTTGCTGAATCTTTATTAATGAGTATTATTTCGGAAGCCACTCCTGGCTTTGGTGAGGAAATCATTCCTAATCTAGGATTCTCTTGGATCATCTTTCATTTGGTGAAGAAGTAAGGCGTGGTGGCCTCTTCATGCTTATAGTTTCTTGCTTGGTCGATTCCATTCTATTCCACTATCGATGTGTCTTTGCTTAGTGGGCACATAGAATCACTTGGGGTTGTTGTTTGTCACCACTTCGACTCATGCTTGGCTTTTGAGCTTTTACGAGTGCTTTGTCCTGATGACTCTTCTTGACTCATAGCAAGTAGAATGCATGGATGCATGGATGCAATGAAAATGAAGATAGGAATGATTTTATTATTTATTCCTTTTTTGTGTAACGCACTTCCATATGCCCCTACCTCATATGCATGCGATGCAGTTTATGCTCATGTGTTTAGTCTTAAATATGCAATTCAATTTTTTTGTCAGGAAATTAACATGTACGTGTTAAGGTCAATGTTGACGATTCCTTTTTATCCATGTCGTTTGTGATTATTGTCGGGATATGTTCTTTTGAACTCAAGCTTCAGTGGCTCCTTGACTATCTAGTCGATGTGTGGTCAAGCGTCTCTAAACTCTGTTTGAGGACATCTCGGCCTTCCCTCTGTGAGTATTCACTGTGCATTTTCCGTGTATCTTTTCAGTACCATTTTAATGCCATAAGGGTCAAGAGAAAGGAAGGAAGAAATGTTATATTATTATTTTATTTTATTTTATTTTTCAAAAGGGTGGTTAGAAGGGATTTTTCAAAAAGGGTTTTTTAGAAGAAGGGTTGGCCAAGGTAGGCTTTAGTGTTTAGGGTTATCAAACAAAACGTATTTGCTACAAGGAAGCTATCATTGTGTTTTAGCCTTTTTGGAAAGTGGAGTGATGACTTGGGGTTGTACTCTAATTGGATGATTCCTCTGAGCTGCCTTTCGGTTTTCAACTCAGGTTGCTGCTTTAACGTCCTAATTTTTGCCTAGGTCACTTGAGATGTGTTCCCTAGCAGACATTTTTGATCCTTACTTTTTCCTAGGTTGCCCTTTTCGAATGTGAGCCCCTACCGGATCTTGCCCTAATTTTGCGTAGCCCCCCTTTAGTGGGTTTCTACCTGGGCCTTCATTTTTTTTCGCAGCACTCATGAGGTATGGGATGTCTTTATTTTATCAAACCCTAGTCATGTTTGAATTCCTGATTATTCCTTTGTTATCCTTTCCAAGCTTCTTTGTTGCAAATACATTTTGTTTGTTAAGGGTCGATGGATGAGGCCTAGAGTGGATATTTAGAGGGAGAAGAGAAACGAAAGAGTGTTATGGCATTTAAAATAGTACTTTCAATTTACACGTGCCCCTTTAACAAAGCTCGAAGGCCCGGGCATGCCCCGAGTTCGTGATTCATACACAAAGAGATTAACCGAGGTTGCCCCCTAGAGAGGCATGGTTGACAATTGGTTGAACTACGTTAGGAATGCATTCCCACTTGCTTGAATGTGGGTGTTTTGACTTCGGAGTGAAACCTTTATGAATTCTTGCTTTCTAAAGGAAATACTCAAGCCGCCTTTCGATTTTCAACTCAAGCAGGCATTAATATTTTTTTATTTTTATGTATCCCTAACTTTTGCATAGGACGTATCCTATCGGGATTTTGATTCTTTTTTTCTTTACCCTAATTTTTGCCTAGGACGCCCTTTACGGATTTTCGTCCTAGCGGGTTTTGTCCTACAATGCCTTTATTCTTCAATTGGGTTTTGTTGTAATTCCCTAAAAGCAAGGATTCATTCATTCTTGATCATTCCTTATATCCCAACAGTTGTCATTTCTGCATGGGGAACTCTCGGTATTTGAATCGTCAATTTGGGCGTGTTATGCCCCCCAGTCTTCTTGCACAATTACTGGTCTTCTAAGTGCTTCCAATTTGATGTATCGAGTTTGACTTGATTACCAGTGATCTTATTATTTGATTAACACGCACAGGTTAGATTTCCCTTTTTATTCTTATTTATTATTTACAAGAAAGGCATGTTGTCTATATGAAACATAAAATAGGATGCAAAGATGATTGAGAAATTCAACAAATATCATTCTCATTGATTTGTTTGTTTAGAGAAAATTCTTTGTACAAGATCTTTCGGTGCATTTTGATGACGTTGAGGCTACAGAAGCTCATGCTTGAATGATGTCCCTATGGACATGCTTGCTCGTTCGTTGATTTGCAATTAATCTTCGTTTCTTCTCAGATTCTTCTTGCTATTCCCATCAGAAGTAACCGTCAATAAGATCTTCGGGTTCCCCATTATTTTGGTGATGCCAAAATTTCCATCTTTGTTGACGAGGTTAATGAGTCAGAGAAGAAAGATGCAGTTTGGAGTGATTTGATAACAAATTGGAGGTGTAATGGAGCTTATTTTGAAGCAAATTCTTTTTTTCTTCTTCTTTATATTGCTTTAATTTCTTTTTTTTTTGCGTGCCTCCTTTTCGAAATTTCAAATAATCTCCTATTTGAATTGGGGAATGACATCTTTCTAGATTGGAAGAAGTCTGAGAAGATGTAGACTTTGCCTTCTGTTGAAAAGATGACGAGAGTCCAAAATTTAGTAGGCCTCCTTAATATAAGGGCACACGAATCTTGTACTTAAGAATATTCTCCTTTCTCAAAAATCTTTACGTACTATGTGCCTTCCATTTTCTAATGAATGCATATGCTAAACTAAAAGATGCATGATATTTGTTTTTGCCTAAATTTTATCATTTTTTTTGTTACTAAAGGGGAATGATGCATGATTTTTGCTATATTTTTTTTTTTTTGAAATAAACTACCCTATATGATGCTTTAGAGTTAGGGTATACAGAAGGGAGTTAAAATTTTATCATATATATTTTTTTTATTAATATCTATTTGTTTGTAATTCTTATCCATTTGAAATAAATAAACACAAACAAATGCAACACACATATGCTCAAACAAATGTACACCCGCGAACAGTCACGTTTAAATCCTTGGTCTGTGGTCCCTGCAAGAAAAGTGCATTGTATAGGACAGCTCTAATCTCACTAGTCTTAAGGCCCCCAAGGTGCCCCCATTATAGGGACCCAGTATCTCTATCGCCGTCACCTGGCAAACTCTAAGGTCTGTCGCAGTATTTCGGGCTAGAGTAACCGGTTATCACCTTGAGTGTGATTTCCGACAAGGCTCGCAGGCTCCAAGGCCAAACTTGACCGGTCGTACGTCAACCACTCCCTATGTTTATTACCCTCATGCCCTCAGGTGTAGGGGGGACTGTTGTGTGCAAAAGATTGTGTACAATTTTATTCAAACAGGTGCAGAATTTAAACAGGCAAATAGATATTAAAGCCAAACAAATAAAGCAAAAAAGTAAAGGGGAAAAATATTTAAAATATTTTTTTTATTAACTTCATCAATTAAATGGGCCTGACCCTCTTTATACGTCCCCAGTGGAGTCGCCATCTGTCGCAACCCGAAAATTTCCGATCTTGCGACCTATGGTTTAGACATCCTTTTAAAAGTCTCATTAATCAAAGAATGCCCGGACACCAGACTAATCCTTAATTAATGGTTTTGAAAATAGGTTCATGGAGTCGCCACCAATATTTTACTCAAAATATTAGAAAAAGAAAAGGTTTTTAAAAGTCCAATAATGGCCTTGATAACCAGAATTTGGGTTCGGGGGTCGGTTACGTGTAGGGAAGGTATTAAGCACCCCTACAACACCCTTAATCGGTATCCTATGACGAAGTTAACATTATAAATAATAATAATATAAATATTAAATCCCCTTTTATTGATGACTATTTACATGCTTGAAATTTAAATTAAACAATTGACTCTAAAATATCTACATGATTATTTTTATTATAAAAATAAATATCAAAAGTAAGAAATAAAAGAGAGAGAAAAAGGTTAATTGAAATACCTCGTAGCAAGCTTTGTTAAATCTTCCAATATGGAAATTATAGGTGCTTTGTGGCAACCCTTCACACTACAATGCCTCACAAAATCTCAAGAAATACAAAAGAGAGAGGGAGAGAGAAAAAGAGAGAAATTTCGTGCTCTAAGGAGTCTGGACGAATTTTTTGGGGTCTTGAGAAATGAGCCCCAGCGGTCTATTTATAGACTTTAAAAAGGGTCCAGAACGGTTCGTTCCAAAATCGGAACGGCCCGTTCTGGACATGGTCGTTGTGTGTAAAATTCGTATACTGGAACGGCCCATTCTGAAATCGGAACGGCCCGTTCCAGTAGTGAGAATAACACGTAATTTCTTAGACCGGAACGGCCTTGGAACGGCCCGTTCCGATTTAGGAACGGCCCGTTCCTGTTTAGGAACGGCCTGTTCCGGTTTAGGAACGGCCATTCCGGTTTAGGAACGGCCCGTTCCAGCCCCGTTCCAGTTAAGCTTTTAGCCCTTTCTTGAGGAGTTTGGAACGGCCCGTTCCAATCTTGGAACGGCCCGTTCCAATCTTGGAACGGCGTATTCCAATTTCAGAACAGCCCGTTCCAAATTGGGGTTTTTGGCCTTTTTAAGACCTTGGAACGGCCCGTTCCGGTTTTGGAACAGCCCGTTCCAGTCTTCTAAAATCGGCTTGTTTTGGGCTTCTGGGCCCTCTAAAGTTCTATCCCGTTGTTTGCATGCC
This sequence comes from Cajanus cajan, assembly GCF_000230855.2. Taxonomy (NCBI): domain Eukaryota; kingdom Viridiplantae; phylum Streptophyta; class Magnoliopsida; order Fabales; family Fabaceae; genus Cajanus; species Cajanus cajan. The sequence goes on along the minus strand of NC_138520.1, from coordinate 16,175,275 downwards.
CCCGGACGAAATTGGGTGTATACAGTCCCCTCCATCCTCTCCGACCGCAAAATTCTCTTCCGCTTGCACAAACAGATTCTCATTCCTTTTCTTCTCTAGTCGCATCGCAAATTCTGACCAACCCTATACCTAACTTCATTTTTTTTCCTTTTTGCAGAAATTTATTGAGCTTCTTCGGAAAGGGACCGCGGAGGATCAAGACTCTGCTATCGAGTGTCTCAAGATGGCTCTCGCTTCTTGCGCGCTCGACGCTTATTCGGTATTGAATTCGTCAAATTGAATTCGTCAAATTGAATTCACTCTGTTTTTCTTTTTTTTTCTTCCTTTTTTTGGTGTTGTTTGGTTCTGACGGTTGGCTTTGTATTTAAGGAAGCATATGAGGAATTCAAGCATGTTCTTCTCGCGTTTATTTATGACAAGGATGATAAGACTTCTCTCGTGGCGAATGAGGTTGGGGGCTTCAGAATCAAAGCCATATCAATGGAAAGCAAACATAAGTTTTGACTGCGTTATTTATTTATTTATTTTTATTCTCTAGGATATCTTGTAACCGAAAAGTTTATTCAAATATTTAGTTAATATATCTGTATGCTTAAAATTTGAAATAAAAATCATTGGTTAAAATTTGAATTAAAGATCATTGGTTAAACTGAAAAAAAAATTGAATCTGATTAAAGAATTTGCTATTTATCAAACATGTTGAATTTTGTTGGTGTTTTATTCTAAAATTAAAGTAGAGTAATGTCTCATCCATTAATAAATAAATTTTAATCATTGGATTACAGCTAGTTATACATATATATATATCCCATTTATATATCATACTACTGTTGGTGAGGATCCTGGGGTGTTATTTTCGTGGGTGCTCTTTTGTTGGGATTGTAGAGGACATGGAATTAAAAGTTTGAATAAGTTTGTATACATGATTCAATTCCTTCTTTCACTGAAACCACATGAACTGAAATCAGTGGGGTATTCACTGCTCCATTCACTATCACCGTCTAAATTAAAGTTGTTGTTCGAGGAGGATCGTATATCCCATTCAAGTGTTGCTGAAAAAGAATAAATCAATACATAAATAAGTTAATGGTTTTTATTTGCTGGAATATTCATTTTATAATCCAATGTTGATGATGCCATTACACTCGGGCTTGATTCTGTTATATATATGTATGGTTGTTAGTGTGTGTTAAACTTATTCAAACTTTTGTGTAAGTAAATTACTCGGTTCACAGCTTCACCAAAGACTGAAAGTTGAATTATTAGGAATACAATAAGTTAAAACGAATCTTGTATAAAGAAGAGAATTTAAGAAAAATTTGGAGGAGTGATGAGGAGGGTGATATTTGAAAAAGGTGTATTACCTCATATTCTATTTAGTTTCTTGTCCTAACATATTTGATTTGTGTCTTGAATGCAATAGATTAAATCTTTAGTATTTTTTTTTTCAATTGTGAGTGTTATTTAATTTAGTGGTTTTTTATGATGACATTGTTATAATGATGTTAAATGAAATCTTGACCTTTTTGTTTATAAATCAGGAACTAACATGGACTGGAATTAGACTGAAAGAGTTTCAGCCATCTTGCTTTGAGAAGGTTATTATCATCGCTATTTTTTTTTTTTTTTGCTTAGTTTTGATTATGATGATAATAGGTTTAAAATTAAAGAGTTCAGGAAAGTTTTGGTCATCCAAATTTGAGAAGGTTCTTGTCATTGTTTAGTTTCTTTGCTTGGTTTTGGTTAATAAAGTGATGACACACATTATCAAGTACATCATCAATGTTTTACATTCTATGATATGGGTATTGAGTTAGTATATGCTTCAGTAGTTTATATATGTGCTTTCTTTTTGTTATAATGGGCCTTGGTGGTTAATCGATGTTTTCACTAAACCTTGAAAAATTATTTATGTACTTGAATGAGTGAGTTAAGGGCTTTGAGTATGATTATCAAAACAAATTCTTTTCTTGAATGAACTATGCAATATGCTTCAAATTAAGAATGAACTTGCAGGTAAGTATCGTACTTAGGAATCTTTCTTGCCTGATCATGACTGTGTCTGTGAAACACCGTCTTAAAACCATCAACCTTAGCAAGTGGTGTGACCAATACACCTTCCTCTTCATTGAAATCTTCAAGCACTTCCACCATATCATACTTATGTATAACTTCATCTGGAGTATTTTCATCCCAATCAGGAGCCCAGTTTCTATAGAGAGCCCAGACTTCTCCCTTCCCAGGAAAGATGTGAAGAACTCCTCTGGCGCCTTTTGTCCACCTTACCTTATGTGAAAAGGAATTTAATGATTCAGTTATTTCATGCTTGCCAGTCCTGAAATCCCCACAGGTTTTGTAAAAACCAGAACCTACCCAATCTATTGGGCCTAATTCATTGTTGCTTCGAGAGTTAAGCCAACTGATCCGCATTCTAAATGGCTTTGTTGAAACCACCTTGTGAATTCTAGCATAATAGCGGGGCATTCCATCATCATCATCGTAAGCAGCCTAGACCTGGGAATAATATTAAAAAAATTATAAAAAATTACCTGCGATTTTTTCCTAGGAAATTTACTTGCGAATTTGAAATTTTGCAGAAAATTTACCTACAAAATTTTAATTTTGCAGAAAATTTACTTGGAAAATTTTGATTTTGCAAGAAATTTACTTGCAAATTTTAAATTTCGTGAAAAATTTCTTGCAAAAATTTTTTGGATTTTAAAATTTGTAGAATATTTTTTGCAAATTTTCTAAGAATTCTTTTTCCACAAGAAAGTTTGCTCCCATTTTTTTTTGCAAGAAAGTTTTCTATAGATTTTTTTTATAGCAAAAATCATAAGAATTGTTTTTGCAAATTTTGAAATTGGCAAGAAACAATTATCCACGAAGGTATTAGCTGCGAAAATAAATTTGTAGAAAAATTCGCAAAAAGCTTATTTCCTACAAATTTTAATGAAAAATTCCTAGGAAAATCCATAGGTAATAGAAAAAATTCTAGTAGTGATCACAACCATTGTACTGACATTTATAGTACCATTCATAAAACTCTTACACTTATTATATGTTAAATCATTTTTTGCAAACATTATACACCTTTCAAATCCCAACCACCACAACACAATACACAAAATTTTTAAGCTCTTATCACTTTGATCCCAAATTCAATATGCGGCTCAAATTCATACACCATTTCCCCTCTACATCAACCAACCGAATCTGCTAATCATGGAGAATAAGAAGTTGGCGTTGCTACGAACATCCACATCCTGAACTAGAGAGTTGTTATAATATATCAGTGTGTGTGTGTGTAATATTCAATCAATCTAATTATTGTATTTAATGATATTACTAAATAGATCGAGTATACAAAATTGCATACAATAATATAACTGTTTGATAGCTCATCATATCACTTTATTTTAATGTATAAAATGATATTCAAATAAATCTAAATATCTATAATTAGATAACATATATAAAAGTGTCCAAATCATTTGAATTTTGATATGCATAGTCGTGAGTGTAATATCATCAAATATATTAATTAGTTAAATTCACATTCCATAATATTGAATTTGTCATTTCATTAATTTGACACATGGTATCAACGGATCATGTCCTACATGTGTGTTTGTAGACACACATATACATACATACATACATACATGCATACACATATGTGTATGTATATGTATATATATATATATATGTGTGTGTGTGTGTGTGTGTGTGTGTGTGCGTGTGTATGTATATACATATATGTGTGTATGTATGTACATACACACATGGGTGTGTATATGTATACATATGCATGATGTAACTTGAAGAACTGAATAACACAAACTTCATATAGTTTTATATTCTCTCCATTAAAATTTTATACAAGTAAGTTTCAAAATGTTAATATTATTGTCAAAATCACAACTATAAACCATTTTTTTTTAAATCTTGCCTCTAAAAGTAGCACCATCACCATATCAACATGTTGGAATTAAACAAAACAATCAATCATCAAGTAAAATCTTGAGAAAAGTAACTATATTTCAAATAGTTTTTTTTAATAAAACATTTGGGGAGAAAAAGGAATAGAAACCATTGCAAAAAGCTAGTATTAGAAATATGAGATGAGGTGGTTTGAGAAGAAATATTGTAAAATCCAAACATAATCTTGAATCCCTAAAGAAATTATAAGTTTTAATGATAACAAACAAAATCTTTCAAGAAAACCTTTTCGAATGAAACAAACATCACATTTTGTTTGTAAGGCAAAGTACACCAGACGAAGTACTCAATCTGAATTAATGCTACATTTATTTCTTGTTATGAATTCAAATTATCTTTTAGTGCATTAAATACTCTATTTCTTAATAGATCGAACAAGAAAATTTTCTCATTAATTGGTAATATTGGATAGTCAAATCCCTATGTTAGAAAGAAATAGAAAGATCCCAGAAATCATGGAAAAGCATACATGAGCTCTGAACACGCCATACTACTCTAATTCAACCACTATTTTTTTGTCTCACCTAAATGAAATGATAATAAGTAGCTGCCAAGATCATATAAGAAATGGACATTTTCAAGCAAAGAATTAAATGCTTATAGCAACAACTAATTTACTCCCTCTCGCTAGTCTCAAAGAGAATAACAGACAAAGCAACTCAAGAAGAAAATTGAAATGTTCAACTCAAAGTTGTTGTAATGATCATCTTCTTCGAAGCTACTGTAAAAGGATTAGTCTTCAAACTGTTGAGATTCGTGGAGTGGTAAATCAGCTCAAACTTGGAGAATGAAGGTTTTGATGATAACAAAGTATGGATTATGAGAATCAAAGCTGACCAAGGACATCAACAAGTCAAAAACAAAGTCAAGAAGAAAATATGGCTATTATGCTATGTAATAGGAGTAGCTCATAACTTGTATTGTTTTTGTTGAGCTTATTTTGCATGTGTGTGCTTTGTGCATGGGTTAATCTTTATGTAATCTTTATCCACCAAAATAATCGATTATATTGTTCTTGGTTGGTTTCCAGAAAACCTGAAGAACAAAATAATCGATTATTCTTTAAAATAATCGATTATCTACGTCTGAAACTTTTATAAATAGTTTTGAACTTTGAGAAACTTCAGACAAGAGTTAGAACTGATAATCAATTTGTGAAAAACGTTTTGTGGAGTCTTTGTGACATCTTGGAGAGTTTTTTTTGTGAAATCCAAGAGTGAAAACGTTTGTGAAAAGCTTGTGAGAAGATAATCATCATCATATTCTTAAAAGGGGAAGATAAAGATTTGTTCAAGAATTCCAGGTGAATTCGTTCCTTTATTCTTTGTGAATCTTTGTAAAAAATCTTGAGAAGGGTTTCTCAAGTGGTAAGGTTTCTTGTAGTGGGTTCTACAAGGGGTGCTTTCTTGGGGTCAAGAAAGTGGTTATCTTTTGTGTTGAAGTATATGCATGTGTGTGTGCTTGTAAACCTTCTTGCTTAAGATAGTGGAACAAATCTTAATCAGGTGTTGATTAAGGACTGGATGTAGGTCACATGTGGAGTGGCTGAACCAGTATAAAAGACTTGTGCAATCTTGTTCTACCTTATCTTTTACATTGTGTAATTTCTCGGTTGAACTTTAAAGAAGATAAAACTTGATTAACATGTGTATGTGAAAATTGTTGGTTTAAATCTGAATTAGAGCATTATTATTGAACCTCATTATGTTGTAATCAAGTGAGCATATTGCATTCATATTTTCATAACAAGTCTTTAGAAAAGCTTCATTTGAAAATTCAGTCTTAGAAAAGTTTAAAAGTGAAATAAAGATCCTACATACTCTGATAATTTTTAAAGGGTCATAGAATCCAATTCACCCCCCCTCTTGGATTGTGCCATTCTTTTCTATCAATTGGTATCAGAGCAAGGTTCTTGAGAGTTATTCAAGATTTCAAAAATGGCCAACAACAACCTACCCTATGGTGAGGGTGTGTCTATTCATAGACCTCCTGTTTTCAATGGTGAAAACTATGTCTATTAGAAAATTAGGATGAGAATTTTCATAGAAGCTATTGATATTGTTGTATGGGATGCTATAGAAAATGGACCCTATGTCCCTATGAAAAAAAATGATGATGGTGAGCTTAAGGAAAAACATTGGAGTGAATGGAGTGATGAGGAAAGGAAAAGAGCCCAACATGATAAGAGAGCTAAAAACATCATAACATCTGCATTGTCTATTGATGAATTTTTTAGAATTTCACAATGCATATCTGCTAAAGAAATGTGGGATACTTTGCAAGTCACTCATGAAGGAACAAGTGATGTAAAGAGATCAAGAAAGCATACTCTCATAAGAGAATATGAGTTGTTTAGAATGCAAAATGGTGAATCTATTTCTGATTTTCAAAAGAGATTTACACACTTGATAAATCACCTTGTTGACCTTGGCAGGAAATTTGAGAAGGAAGAGCTGAATTTAAAAGTGCTGCAATGCTTGGACAGATCGTGGCAAGCAAAGGTGACAGCCGTTGAAGAATCAAAGGATTTGACCTCCTTGACATTAGCTACTCTCTTTGGGAAGCTGAGAGAGCATGAGCAAAAGCTGCACATATTTGATGAACATGAGCAGCAAGATAAGAAAGGCAAAGGAGTGTCATTGAAAGCCTTGAAATCTACCAAAGGTAAAGAGGTGTATGAAGAAACAAGCTCCGATGATTCCGAAACCGAGAACTTCAATCTGCTGGTGAAGAAGTTCAGAAAGTTCATGAGAAGAAAGAAGAATTCCCCCTTGTAGACCCCTAAAATTGTCCGGGTCGGAAATAAAGCTCAAAGACTCTCGAAGACTGAAGGAAAGTCAGCCGGAAGGACTCCTGGAAGACCCTAGGATGATTCTTTATAGGTCTAGAAGTCTTAGAGTAGCTTAGAATAAGGGTGTGCGAGGATTGGAGCTCAATACACCCTCCCAGAGGTTCAGTACGGCCGTACTGAGCCATTTCAACTGCAATACGGCCGTAGTGAACTCAATACGGCCGTACTGAAGTTTTTGAACTTCAGTACGGCCGTACCAAATTCAATACGGCCGTACTGTAGTTCAAAAAACTTCAGTACGGGCCGTAGTGAAATCAATACGGCCGTACTGAAGTTTTTGAACTTCAGTACGGCCGTACCAAATTCAATACGCCGTACTGTAGTTCAAAAACCCAGTACGGGCCGTATTGACCTCCCAGGCCGTATTGCGCCTCAATCCTATAAATAGGACGTCATTGGCACGTCCCCCCACACTTTTTCCAGACTTCTGGACCCTCGTGCTGAGTATTCTTGGGTTTTTGAGCTATTCTCTGCCCTAGAAGTCTCTCCGAGAGCCAATCCGACGAAGTTCTTGAGTCATGAGCCATTAGCTTGAGACTCGAACAAGTCGAAGGGAAATCTCTTTGATTTCCATAGTAAACATTATTTTTAGGGAAAGGAGCGAGCGGACGTGTAGTGGGAAGGAGCGCCAAAAAGCCTCCTAAACTTCGTTTTGAATATATAAAAGCACGCTTCGAAGGTTTATTCCCAAAATCCTTTCTTTTACCGCTTTCTGATTGTTGCATTACACGTTTAAAGTTTTCATCATGTAAATATTTTACTTATAATCGTTTCTAATAAATAGGGGTAATTTAGTAACTTTACACTATTATTTATGAAATAATCCGTCATAGGGAACCCGAAAGGGGCGTTGTGGGGTGCTAACACCTTCCTCACACGTAACCGACTCCCTTACCCAACTCTGGTTGTAATGGCCGAAGTTGATTTGCGAAAATCAATTGCCTTATATCTTTTTCCAATGTTTTGAGTAAAACATTGGTGGCGACTCCAAGAACCCCTTCTTTTTACGAAAACCACTAATCCATGGAGGGTCCCGTTTGGGATTTACATGGATTGGTGAGAGTCATTTAATAAATATTGTTAGTTCGATGAGGTCTCAGTTTGAGAATAAGTCGCTCTAACAATCCATCTATCTTTCAAAACTTAAAAAGAGTCCGACCATCGTCGCGAATGCCAATGTCCGTTTCGGAGGTGGCGACACCCATACAAATTAAATAAAAAGACAAACAAGAAAGAGGAAGCAAGCACATCCTCCTTCAATTGCTTTGAATGTGGAAAACCGGGACACATGAAAGCTGAGTGTCCAAATCTCTTGAAGAAGCAACAAGAGGAGAAGAAATTTAAGAAAAATGGAAAAGGGAAGAGAACCTACATTGCTTGGGAAGATAATGACTCAAGCAGATCAAATGATGAATCCGAATGTGAGGAGAACAACTTGTGCTTGATGGCTGGAACTGACCAAGACACAATTGTAAGTGACTCTGACCTGGAATAAAATTCGGATTATGATCAGCTCCAAGAAGCTTTTATACAAATCCATGAAGAAGCTGTCAAATTAGGAGCCTTAAATTCAAAGATGAAAAACAAGCTGAAATGGTATGAAAATGCCTTAATTAAAGTTGAACAAGAGCTTAAGGATTTAAAGCATGAGCATGAAAATCTTCAAACTATGTTTAACTTTAATGAAGCTCGTTGTGAAAACTCCACTTCCACAAAAGATGGTTGTGAACATTGCAAAGCTTTTGAAAAAAAAAATGATGATTTGAGATCAACTCTTGCAAAGTTCACAAATGGAAATTCAAACTTAAACATTCTTTTGGGAAAACAAAGAAATACTTTTGATAGGAGTGGACTTGGTTTTAACCAAAGTATGAGCATACCATTTAAGTCAAAGAAAGTAGCTTTTGTGAAAAACCAAAATTTTACAAAAACTAAAAGAAACTTTTCTAGACAAACAACTTGTTATTATTGTTGTAAAAGAGGTCATACAATTAGGAACTTCTATTCTAGAAAATATGGAGTTCCAAATGGAGAGATGGTTTGGGTTGAAAAGAGTCGAAAGCTGAGAACTAACCAACAAGGACCCTTCACATGGGTACCTAAATTTTTCCTCTGAATTTGTGTTGTAGGAATGCTTGAGGGCCAAAAATCTACTTTGGTATCTTGATAGTGGCTGCTCAAGGCATATGACTGGGGATCCTTCAAAATTCTCAAGTCTGAAATTGAAGAATGAAGGGTATGTTACCTATGGTGACAACAAAAAAGGGAAAATTCTTGGACATGGCAATGTTGGTAATCCCTCCTCTCAAACATTGATTGAAAATGTATTGCTCGTTGATGGTTTGAAACATAATTTGTTGAGTATTAGTCAACTAAGTGATAAAGGCTTTAAAATTGAATTTGATGATACATGTTGCTTGATTTGTGATAAAAAAGACAAAAGAAATCAGATTCATAGGAAAAAGAATTGACAATATATACATGCTGGACTTAGAACACTCAATAGCAATTTCAAGTACTAAGTGTCTAATAACTCAAGAAGAAAATATATGGCTTTGGCATAGGAGAGCTGCACATATTCATATGGATCATTTGAATAAGCTGTGTAGGAAAGAATTAGTGGTTGGTCTACCTAAACTCAAGTTTGGAAAGGACAAACTATGTGATGTTTGTCAAAAGGGCAAGCAAGTGAAGGCTAGCTTTAAAAGCAAAAATTAGATTTCCACAACTAGACCTTTGCAATTAATTCAAATGGATTTGTTTGGTCCTTCAAGAACCATGAGCCTAGGCGAAAACTACTATGGTTTAGTGATTGTTGATGACTACTCAAGATATACATGGGTTATGTTTCTTGCAAACAAAAATGATGCTTTTAATGTCTTTAGAAAATTTGCAAAACTTGTTCAAAATGAGAAGTGTTCAAACATCACCTCTATAAGAAGTGATCATAGAGGTGAGTTTCAAAAACATAATGTTTAAAAAATTCTGTGAGGAACATGGTATAAACCATAATTTCTCAGCACCTAAGACACCTCAAAAAAATGGGGTTGTTGAGAGGAAAAATAGGTCCTTAGAAGAACTTGCTAGAACAATGTTGAATGAAACAAACTTGCCAAAATATTTTTGGGCTGATGCTATTCACACTGCTTGGCATGTGTTAAACAAAGTTCTAATTCGGCCTATATTAAAGAAAACACCCTATGAAATTTACAAAGGAAAGAAGCCTAACATTTCATATTTTAGAGTGTTTGGGTGTAAGTGCTATGTGTTGAACAATGGGAAAGAACAACTTGGAAAGTTTGATGCAAAGGATGATGAGGCAATCTTTCTAGGATACTCTACAAATAGTAAGGCTTATAGAATCTATAATAAGAGAACTCTAGTTGTAGAAGAATTTTTCCATGTCGTATTTGATGAGTCAAATAAGCAAGAGACTAGGCAAACTGAAATTGAAGATTTAACTGAGTTGCTTGATCAATCCCGAGAATGAACCAAGTGAAGTGCCTAAGGAGAGTGAATCACATGAGAAAGCAAAGGAAACATGTGAACAATTGCCCAAGGAATGGAGAACTTCTAGAGACTTATCAATGGACAACATAATTGGAAATATTGGTAAGGGTGTTTCAACTAGGAGTGCTACTAAAAATATTTGTAACACCATGGCTTTTGTGTCACAAGTTGAACCTAAAAACATTGATGAAGCACTTAAAGATGAGCATTGGTTAATGGCCATGCAAGAGGAACTAAATCAGTTTGAAAGAAATGAAGTGTGGGATTTAGTACCATTACCAAAAGATTATCCAATCATTGGAACCAAGTGGGTTTTCAGAAATAAGCTTGATGAATCTGGGATAATACTAAGAAATAAGGCAAGACTAGTGGCTAAGGGGTATAATCAAGAAGAGGGAATTGACTATGATGAGACTTTTGCCCCTGTAGCAAGGATAGAGGCCATTAGATTACTTCTTGCTTATTCCTCTATAAAGAATTTCAAGCTTTATCAAATGGATGTGAAAAGTGCTTTCCTCAATGGTTTGATACAAGAGGAAGTGTATGTTGAACAACCACCAGGCTTTGTGGACTTTAAGAATCCTAATCATGTGTACAAGCTCAAAAAGGCACTCTATGGCTTGAAGCAAGCTCCTAGATCATGGTATGACAGGTTGAGCAAATTTTTGATTAAGAATGACTATGAAAGAGGAAAGGTGGATAATACATTGTTTGTCAAGAAATTTAAAAATGATACAATGTATGTACAAATATATGTGGATGATATTGTGTTTGGATCCACAAATACCTCTCTTTGTAAAGAATTTGCTAAAACCATGCAAGGAGAATTTGAAATGTCAATGATGGGAGAGCTTACATTCTTTTTAGGATTGCAAATTAAAAAAATGCATGATGGAATATTCATAAGTCAAAGCAAGTATTGCAATGAACTTCTGAAAACGTTTGGTATGGAAGGGTGTAAGGAGGCTGCCACACCTATATCAAACAATTGCAATCTTGACTTAGATGAGAAAGGAATTGCTTTTGATAGTTCAAAGTATAGAGGCATTATTGGATCACTCTTGTACTTGACAGCAAGTAGGCCTGATATAATGTTTGTTGTGTGCCTATGTGCAAGATTCCAAGCTAATCCTAAAGAATCTCATATGAAGAGTGTGAATAGAATCCTTAAGTATTTGAAAGGTACAACTAATGTGGGGTTGTGGTATCCAAAGGGAGTCTCACTAAGTCTGATAGGCTACTCAGATTCAAACTATGTTGGGTGTAGACTAGATAGAAAGAGCACAAGTGGAACTTGTCACTTACTAGGTAGTGCACTCGTTTCATGGCATAGCAAAAAGCAAGCTTGTGTTGCTTTAAGTACAGCTGAGGCTGAGTATATAGCTGCTGGAAGTTGTTGTGCTCAAATTCTTTGGATGAAACAACAATTAAGAGATTATGGAGTTGAGTTGAATAAAATTCCTTTGAGGTGTGACAATACTAGTGCAATAAATTTGACCAAGAATCCAATTTTGCACTCTAGGACAAAACATATTGAGATAAGACACCACTTTTTGAGAGACCATGTGCAAAGGAATGATTGTGTTGTAGAGTTTGTAGAAACTAGCAAACAACTAGCTGGTATTTTTACAAAACCTCTACCAAGGGAAAGATTCAACCATTTGAGAATTGAATTGGGAATAATCAATGAATCATGTTTTAATTGATTATGCTTTGAGAGTGATAGTTAGAGATGTTTAGAAGAGAAGATTTAAAAGTGACAAATAAGACTTGGTGAAGTTTGAGAAGTTAAAATTTCTGAGAAGCAAAACTTCTCTGGAATAATCGATTATCTTAAGATATAATCGATTATCTTAAGTAAACCCATGGAAATAATCGATTATTTGGGTAATAATCGATTATCTGGAACATGAAGAATTCCAAGAACCTCTGAAATAATCGATTATTTGGGTAATAATCGATTATCTGGTAAGAAGGAACTCAAGAGTCACTGTAATAATCGATTATCTTGGGTAATAATCGATTATCTAGGAGTTGGAATCTGAGAAGTCATTGGAATAATCGATTATTCTGTAAATAATCGATTATCTGGACTGTGTTAGGAAAAAATACCCTCTATAATAATTGATTATCTTGAAAATAATCGATTATCTATATCAGATTGTGTTTTTAAGGGGTTTTTGCTGATGCAAATAATCAATTATTTGCATAAATATCGATTATCTGGGCGGTTTTTTTTAAATCCTGAAGTATTCTTAAACAGTTATCTCCGCGCCAACTTTTAAAACTACCCATTACTCTTATACCCAGAATGTGCTAGGGCATAACACACTTCTCTCAACTTCTCTCATTCTCTCATTTTCTCTCAACCCACAAAACCCTAACTCTCTCAAACCCTTTCAAATCTCTCATCTTCTTCATTTTCGTCAAGACCCATCCATGGCTTCTTCATCCAAAAGACCAAAGAAGCTTGAAGTGAGGGGGAGCAAGCGTCTTCTACCCTCTGGGCAGCTGATAACTAAGTGGTTTGCTGATGAGAAAGCTCAAGAGTACTATTTTGAGTGGTACGCTGGACGGAGAATCATTCCTCCGAAGACCCTTAAACTTGAATGGTTTAAGAATAAGGGTTTCAATTTTCCAACCCTTTTGGAGCACCAAGGATTGAAGAAATTTTTGGAGATGGATGGACCTTATTATCCTGAGTTGATAAGGTTATTCCTCTGTTTTGCCACAAGCAACGAAGGCATTATGCAATCGGTGGTAAAAGGGAAAATGATTCGGTTGGACGGACCGACATTTGCGGCTGATGCAGGGCTGAGCGACACTGGACAGGAGAAACCCCAACCGTTCAACTTTGGGGATTTTGAAGAGCTAACAACATTCCGGGATTGTCAAAGGAACCCGGTGAACACAAATTATGAGAAATTCTTGGCGGGACGTATGAAAAAGAACTCTCGTTTAATTTCTTTTATTATTGCTTGGATGTTGAAACCCAGGTTGCACAATCATGCACAAATGTCAAGGGATGACATTTTGTTGATGCATGTTATCAAGAAGAAAATCAAGATCGATTGGGTATCGGTCGTGAACGATTGTATGTGGAAGGCTAAAAGGAAGGAAGACGGCCCAATAACTTATGCTCTTTTGTTATCCAAGATTTTTGAAATTTCTGGTATAGATTTATCTGGAGAAAGAAAAATAATTTTGCATGCTTCAAACAAGATAGAAAAGTCTTCATTGCATCACATGGGGATGCTTAAGCAAGAAGACAAGTGGGTGTTTAAAGGCAATGTACCCCCAAATCTGGAGCAGGCAACCGATGAAGACGGTGTTCCGTCACACGATGAAGATCAGCCACCACAGGTGGAAACTGAACCGAGCAGGGAGCCTGAAGCGGAGCTGAAGCCGTTTTCACCCTTTGAGCAAATAATGATCAACAAGATGGATGCAGTGATGGAAATGTCGAGAAGACATGAGTCTTTGTTTTCTGGTATGCTTGACAGATTTGATGATCTGGACCATGAAGTGAGGCTGATCAAGGCTCAACTTGGGATACCGGAGGATGAGGATTGATCTTTGTTGTGTTTCTATTTTAATTAGGAGTTTAAATTCTGGTTTGGAACAATTAATTTCAATTTGGTTGTAAGGTTTTTAATTTCTGAACAATTTTAATGTTTTGTTGTTGAACAATTTAAATTCTGATGAATTTGAAGTTTGGTTTACTGATGTGTTGACTTGATAGTGATTCCAAAGTCTAATTTGGAATGCTAGTGCTAAAATGCTCTGTTTTTGTGAGCATATTTTGGTTTTAATTTTGTTGATTGATATGCTCTGGTTTTGTCTATTTTGGCTTGACTTGGTCTGATTTGTGACTCATTGGTGCACAAATGACTTGAATTTGATGAATTTGGATTGCTTAACTTTTTATATTGTGATGCTCTGTACATGGCTTATAATTTTCAATCTTGGCTTACTTTGTTTTTGATAATGCCAAAGGGGGAGAAATGGTATGGTAGTATGGTAGTGTGTGTATAGTTGTTTTTTTTGCAGGTATTGTGCTTGTGTGTGTATTGTGCAGGTTGGAATGAATTGAAAGCACAATAGCATTGGATTGATATAATATGAATCATGGGTTGTCATCATCAAAAAGGGGGAGATTGTTGAGTTTAGGAGAGCTTGAAGCCTAAAGAAGTTTTGATGATCACAACACAAGTGTACAACAACAACTTACAACTTGGTAGCACAAAAACAAAGTCAAAGAAAAGTCAAGAACATGCTATGTAATGGAGCAATGTAATAGATAACCACTTTCTTAATTTTTATAGCATTACATCTAGAAGAGACAAAACTAGCTCTGTAACTCTTTTCAAATTTATTTGTAAGGATTGAGTTTGGAGAGACTTGTTAAAAGATTACTTAGTATTTGAGCCTGAAAAGGCTTGGTTGAAAAGAATACTTTGTGTTAAGCTTGGAGAGACTTGTTGAAAGAATACTTAGGTAATTGCTTGAAGAGACAAGTCAAAGACTACTTAGGTTTAAGCCAGAAGTAATTTGTTGAAATAATACTCGTATCTTGAAAAAGATAGTGGAACTCAACTTGGTTGGATTGAGAACTAGATGTAGTCTCTGTGTTTGAAATGAACCAATATAAAATATCTGTGCTCTTTCATCTGTTACTTTTCACTACTTCGTCTATCAAAATTTTTACTACTTAACTTATTTCAAAAGTCCAAGTTTTTTATATACATTATTCAACTCCCGTTCTAATGTGTATCTTTTTCTCCAACAAATACAAGTCACAGTAACATATTGTGGCCATACATCATAAAGTTCAAACTAGAGTAAAGGGCGCCTTAGAAAACCATTTTGTAATTGATTGATAAAATATACGGTACAAATGCTCTATTTATAAAGCTTATTGTATGTAACAATCTTCTAACAAACTAAATGATATTTCTAACTAACTAATTATTCGTAACACCCTATGCAAGGTGATAAGTGGTATCACCACAATCACCTTGAATTACAAATAACAAAGATGGACTGAAAATGGTCTATTAAAACATTACGTTGATAAAGAAAAAAAATAAAAATGGCTCGAAATGAATGAAGCCTACACCACTTAAAAAGCCTAGCACAAGGAAGTGTAGCACTACAATTAGCATCCTTGAAATCACACATTAAGAAGCTCAAGTTAATGTCGAAAAATCAGAAATTATAAGTTTAAAGATGAGGAAGAATGTTCTATACATATTATATCAATTCCCTATCAATGAGATTCCTCATAAAACAAGTTTCATTGAAGGATGATGGTGAAGCATGACCAAGAGTCACACGATGTAGTGGCTACACGTTGCACAAGTGAAAGAGGAAATTGTGGTGATAGTGAAGTGCAATGATTTGAATTCCATTTCAAATTTAGAGGAGGACAAATTAAATCAAAATAGTCCAGTATAGATTGAAAGTATTTATACTTGGAACCGGAAAGCAAGGAAATGAATAAACAAAAGGAGAATATGACTTTGCAAATGAGGATTGAAATCAGTGACGATTATGGCTTGTACGAGTTTTTGTTGAACTTGAAGGTGGAGTTAGTAAAAGCCTCAAGTCACTAAAATATCTTGTTATAGTCCATCACCACTTGGATTGAAGATGGTGATGTTCACGATCGAGGTCGAAGTTGAAGTAACTATTTTTGTCGATGTTCTGAAAATTGTGATAGAGACGTTGAAAGGAAAAAGTTGATGAGTCAAGTTTCTCAAAAGCAAAGCATAAAATAATGGTTCACTAGTACACAAAAGGTCTTTTACGTCGGGTATTTCGAGCCTTTTACGTCGGAAAAGGTTCTGACGTTAATACGGGAGACGTAAATTTACGTCGCCTCTGAAAGACGAAGTAAATTTACGTCGGGGATTCTCTCAGACCGACGTAAAAAGGGGCAAAAAACATGCCACAATTTTACGTCGGACATGGCGTTGTCCGACGTAAATTGTGGGAGTTTTTTTTTTAAACATTTATAAATTTTTGATATACCCAACACCTGCATATAAATATAGTACAGAATATCAAATCTAAACCAGGCAGTCCAGAATAGAAATTTAAAATTGAATGACAAAAAGAAAATAATATATAAATCTTAAAAAACATAAATTATGACAATGTAAATCCTATTATCCTAAAAAAGCTATAAAACATATGTTTGTCAATGCTATCTAACTAACTAAACTAACTAACTATCAAACTATAAACATAATATCTAACTAACTAAACTTAGAAAAAAAGTTGCCCATTGTTCTCTTATCTTGAGCAACTCATCTTCGGGCAATGGTGATGGATCTTGAAAGACCTGAAACATTAATTTAAGTGTCATTAATATGCAATGTTAATTATCCTAAAGGTAAATATAGTTAAATAAATTTTGATATGAATTACCTGCGCCCAAGAATCAATAATACCCGCAGAAACTATGGCTCTCATCCAATACATGATGTAATAGCCACATTCAAACGAGTCTTGTTGCTTATTACACTAAAATGAGAAACAAATAACTATTATTTCCAAAGTCAATAAATTTAAATATTATTGACTGTATGAATTAATTTGCTAACCTTAGGGTATATGAAATGCAATGACTTTGATGATCTGGCTCTTCCACTTAAAATATTAACTCCAGACACGATTCTAATTAATTGAAATAAAAACAAATGTTAGCCAATATATATAATTACAGTTTTAAAACATAATGAAAAAATTTAGTTACCCTTGTAATTGGCATTTAATTTCGTGGCTTGGTTTTCGATGTAGTGAACAAAACTACACCACGGTGTATTCCTTAGGAATGATTACCATTAACTTCCAATGGGACCTACATTGTATGACAAACAAATTAGTTATAAAATTACCATGATTAAAAAACCAATTAAAAAACTAACCCGTCAATGTATGGAGCCATGTATATATCTCTTCTTGAGTCACTCATCCATGTTTGCATATATTGCTGGATCTGTACCTGAGTGTTTCCTGATTTTTGGATTGATTGAGGCTCAATAAATCCATATACTTCTGCTTGTGCTTGCTCCACACTCAATTTGTCCATGTACCTAACACAAATAATTATTATAAGTTAAATGTAATTATTGTAAATTTAGACTCATAAAAGAAAATATGACTTACATGGCCCACAGCTGTATGATAGATATATTTAACATGGAGTTTCCCCCAACAATCTCTAATGCATCAGGCAGAGATATGTATAGTGGAACATCAGAGCTATCAACTCCAAAAACTCTAATGTCCCACTGCAATTGAATTGGCTTCTTCTTTAATCGTGGTAATATGATTAGAAGCTTAGATATGGGATCACCCTCAGCTTCTGCGATATTAGCATCATCAACATGAGGTTCTCTCATGACCTCCTTACCACGATTGATAAAATCCTAAAGAAATAATCAAAATTAGTTAAACAATAATAGAATTATAAGAATATAAAAGAGCAATAATATAATTACCTTTGCCCGTGCTGAAAGCGGCATGACCAAACGTTTTGGCCAAGCTAAGAATGTGTCGGTTGCCTGCCCCACTAGTTGAACCTCTGTATTGGGCAAAGGCACTAGAGCAGCAGCATCTTGAACTTGGTCAACCACAACCCGTGTCCAGTCTGGCTGTAGAGGGACACCATGGATGGTTGAGCCACCCTCAAATACTCGGCCAATAGCCACTAATCGTGGGGGGTCATCCTCAACATATAACTCACACTGGTTTGGTACATCAGTGTGAGTCTGATCCGGTGAGGGATTTGGAGCAGCACAACTCCCTTTAGTGCTGACTCGAACACCATCATGAGCAACTGCAGTCTGTTGCTGAGAACGAGTCAAAAGTTCAAACTTCTGTTCAAACTCTTTTTGAATATTCTTCAATCTCTCTTCAAACTGACTCTCCAATCTCTGCATAACCTCTTGACTGCAAGAGTCAACAGTGCTCCTCGATGATCGGGCACCAAAGAAATCTCGGTGGCTCCAAGAACCACCAACACCACGCACACGGCCTCCGTGCTATGGCCTTCCTATGGCCGTTGTGAGGATATCATTCCGACCATCGGAAACAAATGAGCCCTGGGTGCTCTGCTCAACTAAACCCTCCTACAACATATTAACAATAAGTATACCCTAAACTACACTTATGAATTAAATGAGTTGAAATGAAGAGTCTTAGTTTGTATATTTTTACTTACTATTTTATCCGCAACGACCCTTGCAGACTCAGAAGTCATTTGCCCATCTGATTTTGTCCGGGCTGCTATCCACATCTCATGGCGGGGAGGTGACTCCACACGGTCAGCAGACTCAACCCTTGCTGCCTCTGCCCTAGCCTTCTTCATTTCCTTTTTTTTTCTTTCATATCCCCCTCTTGACAATAGATGGGGTGCATCATTCTTGGTTTGTCGTTCTTGGGCAGCTATTCTTTTAGCCTGCAATAATACAAAAAAGAAAATGAGATTAATTAAAATATACCTTAAGTATTTGTGTCAATGTAAGAGTTATCAATAACTAACCTACCACGAAGGGTCCAATCGAGTGGCACGAAATTGCATCCACTCCTCATCAGTGATCTGGTACTTTAGACAGGGAGTCTTATTTTGTCGCTCTCCAAATACATACTCCCGTGTCAAGAAAGTCTTGAAGTCTCTCCACCTGGTGGCCAGGGCAGATAACATCTTCCTCCTCATGATCTCAGTGTTGGGAATGTCAAAATTTTGCTATGAAAATAACAACAATTAATAAATAATGTATTTAAATTATATAATATTCAAGAGATGTGAAAGTATATACCTGAATATCCTGCCACATGAGGTTCTTGTCAACCTCCTGAACGTCATCCCATGATGGAATGATAATAGAAACATGTCGTCGAGCTAGGACTCCCAAATAGCTCTTAAACTTGGCAGCATTTGGGCCTGATGCCTTGCCAGAACGAGGATCCACCTCAACCGGTGTCCTCTCCTTGGCAATGCGCCCAGCTGTCAACCCAGACAATCGGGTGACAGATCTACCTTCCCTCATTCCACTGCCAGACCCAGAATCCTCCATAATCCTGAAAAAATTAAAGTCTCATTACTAAAACAATGAATTAATTGAATAGACAAATAATGCATCTGGAATGACCCGTACTGAAACCAGAACGGCCCGTTCCAGATCAACAATTTACAACACAAAAGATTTTAGCAGAACGGGCCATTCTGCAACCAGAACGGCCTGTACTGCTTGCAGAACGGCCCGTTCTGTACCCGTTCCAGATGAACAAACAGAAGAAAGTAAACCAAAAATTTGCGTAGACAAGAAACTAACCTCAAACGTGTAATGTGTAGACACTTAGAGAGTTATAAACGTCCAATGTACACACAAACTCACTGGGAGACTTAGAGAATGAGAGAAAAGGGATTATTAGTTTCCGTAAACAGGGAGCGCGGGAATGAAAAATGAAACTTGCATGAATATAGGGCCATATTCACGTTGGGTATGTTGGGTGCGACGTAAATCTACGTCGGACCAGGGGGGTCCGACGTAAATTTACGTCGGATAGTGAGAGATCCGACGTTAATGAGCTAATTTACGTCGGACCCCCCTTTGTCCGACGTAAATTAGTTCCCGTTATTTACCATTCTGCCACCGCGTTTTTATAACGTCAGTGGTTCGTTGTTCCGACGTGATTTAGGTGACGTAAAAGCGTCTTTTTGCACTAGTGGTTGAATCTTATGCATGAAATATGAGATCAATTATGGTAGAGAAACTGATTTGTTTAAGGATGCAAACCTTCGTTATTGTCGATTCTATTACTGCAAACACATTTGTTATACAAATGTCACAAACTGATTCCTCCATTGTTGTTTAATTTTTTGCTTGAGTAGATCTTCAATGATCACAACTTTGTCTTCCATTTCTTTCTAATCTTCTTCCACATAAGGACCATTGTTCTCTCCATGAGAGCACTTTGATACTATCATAAATGAGATGAGGTGGTTTAAGAAAAAGTACAAGTAACACCAACATATTGTAAACATACATCATAAAGCTCAAAATAGGGTAGTGGAGTGTCATAAAAAAATCATTTTATAATTGATTGATAAAGGATACAATAGAAGTGTGTGTAACTATTCTATTTATTGATCTTATTATATGTAATAACTAACAAACTATTAACAAATTGATGATATTAAAAAAAAACTAATTATTCTTAACAGCTAGGTCTTTAAGGACAACACATGAGTAGATATTTTGTATAGTGCATTCATTCTATTAAATTTAACTACAACTACATTTTTGTGATGTGCAAAAGCCCAAACAAGTACTAAAACCACTAGAAAAGAGGGGGGAAAAAAAAGGCTTTCTTACTTGATTCTAAACAAACTAGCAATGCCCATTTTGGCTTCTCGACCCTTTTAAAACATGAATTATTGCTTTAAGTAGGGGTGCAACATGACTCAACCTAATTTAATTCGACTCAAGGTTGATTTTGAAAATTTTGAATTTTAAATTTAGACTTAATAAAATTTGAAAATAGATTCGAATTATGTCTCATGTTATCCCAACTTCATTTGATGTCTTGAATTTTCTTAAAAAGTACTATTTTTTTAATAATTATGTTTTAATAATATTTTGTATTAACATTATATTATATTCATGCATATATTGTTAGTTTAAAATATATTATATTATAAATTTTAATTTTAATTTTATATTTATTTTATTTTATGATTTAACTATATATAATGTTAATAATAATATTAACAATCAGAAAGTCAAATTAACCAATCTTTATTTTTTTTACTTTACACAAAGTCAAAATTAATAAATAATATCAAAATCAATATATTTGTTTTGCGCGAGAGTTTCTTCAATTTCTTATTTATTGGTCACTAATATCATAATTAATACCTTTTTAAATTTTTCAACCCAATTGACAACTTAGACTCACATTGACATTATTATATTGTACCTGAAGTCCTAATTTTCATAGGCGTAGAGATTATAGAGAGAGTGAGACATAATTAAAAATTAAAACTCAATTCTTATATGTATTTGGTACTCAATAGATTGACGTGACTGTTTTGTGTAATTGTGCATTAAGTTTTTCTTTTAAGAATTTGACACGTGGGATAACAATGAGATTAGAAAGAAAGAAAGAAAGAAATTTTTGAATTTTCTTTGAGAAAAATAAATGAAAATAGTTTACCACACTCTCCTCTAATTACGTTTAGCATTATGTCAAAATTACATATTGCAGTACATTTATTTTTTTTTAAATTACGAACATAAATTTTTGTTGAAAAGTGAAAGCATCACTTATTAATTGACTAACTACAGATTTTTATATACTTAAATTATATAAATTTTTTTTTTTGATATTTGTACAAACTAAAGTTTTTTTGTATTCTTCTAAAAATGTGTCCTAAGAGGTTACTATCTAAACCATACTCAGAAAAACTATATATGCCTCGGAACATAAAGACTCAAATAGCATGTACGTACATAATTAAAAAATATTAAAATAATAATTAATAACTTTATTATTATCAACAACAACAATTAATTATTTATCTTTAATGAGAAACTAAATACATTAATTGAATTGGACCATATAAAGTGACTACTCAGGGTAAGAAACGTCCTCCTCAATAACAATTCCATTGTTCAAAGTATCAAACATTAAATAATTTTAAAATGTCACTAGCTTCTATATTCAGTATTTTAGGGAATGGTCCCCAATGAAGTATTTCCCAACCTACCCGAGTTAAAATCCACGAACATAATGCATGTTTACACATTGTTTACACATTGTTTAAAGTTTATTCATAATCATTTAAGAGTGAGAATGTAAAATAAATTAGAAAAACAACTCAATTTAGTGTTCAGCCTCCAATGAAATAAAAACAATTAGAAAAGGACCAAAGTACGTGGATAAAAAAAATAGTTAGAGAGAGTTCGGTAAGTGAAAAACTATATTATATATACTTGGATAAATTTGTACTTACACAATCCTCTGCATGTTATTTTAACCAAATTTTTTTTCCTCAATGATTGATCATATTGTATTTTTATATTTCACATAGCTTATGTGGGTATATTTAAAGGCAATATATTGGGGTAGATTTGGAGCATATGCTTACATGTTTATTTTATTAGTAAATTAAAATGAACGAATTGTTGGATTCTTAGTAGCGGTATTTATAGAAGGAATTGACATATATAATTTTAAAATTTACTTTCTATTTGACTCAAAACTTTGATAATGTTATTTAATTGGACTCGAATAAGATTAATTTGAGTCAATTTATTACATTATAATATAACAATGTTAATATTATCCATAATTAAGCATAAAATTAAAGAAGTAAAAGTTAAAATGAATATTGTTTTTTGTTTCTTTAAGATTTTCTACTGATTCTCCTCCTTATAATAATTTTCTTTGCATTTGGTCATTGCCTTGAGATTGTAAGCGTTAAATGTTGACGTAACTAACTTCCATTGTTTGAGGACGAGTATAATATATATTTTTTTTCATGTAAACAAATAAGGGTACGGACTAAAATGAAATAAAAAAAAATTATGGGAATAAAATAAGAAGACAAATTTTATAAGTGAAAAATAAAAATTCTCTATTGTAAGGACTAAAAAGTTGTTTAACTCTTAATTAGTCCTTCAAACATTACAAGTTTTGTTGGCTATATACATGTCTAACAAAGGATGAACAAATTAGCTTTCGTTGGTCAAAAAAAGTTCAAGGGTATGAATAAAATCCTAAGCATTTAGGTGCAGTTGAGAATGTTTTATCTAAGATAAATTGCTCAAGATTTGTAAAAGGAAGATTAAGACCCATGTCGGTAAATAAGCATCATACACTGTACGAGGGGAAGAGGGGGAGGTTAGAGCAAAAGGCTGCGAAGGAGATAAACGTAGATACACTGTACGAGGTGCCAGTAATTACGTACACAATGCCTGGAAATTTCCCGAAGGCCGTCCAGGAGGGGAGCATCAAAGGATGTGGAGTAACCCAACAACCAAGCAACGAAGTCGATTACACAGGTGTAAACAAACAAGCTGCAAAAACCCACCAACTACCTAAGGCCACATACTGCAAGAGGCAAAACAAAATCAACAAAGTGGTGGGGGAAGGGAGTACAAGTACATATTCTCTAGTAGACGTTAATGTACAGAACTACAGTGATACGAACTGGCTAAGGAGAGTTGATTTGGAGACACAAACTTTGTGGGACATTGGGGTGAAATTAGGTGTGACCCACAAGGGAAATGAGGAAGAAATCTTGCAGAGGATGAAGAACATGGAAGAGAGGGATCAACAGGGTAATCTGCGACAACAGACAAGCGAAGGGGCTCATACGAAGTATCAATGAAAGTCATCTCATACAACGTTAGGGGCCTAGGGAGGCGAGTAAAGTGGAGGTACATAAGGAAGGTGATCACTGATGAGCAGGCACAATTTATTTGTCTACAAGAGACAAAAATGGAGATAATAAGCAAATTAATGATACAAACTATATGGGGCGACTCGGAGGTTGAGTATGTCGAAGTTCCAGCAGTGCAAGCTGCGGGTGGTATGGTGTGTGCATGGAGTAAGGAATGCTTCATATTAGAAAGAGTGTTTAGAGGGGTGCGATATCTTGGGGTACAGGGTGTATGGAAGGAGGGGGATATAAGCATTGTGATTGTTAATGTATACTCACCCTGTGACTTAACAGAGAAAAGAAATATGTGGAATGAAATCAAGGGAATCAGATCAGTGAGCAATATTAGCAGGTGGCTCGTGGCTGGGGACTTTAATGAAGTAAGAAGAGATATAGAGAGGCAAGGAATAAGGGGTGTAAGCAGAAGGAGTCAAAGTATTGAGTTCAATGAGTTTATAGCAGATATGGATCTGGAAGAAGTCAGGACAGTAGGACGGTCCTTTACCTGGTACAAGTCAAACGGCACAGCGAGAAGTAAGCTTGATCGGTTCTTAGTTTCACCGGAATGGGTGACACAATGGCCGGGGTCTACACAATACATCCTAGGAAGGAATGTGTCGGACCACTGCCCTATTATTCTTAAAGATGTAGCTCAAGATTGGGGACCTAGACCTTTTCGCACAGTTGATTGTTGGCTTCAAGATGAAGGCTTCCAAGAGTTGGTTCAAAAAGTATGGGAAACAAATATGGTGGGAGGTTGGGCTGCTTTCAGACTAAAAGAAAAATTGAAATTCTTGAAAAGGGAGATTAAGAGCTGGAAGGAGACAAATCTTGGCAACCTACAACTAAGAATACAACAGGTGGAGGAAAGGATAAATAGTTTGGACAAGAAAGAAGAGGCAGGACCATTGCAGGAAACAGATGTTAATGAGAAGCAGGAACTACAACAAAGATTCTGGCAATTGGCTAATATGAATGAATCATTGCTAAAGCAAAATGCAAGGTCAAAATGGCTTATTGATGGGGACCAAAACACTAGATACTACCATATGATGGTCAACTGGAGAAGGAGAAAGAACGGACTAGTGGGATTGCAGATTGGTAACAGATGGGTGGAGGACCCAGGACAAATAAAGGAGGACGTGAGAAACTATTTTAGCAATAGGTTTGCTGAGGAGACTTGGACAAGACCAAAATTGGATGGGGTTAGTTTCAACAAGATCTCAACATTGCACATTGACTTCTTGATAGCTAAGTTTCAAGAGGAGGAAATTAGAGCAGCTGTATGGGACTGTGAAGGAACCAAAAGCCCAGGTCCAGATGGCTTTAATTTTAATTTTATAAAGTCATTTTGGCCATTGCTGAAAGGAGACATCTGTCAGATGTTAGAAGAATTCCATGCTAATGGTAGAATACCAAAAGGGTGCAATTCTTCCTTCATCACTCTGGTACCAAAGGTGGACCACCCAGCTAGTCTTGGTGACTATAGGCCGATATCGCTTGTTGGTTCTATGTATAAAATATTGGCTAAGGTGTTGTCTAAAAGGCTCAAAGTTGTCCTACCAGAGGTGATAGATCAAGCTCAAAGTGCTTTCATGTCAGGAAGAAATATGCTACAAAGCATCGTGGTTGCTAATGAGGTAATCGATGAGGCACGCAGAAGGAAAAATAATTGTCTCGTGTTCAAAGTGGACTATGAGAAAGCTTATGACTCTGTTAGTTGGGAATTCCTAATGTATATGATGGATAGAATGGGATTTGGTGATAAGTGGAAGGGTTGGATACTAGAGTGTCTAAAATCGGGGAACATATCAGCTTTGGTAAATGGCAGCCCAACCTCGGAGTTCCAACCACAAAGAGGTCTCCGACAAGGAGACCCACTTGCTCCATTTCTGTTTGTAATTGTAGCGGAGGGGTTGGCTGGTTTAATGAGAGAAGCAACTCAAAAAGGAATGTTCAAAGGTTACAAAGTAGGTAAAGAAAGGGTGGATGTTAGCCTCCTACAATTTGCAGACGACACAATCTTTTTTGGGGAAGCTACACTTAATAATGTGATTACTGTGAAAAGCATTCTTAGATGCTATGAACTTGTATCAGGACTCAAGGTAAATTTTTTTAAAAGTAGATGTGGAGCGATTGAAACTTCATCCACAAACATGGTCAGATTCGCTACTATCCTCAATTGCAAGATTTTGGATATCCCATTTACGTATCTAGGACTTCCTATTGGGGATAATCCTAGGAGGAAGGTTATGTGGAAGCATGTAATACACAAATTGCAGAAAAGACTGGCTAGGTGGAAAAATAAACTGTTATCTATGGCTGGTAGGGTCTGTCTCATTAACTCAGTCTTATCCTCACTGCCTCTATTCTACTTTTCCTTCTACAAGATGCCAAGAAAAGTACAAAAAGAAGTGGAAAGTATTCAGCGTAAATTCTTGTGGGGGGAGGAGCAAGATCAAAGGAAAGTTGCATGGGTGAGTTGGGATAAAATTTGCCGCAAAAAGAGTCAGGGTGGGTTGGGAATAAAAGATTTATCCTTGTTCAATGATTCGTTGTTAGCAAAATGGAGGTGGAACATGTATCATGATACGAGCAATCTGTGGGTGAGGGTCTTAGAATCTAAATATGGAGGATGGGTAAAATTGATAGAAGGGGATAACAAAAAAGATTATTCAATGTGGTGGAGAGACTTGAGGAGAGTGTGTGGTGGAGATTGTAGTGAACAATGGTTTGATAAATGTATGAATTGGAAAGTGAAAAATGGGAAAAGGACAAGATTTTGGGAAGACAAGTGGATAGGTCAACAAACATTGGCTGAAGACTATCCTAGATTATATATCAATTCAGGACAACAACAAACAACTATCCACAATATGGGACACTGGCTAGAGGGAGGTTGGGAGTGGAGCTTTAGGTGGAGAAGAAGATGGTTGGGAAGGGACGAAATTCAGTGGGAAGAAATGATGGGCCGATTACAAGAAGTTGTGTTGGACAAAAATAGTGAAGACCATTGGATCTGGATGGTAGGAAATAACATGGAATATACTGTTAAGGCTACTTATGATCAACTCAGTTCATGGAAGAATGGTGGAGAAGAAGGTGGAGTATATAAAGAACTATGGTCGCTAAACCTACCACCAAGGGTGTCTATAATGATTTGGAGACTACTTAGGGAAGGATTGCCTACAACAATGAATCTTAAGAGCAGGAATATTGAACTAGGAGAGTCGGAGAGACTATGTAGTCTATGTTCACGAGCAGAGGAATCTACCTCTCACATGTTCTTTGAATGCGGAGTTACTGACTGTGTCTGGAAAACGTGCTACAACTGGATAGATTTAGCAACTGTACTACCAGCAAATCCTTCAAACCATTTTCAGCAAATGCCCATCTCAATATCTTCTAAAAAAATTTCAGATAGGTGGAAAGTGTTGTGGAGTGCTGTGGTCTACAACGTGTGGATGATGCGGAACAATATCAGATTTAACGGCCGAAGACTACAAATCCAAAAATGTATACAGGATATAAAAAATGATACTTGGAGGTGGCTATCATTGAACAAACAATTCACATACAGCTATACACAATGGCAAGCAGACCCAGGTGATTGTATAATGGATGGGGGAAGTCATGGATAAAAGGGAGGAAATCCAACGGCCTATGCGTGAGATTGAGAGTTACGGAAAACATGAAGGGGCTAAAAGAGGATTTGAAATATGTACATGTACTGGTGGTCTCTATTAGACTTGAGGGGTACAACACAAATCTTGGTTGTCTAGTAATCTGGAATATGATATTTCTATATTACGGTTAACCAAGTCAGATTTTTTGTAATATGAATTGCACTTCTGGTACCATTAAATAAATAAAATATCTTTTGCTGCTTCAAAAAAACAAAAAAAAAAAAAAAAAAAAAAAAAGCATCATACATCGAAATGAAGGGATTATAATTTGTGACCTAGAAACAAATTTGAATAAAAGTAAAGTAAATAAATTTTTTATTTTAAATATTTACCAAAAAAATATTTTAAATTACTTAAAAATGAATTAATTCTAGTGCAAACCGTCACTACTAAAATTTCTCTTATTACATGCGACTTTTTCTGCGAATTTTTCATAAAAATTCGCAGGAAACGTTGTTCCTGCAAATTTTCCTGCGAAATTTTATCTGCAGGTAATACTTTCGTGGATAATATTTTTTTGCGAATTTTATAATTCGCAGGAAAATTCGCAAGAAAGTTTCCTGCGAATTTTTTCGCAAGAAATTTTGCAGGAATATTTTTACGAAAAAATTAAATAAATTACTATAAATTCTATCAATAATTTTTTAACTTTCAAATGCTCAAAATGAATTCATCCGAAGCATTTGTTTTCATGCCTCCAACATATGATACATAATCTTTTAAATTCTAAGATTGTAGATTATAAGCCTAACATTCAACCATATAAATCAACTTGTAAGGTAAGTGTTGCCCCAACTTATATACTCTTTAATTGCTTTATTTTCAATCGATGTGGGACTTGAAGTTTTTTTAAAATATTAAACTTATAAATTTAAATTTTTATTTTTTTATTTTTTGTGCGGATTAAAATTTGCAGGAAAATTTGCAAGAGAAGTGCAAATTTTTTCTACTATTTAGTAAACATTACTTGCGAATTTATTTTTGCAAGAAAATCTGCAAGAAACAAAAAATTCTTACAATATTTTCTGCAAATTTTTACTATGAAAAAAAATTTATATGATTATTAAAATTGTAGCAAAATTTGTAAGAAATATATGTAAATTATTTTTCGCAAAAAAATTCGCAAAAAAATTCTAGAATATTTTTTTGCAGGAAAATTTGCAAAAAATTTCTGCGAATATTTTTTTGCAAGAAAATTCACAAAAAATTTCTACGAATATTTTTTTGGAGGAAAATTTGTAAGAAAATGACACTTTTCTAGTAGTGCGTTGTGATAAGAGGTTCATATTGTATCATTATTTTTAATATGAATCGTTAAATCTTCTTACTCTATAAGATGCAACGTGTATCATTTGTATTGTTTTTTTTTTTACCTTTCCTCTCTCTTCCTCATCATCTTGCGACCGTTATTCTCCCTTCACCAACCACCAATGTAACTGTGTTCTATGTTTTTATTCATATTATATGTTTTTTTTTTATGGTTTATGATGTTTTATCTTGACATGTTGTGTTTTGTGTTGTTTTATAAATGATCTAAAAAATTAAGAAATTCTTAAGAGTTAAGTTGTATAGAATTGTTTGAGTTGAGATCAAAGTTAACTAAGAAAAGGAAAAAATATAAAAGGTTTTCAGAAAATATGAACTTCATGGGTTCAATTCATTTTGAGTTATGGGCTCTAGATTTGGCAAGGTTCAATTCTTCTTCTAATTTCACTTGGAGTTTCCTTGTCTTCCCTTGAGGTTGAGTTAAGGTTGTAGAAGTGGAGATTTTGTCTGTAGGAGAGCTTGAATCATTAAAGAGAAATTGACCCTTGAGGGTTTTGAAGCTCTTCTTTTCTCCTTCTTTTTCTTACTTCTTAGAAGTAAATTAAGGTAAGCAAAATTTGTTGATTATTTTCTTAAGTTGTTTTATGTTGTTATCTTTTGTTATTTAGCCCAATGGTGGCTTAAATGTTGAAATATAATGATTGTTGTTCATGTTGATAAGTTGGGATTTTGGAGGAGTTGAACCCAAGACCCAAAAGTGTTAAATTACTATTGATTTATGGATGCATGTTGAATTTAAAGATGGATTTGAGTTATGAGTTGTTTAGAATTTTTTTGATGGTTAGCATGTGTTAGAAGAGACTTGGATGATGTTGGAAGAGTCTAGGGATGACAAATAAACCCGGATCCATGGAGTAATACTCGAACCCGTCCTGACTTTGACGAAAAATACCCGGTTTGACCGGGTACGGGTACGGGTATATACATACCCGCCTCGTACCCGTACCCGTACCCGATTTAGTTATATTAAAAAAAATTAATATTTTATTATGTGTAATTATTTATTATAATGTGAAACATTTATAATTGTGTAATTATTAAGAAATCTCTTGATTAAAATATGAGATAAAGAAATAATCTAATTATAATTATAATAGAAAAATAATTTTAAAATATTATGTATTTTTTTGCAAAAAAAAAAAATTAATTTTTTACGGGTACGGGTATACCCGATACCCGGCGGGGACGGGGATGGGGATGAAAATCACATACCCAACGGGTACGGGTACGGGTACGAGGATGGGTTTGTGTCGCGGGGACAGGGACGAGTATCATAAAACTCATACCCAAACCGCCCCGTTGCCATCCCTAGAAGAGTCCATGCACCATGGTGGTGCAAAGCATTCTAGCTTAGTGAGATGAGTCTCGTTGAGGAGCCTTGAAAGTATGAAGGTGAAAAATCCAAGTATTGTGTTCTCACTAGATGATGCATAGGTCACTCAGTGAGAATGCATGCAAGTGATAAACACAATGAAGACTCATTGAACGACACTTAGTCACTAAACGGAAGTGACCCACAAAAAAATGGGGACACTGACCGAGATAGGCTTGCTTAGTGGATGGAGCCATAGAAAGTTGCGACCATTAAGTGAGAGATACATGCTCAACAAGAAGATTTCCAAAAGGTTTAGCTCACTCAATGAGCTTGAGCACACTTAGAAAGGAGCTACAAAGGGCTTTAGTCGCTAATCTTGTTTCTTAATAACTTGTTCTTGGTGTTATGAGATGAACCCCTATGACTTAGGTGGGCCAAGGAATGGTGATAATGATGATTTAAGATTGCATGTGATGCATGGTGTATAATTATAAAGTTGTTGATTGTAATGATAATGATATATGTTGTATAATGATGAAACATGATGATATAAAAGAATTGAGATGTATGTTGCTTAAGTTGAAAGGTATATGTTGAATGTTGTTTAAGTTGTGGTGTGCACGTATTGAATGTTTTTAAGTTGAAAGTTTAATAAAAAATAAAGGAGAGAATTGTTTCAAATATTAAAATATCTCACTATGTGGATATAAGTTGTGATACTATACGAGCCTAATGTTAAAGTTGCACTCCGATTAGGAAGTTGTTTTCAAAGTTGTCTCCTCTAAATTTTTCAATTAAAACAATATGGTGGAAAAGCCAAACCATACTTGTCTAAAGTGACCATTGAGTAATACACAAAGTTAGGGGTCACAATCCCTATCTGAATGTTGGAAGGGTGCATAGTACTAAAAGGATAAATAACTAGATAATTCCACATTGAGACTTGATTAATGCATATCAATGTTGTGATAGACCTACACCTAATTTGTACCATATATGCTTGATAGTTGTACTAGACCTTCCTAATTTAAATGGTGAAATTTGAAAAACCAATTAAGTTGTTTTCTAGTAACCATGACAATCGTTGTATTCTGGTTACCACGTCAACCATTGTATGTTCGATTCCGTTAACTAAGTTGTAGGAGATTTTCAAAGTTGATATGTGTGATGATGCACAAGTTGTTTAGTTGCATTAATTTTTAATTATTTAAGTTTTCTAGTTGCTCGGTCATTAAGTTGTTAGTTGTTTAATTATTTCGGATGATATAATTATTAAGTTGTTGAAGTTGTGAATGTTGACTACATGAGTTGTGGCGTGCTCAGATGATTTTAAGGCGTTTCATATTGATTTAAGGTGTTTCATATTGATTTTTAGTTGATGATGATGTTTGATCTTAGCATGCTATGTTGTTTTCTTTCACAAGTCTATCCTTATTTTTTCATGTGTTAGAATGTGCTAATCATACTTGGTGTGTGAACAGGTCAGTAGTAAGTTGGAGGAAAAGTATAATTGGGTGGTTATGCTGGAGATGAAGTTTAGTGGAATTGTTTTAATAAAATAATGTATAGACCTGTTTAACCAACACCTAGGATTTTATGTTTTAAGTACAAATATTTTGTAAATGTATATGTATATATGTATAATGATGGATTTAATCGATCACATAAGAGATTTTGTGCTTTTTGTTGAAATTAACAATAATTATTTTATGTTTTTTACACCTTATACATATTTTTGTTGTATGAATATATATCTAGATACTATTTGTATGAGAATCTTAGGTTAGAAAATCTGTGTTTTTCATTGCATAGTTTATTTGTATGAGAATCTTAGGTTAGAAAATCTGTGTTTTTCATTGCATAGTTTATGTTGTGTCATACCAAATATAGTGACTTTTGGATTACAACCAACTTCTTCACCTTTTCCCTTCAATTGTCACCTCTCCGCACCTTGTCAAAGATTTTTTCTATCAAGTCTTATTAGTCTTCCAACTTTGCTTACTTTGCCACCTCCACTACAAAACCACACTCATTTTCTTTTCGTGTTTTTATGTGCAGATTATTAACGATCGTGATACCAGAAGATCAAAAGGGCTTGAACTTGTGACCTTCGCATTCGAGAAGTGCATGAAAAATGCATTGAAAGGATGAATGTGATAACATTGATGACCATAACACGACTATTAATGAAGTTCAGTTCTACAACAACTATGTTGGATGCAATGACAATTATGAAAGCAATAGCAGTGGAAACAACCATGGTGATGATGGTGGCATATATGGTGGTCATCACGAAAATGGATACAATTGTAACAATGAAATTCGTGTTACCTAAGATTTTAAGTCATAAAACTTCATTACAATATAAGCAGTTTCAATGTAAGCTAAAGATCCATAAAGACCAATATTAAGAATATTGTATAAACTAACAAACAGCAAGCATTATTCAGTGACTTAAAATAAATCAAGAGCTTAAGAACATATATAATATGTGATTTAAATGGTGAATGCATTTTACTGGAGAAGTCAAGATAATTTTTAAAATAAATAAAAAAAGAATTGGTGAAGTCAACTAGGACACAACACATTCCACATTCAGTAAATTAAATTTATTTAATGTACAACCCACTCCAGCATTTGTCTATTCCCTTCCAACCATCACTTGTTTATTTCTCTATTTTAAGAAGAGAATATACCACTTGTCTATTTGGAAAGTAAAAAATAACTAGGATTAGTTTATCATCTCATAATCCCAACGATTCCAAAACTGCAACCAACGAATCCTACGGTCCCAAATACTTTTTTTTTTCAAAAATAAAAAATAAAAAAACATTGTTTTGTCAATTTTACTTGCAATATTTTCTTTAGGTAAAGAAACTTTTAAAGAAGAAAGTGGGGAATCAACATTAATTCGTCATCTTAAACCAGCACCAAAACCAAAAGGCATATCAATTAACCAATCCCTAAAGTGTGGAGAATATGCACTAATCATTGCTTATGAACTGAAACATTGTTGTACAATTAAGCTTCTTCACTTGGACCATATCTAACGTTCCACACATGATGTTTGAGTCCAATTCTACCTTACACAACTCAAAGCAAATTTTGTTTTGTTTTTTTTGTTGAGTTCACAACTCAAAGGCATAGTCACAAGTCACAAATCTCTCATCTGCCACACAGTCACTCTCCTTGTCTATCGCTCCTTTTGTCGTTCACACTTTTTCATTTGTTACTATTGTTAATTGTCTGAAAAGTTGAATGCACAGTCCAAAGTTCCAGTCACTTTCTCCACTCTACCATTTTTCCATTTGGCCACCACCACTATTTTTTCTAGAGGCATCCTTTGTGTTATTATTGCAATTATATTTATATATTTATTTTCATCTTATTTTAATATTCTTTTATGCTTGAATATACTTTAATTTCTTAAATTTAACATAAAATTACTTTTAATTCTTTGAATTTAACATTGATATTTTAAATCATTATAATTTAAGAAATCTTGTTTTAATGTCGAGAAAAACTAGGAACATAATTAACAATGAAATATTGAAACAATTATTTATTATCAAATAAGTTTAATATAATATTTTTATAAAAAAAATACTAATAGATGATTTTGTATAACAAATTAATTAATAAGTAAGTTTTATTTGACATATTTACTAACAACAATTTAAAAGAAAAACTAAAATATTCTCATTTTTCAAATTAAACAAATCGAAAAAATCAAATTTAAATTTAAGAGATTGAAATAAATTAGTATCATAGCCGACAATAAAATATTGAAACAATTATACAATATAAAAAAATTTAATGTAATATTTTTATGAATAAAGATATTAATAGGTGATTTTGTATAACAAATTAAATAATATATAAATTTTATTTGACACATTTACTAACAATAATTAAAAGAAAAAACTAAAATCTTTTCCTTTTCAAATTATACTGATCGAAAAGATCAAATTTAAATTTAAAAGGATAAAAGTAAATTTAACTCTAATTTAAGATATAAAAATAAATTAGTATCATATTTGACAATAAAATATTGAGTGAATTATATAATATTATTTAAGTTTGATATAGTATTTTTTATGAACAAAGATAGTAATAGAAAATTTTGTATAATAGATTAAATAATAAATACGTTTTATTCGTCAAATTTATTAATAACATTTGAAAAAATATATATTTTTAAAATTATATGGATAAAAAAATCAAATTTAACTTGAAGAGATAAAAATAAATTTAACTCTCATTTAAGAGACTTAAAAAAACATATTTAAGTTTTACTTATTATATTTTGTCAATTTTTTTCTCAATGCCAATTTTTACTGCTGAAATTCACCCCAAACAGGGGTGGAGGTAATAATATTTCCCCTTGATTTAACCAAGAATGACAAAATAAAAAACAGATAGTCAAAATCACTGGTGAGAGAAACTTACCCGTGAGAAAGCAACAAGAGAAAAAAGAAAAAGAAAAAGAGTGTTTTGCATAATTTTTTGTTGAGTAAAGGTAATTGTCTCCTGTTGATTTAGCTTCTGCCTCTCTCACACCACATCTAGATTGAAGTAAGAGTTATTAAATTACTTTTTCTTCATTCCAACAAGTTACTTCTCCTTAGAGAGAAACATCAAACATGGGTCTTGCACTTTCTCTGCCCATGTTCTTGGAGGCTTATCGGCAGCTGTGAGAATTTAGAGATTTTAAGATTTACTTAACCATGTATGTTAGTGAAGTTTCTCTCTCTCTTTTTGTTTTTGTTTTTTTTTTTTTTTTTTTTTTTTAAATGTGAAGTCATGTTTTATATATATATTTTTCTCTTACAGAAAACAACAAAGTCCTTGAATTGACATTAATTTCTTTTCAACCCCTTTGAGGGCCAAGTTGCTTTGAGGTTGAGGTGACGTTCATGTCTATAGTCTTTCAGAATATCTTTCAATATCCATCTCTTTTTTTTTTTTTTTTTTTTTAACTCTTGTAATTTATTTATTTATTTTTTTGCAATCTTTAAATTTATGCGTTTATTCTTTTGGCTTCCTCTGAGAACCCAATTCTGATTTCCCTCTTGTGTTGATTGACCCCTTTATCCTGTTTTTGTTCCCAAGTCAAAGTCTTGCTCAGCTTGTGGTGATAACACAAGGGGATTCAAGTTCTGATTCCTGTGTGAGTGCCTTACAGGTTTGGCTCTGGCATCTTAAAAGGGACATCATAAAGCAACATAGTTTTGTGGGAGCAACACTATTATTGGTCATGGATTGGGACGGGAAAGAGTTTGCTTGGGATCCACGTGGGTTGGAGTTGGCTAATGGTGAAGGGCAGAAGAATGAAGCAGCCTCAGTGGATTTGAGGCTTGGTGAGGAAAAACCGCTCCCAGATGGTGCTAAGGACGCAAAAGACTCAAAAACTGTGTCATCTCCATCTGGGTCATCAAAAAGGGCACGCCTTCAGAATGGATCACAGAACATGTGTTGTTCTGTTGATGGGTGCAGTTCTGACCTCAGTGACTGCAGAGAGTATCACAGGCGCCACAGGGTCTGTGAGAAGCACTCCAAAACCCCTGTGGTGCTGGTGGGGGGGAAACAGCAGCGGTTCTGCCAGCAATGCAGCAGGTATGGGTTGGAGTTTGGTTGTTGTGTGAGTGTTGGAGATTTGGGGGTGGGAATTTGTTCCATTCTCATGTTTGGCTGGGTATGTACGGATAAGCTTCTTCATAATCACTTTCAAGAGAGAAAGAAAATCAAAATAAGCTTTTCTCCGGAATCATTTCTAAGAGAGAAAGAAAATCAAAATAGACTTCAACTAGCTTATGCATGAGTTAAAAATAAGATTTTTAGAGAAACTAATAGAAAAAATTTTGACAACTTAGCTTATGAATAAACTACTTTTAGTTTATGGATAAACTTATTTCATTTTTTCTTCCTAATTTTTTAATTTAGAAGTGCTTCTAGAAAAATTTATCCATACAAGTTCTTAGACTTAGATGTGTTTTGTAACATGAGGTGGTGCCAATCGCTGTGTGTGTGTAGGTTTCATTCACTTGGGGAGTTTGATGAGGTTAAGAGGAGTTGTAGGAAGAGGCTTGATGGGCATAACAGGCGCAGGAGGAAGCCTCAGCCACCCTCTCTTTTCATGTCTGCTGAGAAATTCATGTATAATTACAAAGGTTTGTGTCAAGATGGCTTTTTGTCTATTATTGTTAAACGGGATCTCAATTGTATGGTTGAATTGGTATGAAAGGATAACCCCCCTCAATTAGAAAGAAACAAGAAAACCCTGCCACCAAACAACACCCCCTTGGTTAGTGATATGAAGCTCTCTGAAGTTAGGATTAGAACTTTGCTCAAGATTATTTCAAATTTTTATAATAAGTTGAATTCTTTGCTAAGATCAGAATTAGCCATAACTATTTGGTTAAATGTCATGATAAAGCTAAGTGATTGTCTATCTTGACTTTTGCATGAAACTTAGTTTGGAATATGACATTTAGGTTAGACATTTCCCATGGAGTTCAATTGTATGAACAGTTGGTTAGAGGAAAAATAAATGTAGGAGAGGATTTCTATTTCTTGACACTTTTGATATAACACTAGAGTACTTTATTTATACTATAGTTAGAGTGACTCTTAGGCTATGAAATGAATTCTTCCATTGCAATATTCTATTATTTCTGATCTATTTTGAATGAAAAAACTTAAATACAATTCTGTAAGTGCTTTTGATGTTGTTTTCCAATTAGAATTAGAGTTTTACCTTGAGAACGTATGTTGATCTTTAATGCAAATCTTTACTATGCTGCTTAGTGAGATAAAAAAACTAATTTTGGATCGAAAAACAAAGTTAAAAAAGAACTGCATCTAATTGAAGGAAAATGCTAACTAGTTCCTCAAGGCATTAGTTAAGGAATAAAAGGTGGAAGTTATAATGAGAAAGTGTAATATATAATGTTACAATGTACCCAATTGTGATTTCTGATAAACATCTTTTACTCTTTTTTTATCAGTAGGAAAGATTATGATGACGACAACAATGTTTGAACCTTGGACCTTGTGCATACTACCTCATCTCCCACCACTAGGTTGATTGTAGTCCGTAGTGGTTCATAATAATCTTTAACTTATTGATGAATAATGTTATATCCTCCTACAAATCCTTCTAATACTTCATAAAGAAAGTATTAAATAAAAAATTAAATGCATTTAATGTATTGGAAACATATTAATATTCCATACTTACCATACAAAGCAAATAGGAGGATTAGTTGGAAAATGTTGTAGGAGAATTTAGAATTATTCATTGATTCCGTAACCAGTGTCCTACGAGTACTTGTTAAAGGGACCCTTAAATGATTGGTTTTAGAATGATGTAAAGATACAAAAGTGACAAAAAAGGAGGGGAATATACATTTATTTCATCAGAAATACAGAAATCATTTATTTCCTTGCTTTCCCTATAAAAACTGCCTATTTTTGTATCTTTAGCATCAACCTATGGGCAGATGTGTGCTGCTGATATTAACAAAACTGTTAAATTATTCTAACACAATCTTTGTCAATGGTTACTGGTAAAATTTATTTTTTTTCTTGTCTTCCACAAGTGTAATTAATATGGACTTTTCTACCACTTAGGACCTAGAATCCTACACTTTGGTAGCCCTGAGACATATGCCAACCCTCTTATGAGAAATATGTGGCCTGCTACTGCCAAAACTGGAGCAGAATCTGGTTATGATCCTCCAAGGCTTTTATACAGAATTGACAAGCATAAGCAAGATAAGGGACATCCTCTTTGGCAAGAAAATGACCCTAAAGTAGGCATTGGCTACGAAGCAATGCCTGGAACTCCCATTTCTCAGCCTGTTCATGGAACCATTGCCCCATCAATGGGCGGAAAGAGCGGCCGGAAGCTCTCTTCAGATGCAAAACCTGGATCCTTTGACTCAGGTTGTGCTCTCTATCTTCTGTCAACACTTCAGTCACAAAGTCCAGAGTTAAGTATGGTGCAATCTGGCATCACCTGTCCTATGCAGTCTCCAACAAGAACTGTGCATTTTGATGCTGTGAATGAGTATGCATGCCAAGAAACATCAAAAGATAAGAACAGTGGTCAAGTATTGGTTCTTGATGCAAACACAACCAACCTTCATTACAATGGAATGCTGCAAATGGGGCTCGATGGATTGGTTGAAAATGAGGACTCACTAACACTTCCCTTCTTGTGGGAGTAAGTAGCTGAATGATTATGTCTTTGTTGGGAAATTTATGAATTCAAAACTTTATGTGTCTGTACTCCAATAATTGAAGCTTAAACTTGTTGAAGCTTTCAATTAGGATCCTTTGTTGCTGTCAATTCAAATTGTGGTCGCACAATTGATTTTGCTGCGGAGAATTTAATGGATTGTATGCCATCAACTATGTTCTTTCTTTTGTCATGTGATCAGTTTGAACAGTTCATTACGTTATTTTCTTTAATGAAAGTTTTTAGGCTTGTTGAGATTTTGGTTATAGATGAAAATAATAAATGCCCACCTAATAAGACAAGGCTTGACTGTTATTGTTGTGATTGAATCTTTCGTATTTATATCAACTTATTGAATTTGAGCAGATGGAAGTGTATTAGGTTCAAGTCAATTTAATAATTAGTGTTGACTAAAGCAAGATGGTTACTTACCTATCTTTGATAATTAAAATGTTACAAAATGTTTGAGATGGGAGTAGTGAAATCCACGGGGGAATGAGATATCTAGATCATTTTGTATTAAATAATAAGGCTCTCTAAAAACACTTTTAAAATAGAAAAATAAAAATATTGAAATAATTTTTTTTCATAAGTTAAAACTAGTTTATATGTAAATTAAAATGAGGTTATGAAAAATCTAATAGGAGAGAGTTTTTTTTTTTTTTTTTAAATTAGTTTATACATAAGTTAAATTGATATATGAAGAAATTTATTTATTTTTTCTGTGAGAAGTGATTCAAGAAAAAAAAATCAAAAAATGAAGCCTTAACCATTGCTTGGAGATTATTGAACAATGAAGTAATATACAAGATAAAATCAAGCAAGTTGAAGTAGGGTCAACACCTTTATTTTGTTGGGTGGATGAAAGGTGGCAAATGGTGTCCATATGTCCACTTTTAGAAAGAAATCAGAACTAGATGGCCATTCAGATAGCCTGTCTCCTAAATATGATGGGGTTTGAAGAAAAAGTTATAGTGGTAACACTGTGTACCCAATAACAATGGTGTTTTTAATTAGGAAAAATAATACCAACATTTTGTCTCCCAAGAATTGCCTTTGAATCATCCCACCTAATCCTTTGAAGTTACTCTAAATATTTTCACAGAATGTGTTTTACTCCTTAGATGAGTCCAGGAAAAAAAGTAGAAGCAAGCCAACTAGGACAAGTTTTGTTTTAGAATTATTTTTCTATAACCACTTATACAAGAAAATTTTACATTTTATTAAAAAATTAAAATTAATTCATGCCTGCTTGTCTCCATTCTCATGCCTTAAATTATTTAAGTTTCTGCATGAATTATTTAAGAAATTAATCCAAAAACAAAGCTGAACTAGAAAATTGTTGATTTGACATCTTTCATTCTCATGCCTGTCTGGATTGTAATGTTTCTTTTTGCTTTATCTGAAATCATTGTTGCCGGGAGCAGGATCTGTATTGGCTATTGTAGTTTTCAACAATATTAATTATAATTAGTTAGTAGTTATCTATGAAAAAAATATCATTATTATATGTAACACTAGATTATTTTATACTCTTTATTTTCGTATTATTAGGAAAGAAGAGAATAACCATTGTCTTCGATCATGTCGTTGTTAAAATATGAAAGAAAATAATTGTCTTTTTTATTTGGTTCTTTCTTTCTTCGAAACAATGTTTAGTTAGGTTCTCTATTTAGGTGTAGGAGTGACAACCAAAATGGAAATAAAGGCAAAAAAATGTCTTCTAAACATCTTTTGCAAATTTTAATCAATTTGGTCAAATTAACACAATCGTTACGTTGTGAACTTGTGTCAACTTTTTTGTATAGTTTGACAGAGACTTGTCCTTCACTTACCACCTCACAATAGTCACAAAGAAACGGGAAAATGATAAATTTACAGAAATAAATTTTTTTAAGTAATCAAATTAACATTTTTTTATATATATAAATCATGTGTAAAGTAGAGGATACATTTGGTTTAAAAAAATCACATGTAAAGTAAAATTTTAAAAATCTTTGACACCGTCAATTAATGATCCTTTTCCCATGCATGAAAAACGTAATAAAAAAAAATCGTGTAAATTTTATAACAATTGTGTATAAATTTGAAGACTTAGGAACATTAAAACTTTACAGTAAAAACCTGATAAGAAAAAAACTATACAAATAGGAAGTGTCTGTTTTTAAAATTTAACTTGCAAACGGTATATATATAAATTATCATGAAAACATATTTGGACACATTATTTATAGAGTTAATCATTTATACACTGTTAAATGAGCAAATGACATGATACTATTAACAGATCTGATTAGTTGCCAATGTAAAAAAACTTTACACTGACAGTGTATAGGTAATTAACTCTTATTTATATATATGTAAAATAAACTTTGATGTTAACTTTTGACATAGATAAAATTTCTTTTCTAATAATTAATTTTATGAAAGAAATAACTCGTGCATTTGAAAACAACAGCTAATTGAAATCGATCATCTACATAAATATTTCATGCTCACATTAATAATTATCACACTATTTAATAGATTAAGAAAGTCATATAACTATTAATATAATCAACCATTAACTAATGAGTGCAACATTAAAATTAAACTAAAAAACAGTCCTGTTCCACCAATGAAGTGACGGAAACAATAATTAAAAGCTTGTTTCCATTTGGGGTATTCAAAAGGTCAAGAACTAATAATTTGAGGTAGTCACAAGCTCTACGTGGTCGTTGGTTGTTCAAGAAATGTAAAACCAATCAAAATCCGAATATCCCCATTTTAATAATAGAAGGAAACCAAATTGAAAGCCCTAGTAGTGCAATAATAGTATTAGGCCCTAGGAGGAATACAAAACAATAGAAAAAAAATATATACTACTTGCATACTTATTTTTATTTATATGACCTAGAATAATTATTTATTTTTTTCATATAAAACTCAATTCATATATCAATTATTTTTAGATTAAAATACCTTCATTAAAATGTGTTCTTTTAATTTGATAAAATACATTAATTATAAACTCTTTAAAAAAATATACAATTTAATTAGTTAGAATTTAATTAGTTAGGAAAAAAATGAATAATAATTGAAAGAGAAAAATAATACAAAACATGTACCCTAATTGGTTAAAAATATATATATAATTAATTAAGAAAAAATAATATAAAGATGGTTTTAAGATAATATATATATATATATATATATAAAATAAATTTATTATTATCAATTAAGTTAATTATTTTTCTTAACTTTAGTCAATTAAATAATTGAATATTATATATAAAGACGAACAATGGTAATAGTTGCAATTAACCGACAACATTCACATAAATAAAAAAGAATTATACTAAGCAGTCATGTTATACTAGATTTTATCAAGGTTATGACTTATGACTAATTAGTGGATTTACTATAACCTCCATGTCGAAGAGGTTGAACAATTATTCAAGACGTGAACCGATTCGACGAAAATTTTGAGATCACTAACTTATAGTGTGTTTGAAAATTAATTTAATTTAATTTAACTGGAATTGAAAAAAAAAATTACACTCATAAATTATCATTTTTTTTATATTAAAATAGATAATTTTTTCTTACGTGATTTTAAATTGATATCAAACTGATA
This sequence comes from Cajanus cajan, assembly GCF_000230855.2. Taxonomy (NCBI): domain Eukaryota; kingdom Viridiplantae; phylum Streptophyta; class Magnoliopsida; order Fabales; family Fabaceae; genus Cajanus; species Cajanus cajan. The sequence continues at coordinate 16,133,268 of NC_138520.1, read as the reverse complement.
TCAAATGACACTAAATTTTGTTAACACATTCATACGTAACGTATAAATGTCTATAATTGCACATTATTGTGGCTAACAGATTCTCGAATTTAGAAATCTTGACCACATCACAAGTTGAATATGAAAAACAAAATCCATGCCAATGAGTAACATCTCACGTGGAATAATTGTGGCAGTTGCAAATTTTTCTCTCTCCCTAGGTCATTGCATAAATAAATAATTCCTAAAGTAAATCAAATTCTCAATCATAATTCCCAATACTAGTCCTAACCCATAAGCCAATATTTAAATAATAAACACAAGCCCTAAACCCATTACATAAGTCAATAAATCAATTTGAAATTCATCACAAATAAAAAATGTCAAGTGTAAACACGTCTAATCTCATCTACTGATATTTCTCCAATTTCAGTGGATAGTCATTGAACATTTTTCTTTTTGGTGAGGTTGTGTTGACACTTTCCACTGAGCCCACAAATAATTCTAATTAATTTTCTTCAAAAATAGTTATTTGCTTCTAGAATTTTTTTTTTATTTAAATAGAATGACGGCATCTTGACTCAAAGTTTGTTAAACTTTGCTAAGTCCCTTTGCATAGGAAAATTCAAATAGGTTCCAATAATATAAATTTTTAATAGGTCGGACCCTATATTTCAATAAAAATAAAATTGGGCCTCTAATTAATGGTACAGCTATATGAGGACCCAACTTTTTTTTTTTTTTTAATAAACTAGGGGTGGGCCCGTGCTTTGCACGTGAAAAAATGTGAGGAAAAAAATAGGTAAAAGTGAAAAAAAAAAAAAAAAAGGTGGAACCACAGTGCACCATGCAGTGACAGATGGCAACGGCTACATAGATTCTAAACTTAAAAGTAATTTTTTTTAGTCTCTTAAATTTAAATTTAATTTTTTTTAAGTTGTTTCAGTCCCTCAAAGTAGAATCATAAGTTAGTTGTGCAACATTAGAGATTTTATTTGATATTTTCCCTCATAAATGAATTTTGTGAACAGATTCAATAATAGTCAAGTTTCTTTTTGGTAACAAACTAAAAAAATGACATTGAGTGGAGTGATTAGAATAATTTTTTTAACATTAAAAAAATTAAAAAAAAAAATATATCAATTTTAAATTTGAGAGACAAACAAAATTTTCTTATTTAAGAGATTAAAAACATATAGTAAGCACCTCATCAAAAAAATTTAAACAAACCCATTTGAATTATCTCAAAAAGGGTACACAGACCTTACACTACACCTTATCCTTTCATTGCCAAAAGTAGTTGGATATGGCTGTTCAGTTGGATTGAGAGAACCTAACCCACCCAAGCTCAATGGATCCAGTGATTCCAGATCAGACCCAACCTCCTAAAGCACAGAACTAAACCAACCCAACATTTGTTGTTGTTTGGGTTGGGCAGGTTTGCGTGTTGAGCCAAATCATTAAATAGCACTTCTTAAAGCTTTGTCATACACACCCCACCCCACCACAGCAAAAGAAAAAGAGGATAAAATAAGACATAAATTTAGTTATAGGCTGAGAAAAAGGATTTTCCTAAAAGGATGTAAGCTTTCAGGTCAAATATAAATCACACCTTACAGCAGTGACAAAAAATTGCACTCCAAAACTCAAAATTAAGTCCTAGGTTCCCAGCAGGATGGTTCTCAGCAATCAAGTAATGCAAATATGCCAAAAAACTGGAATGGGGAAAAACCAAAATTGTCATTTGACATTATTTCTTAATATATATATACCAATACAAGGGTCATTCAAGTGTAATATGAACAGAAAGTGATGAAGAATTCAGCTTAAGAAAGACACAAAAACATGTATCCATTCAAAGACAGAAAGAGAACCAAAAAGAAACACAAAATCACTGCTCTAGCATCCGCATCACCTGCATAGACATTAATGCTTGTCCTCCTTGGGAGTGTCTTTTTTCGGATGAACCTTTGATTCAAGTTCTTTGGTGGCCTTCTCCATTGTCCTGAAAATATGGCACAAAATTATGTAACAATCTATGAATTTATCTACTTAAAACAAAAGCATTGTGACACCCTTACTAGTGCAGTTAGATTATTAGTTTAAAAAATTATTTTATTAAGTGTGTGGAAATTTTTTGTGAATTCTCTAACATTAAAAATATACGTGAAAAACTACACAAAAAAAATATTTGGGGGGGCGTGAGAATACATCCAAATATCCAATTCACACCAAGAAAGTTTACAGCAAAGTAAATTTCATAAACATTACAATAATCCAAGTGAAAATAAATTTCAATCAGCAGTTCAGCACAAACATCTCAGTCAGTGTAACATGATCCATTTTCATTTTTAAAAAGAATAATTCAACTGATTCATAAGATAATAGATATCATGTCATGTCCTATGGACCCACCAGCTACTCCATTGATCATTTCCCTAATCAGCAGACATCTCAGCCAGTGTAGCATTCCATTTTCATTTAAAAAAAAATCATTTAACTGATTCATAAGCCAATAGATAACATGCCCTATGGACCCACTAGCTACTTCATTGATCAATTCTCTAATCATATACACTTTAGCTACTATTTCTCTGCAGTGCCCACCCAGCATCAGTCACTGCCTACAGAACCTTTAGCCAGTTAGCCCAAATAATATCAGTATATAATCAAAATGCACAATAATATTCATGCGACTGCACAGAGACTACGTTTCCAAGGACCAGAACTCCACCCTTCCCAAATTTTGCAACGTGTGACTCAACCCTTATTCTCATTCCATTAATCATCAAACAAACCTGACATTTCATAATTCATCAAAAGAAAGTTGTCAAATATTGCAATGAAATTATCCAAATATTTCATTATCATCTTACCAAAATGAATAACTCATTTAAGCAAACATATGTTTCTTGGATTAAATGGGAATCATCCCAAACAGGTCCTTTCATTAATATTTAAACATCACATGCTAGGGTGTCAGGTACAGTATCTATTATTATTATTACTATTACTATTACTATTATTATTATCAATTATAAATTATATTATTAAGGTATATACATAACGTAAGGTTACTAAGGTATGCTAGTTTGGGATACATTATTACTTATCCTATTTTTTCTTATTTGAATTTTCTTCTACTTCTTAAAATAATAGATACTGACACTCACAATGGTAATAGCCATTCTATTTTCTCACTTTTGCATATTCCTTCACCTCTCCTCTTATTGATATTTGGATTTTTAAAAGAAACAATTATTGCCCAAGAGAAATCTTTCCCTTCAGTACTTCAATCTCAACCTCACTGTTTCTTTTAAATTAAAAATAATTCTCACCTTGCTCGTGGTAGGATTACAGCTCACTCAAGCACACACATACATCAAAATAGCCACCTTGCATTTGAATTACTAGCTTATACTTTTAGTAACTAATCACTTGTATTTTCCTTTCTCCAAGGTCACACATGCAAGGTTTAACAATCATTGCTACTTTTAAAATACTTCACTATAATTCTTTTAATTTAAAATTTTGAGCTTTTCACAGGTTTGGGTATCCTTTTGTTCTAATATGGATGAAACTCTATGGGGTTCTTCAAATAAGTTTCAATTCCTTACTCTCCCTAGAAAACATGTGTTCAGGTCTTCATCTTTCATTTTAGGTTATTCAACTTTAATCTTTCCAAATGTAATCAAATTAGAGCCTCTAAAACAATAAGTCAACATGTATACATCACAATCAAGCCAAGGGAATTAGCTCCTCTTCAAAATCCCATACATAATCAAATAGGAAAATTCATTTCTCAAATCAAAACCAGTCCAGCAGAGATCAAATGAAAGATTCACATAAAATTTGTAAAATTTTCACAAGAAAATAAATCAACAGAGTACAGAAACAAATCAAGCTCCAAACCCTCCCTCAAATCCATGCACCATGTCCCATAAGCTCCACATACAGAATTATTATACTAAAGAAGAAGGCAACAGCACATACAACGACTAGATTTTCTAAATTCATTTCCCATGTGCAAATCAAGACACAGCAGAGAAAAATAGCAACTCGTGAAATTATCTTTAAGAAATAGACTCTAAGAACCCTGGTTTTAAAGACCTTAAAGCCCAGGAAATTTTCTACTAACCCTAGAAAATTTACTCCGCAAACACTCAAGAGAATGAAAAATATCCACCCCTACCTCTTCTCAATGCCAAACTAAGATGGTACTGGTCCACAAAGCTTGAATTTCTTTCATGCATGAAATGCTTTAGTTATCATGAGCCTTACGGGCTCTTGAGCATGAGTCTTACGGTCTCAAAGGCCCTAAAGGTTACCTATATATACAAGTGAGTTGATGAAGAGGAATATGGCTTCTCGTGGGTCACAACTTGGGCCAACATAGGTGTCAAATCTCTTTAGTTAATCTACAACATAATCCTCCCAAGGGTCTTTTCTTTTCCTTTTAATCAGTTTAATCTTTCAAAATTACAAAACTTATCTCTAATTATGTTATACTTACTAATATGTGGTTTGCCAATTGAAACAAAGAAACTTGGGAGCCATTCTCTTATGAGTTTTCAACTTCATTTACATTGACAATATCATTCTACTCATTACTATTATCATCACTACCAATAGGAAATAATCAGTGCCTAATACCACTAATTTAACAAGAAGCTCAATTAATCTAAGAGAAGGGTTTCACAAGTTAGCATCATTTTTTACAAGCTTTTTTTTTTTTTTTTGAAAAATTGGGTGGATCCACCAACTGCAGTTGTTTTCTTCACTTCCCATTAAAGGGAAAAATGTTGAAAGATCTAGAGGATTCTTCAGCAAAATTTTGTAATTCATTGCTAAATCTCTATCAATTAATGATGAGGGCTACTTATTTGAGTTAATAGTACCCCCTTTGCAAATTACAATAAGAAGGGAGAATATTCCAGAAACATACTGAAAAATTAAAATAACCATCAACAACCAGGCCAAGTAACATTGCAAGAGAAACAGAGGATTTTCATTACTTTCAAGTTTCATGGTCCTCTTTTTACATTCCAACACGATTTATCAATTAATAAAACTACATTGAGCCTCACATCTTTCGTTCTTGAAATTAGTAAGAACTGCAAATAATTCTAAATTATGGCTGAATGGTTAAATTCCTACCGCCAGTGACTCTAACAACATAAAAAATTATCCATATCACCCGAAACAACTTTTGGCAGCATATCAATCACAAAACTAAGGTACCCTGCATCCCTTAGATGACTACCTTATACATATAAAGTGAAACAACATTTCACTTGTATTCTTCTCATCAACCTCTCAAGTCAAATAGAGGGAAGATAAGGAAAAGAAAAGTAACAAAAGTCAACTATCTTCAACCCAACAACAGCTACATAAATCCTTCCAACAATACAAACTTTCTAGTCCTACATAGTACATACACTAGTTACAAACTCTAATGACATGCTTGAAAACAGAAATTTAATACAAAATAACAAGTGCACTGCACATAGTTACCAGAATCACAGTGTTCTCTAAGCAGCACACGTGGGGTTACTTAGTTGGTATGCCATTGGTGTTCATAATCCACCTTTTTATATTTTACTTGTCTCAAAATCCAATCACATAGACCTATGAACAAATATAGAGAACCACAATCCAAGGGTTTCGTTTCCTCGAATTCTCACACCCCATCAGAACCAGAAAATGAAATCCACAGAACTACGAAGATATTGAAATGTATTACACAAACGCCTGAAACATATAATCAACATCTAAAATCACCACCATCATGATTTTCCCTCAGTTCCATGCTCTCTCTCATTACTCTCCTTGTGCCCACACAAACCTCACCCGAAGGCACACCCATAATAAATTAAACAACCCATCTACATATTTTTTTAATCAAATGCTTATGATTCACAATCTCATAGTTAACACTTTACCCCTCCAAAACCCATCTTCCCATTCTCGCTCAAAATAATTAAACAAATAAGGGTCGATATGAACAAGAAAAAACGAAACAACCCACTACGCAAATTTGAAACTTTGAACGCAAACTGACTTGGATGAAGCGGCGGTTTCTTCTTCGAGCCAGTGACGGATGTGTTTGACGTTGCGGCGGAAGATGGAAGCAGATTGCTTGACGTCACTCCTAAGGAGGAGAACGACGGCGCTTACACCCGCCACCGTGAGAACGAAATTCGTCAACCCCATGCCTTCGTTTTCGCACTCTTATGAACCCAAAATTAACCTACAACAACGCGTTACACATCTTTATTCTGTCCTTATTCTTGTTTTTACAACGATGTTCTCATAAAACGTGATTTGCGACTGAGTCTGCCTGTGCCCGCGTAATTTTAGGGGTTTTTTTTTTTTTTTCTTTCAAGATGTCTTGTTGGTTTAATCATTAAAAAAACATTTTTAAATAAAATTAGTATATATTTTCTTGTGTTTATATATATATATATAATCTAACTACATCCTAAGAAGGAAAAAGAAATAAAAAAAAATAATTAAAAAATTATATATATATATATATATATAACACATCTTGAAATGAAATGCAAATTTGTGTAAGCATTTGTGACTTATTTGTTGTCCTGGCTTGAGGCTGAATATTATTTATTGTCTTTTAGGCATATTTGATTTTCATTTTACCTATTTTAAGTGGTAGAATGCTATTTGTTCATTGTTTTTTTTTTTTTTTTACTCAATTCTAGAACCATTCTTACATTTACTTTTGTATTCTAACTTTCTTAATTGTACCTGAATTTCTTGTTTGTCTTTCTCTGGAATTCCTTCTAAAATGTCATATTAATTCTTAAAATAACTTAAGTATTTTATAATATATTTTTAAATAATTATTTTCATCTCTATTTTTTTGACTTTTTTGCCCATTTGATTATATAGTAACTTTTTATGGATAAAGGATAAAATAGAGAATATATATATATATATATATGTGTGAGAAAATGTAACCAGATGCAATCGTTTGTATAACTGTTAGAGACACGAAGTTTCATATTGAAAAATTAAGTTTGTATAAACTTATTTTACTCAATAACTTATGTTTTATTTTAAATTTTATTAATTTAATCGTTGAATTAAAAGTTATTGATGCATAAAGCAAGTCTACAAATTTTTAAAAGATTTGAAAGTTATTTGATACTTCATATTCATTAATTCAAATCAATGTATAAAATACTTTTATGATTATCCATCATTTTAAATTAGTGAAATGGAGTATCAAATAGTTATCAAATTTTTAAAAAACTTGCAAACTTAATTTATGCATTACAAACTTTAAATTGAGTAGTTGGATCGTTAAAATTTGACATAGAACATAAATTATTAGATAGAATAAGTTTAGAGTAATTGGATCTATACTTATATATATATATATATATATATATATATATATATATATATATATAGATATATAGATATATAACTCATTTAATTCTTTAATTTTTTTAATTTTAATATTAATGATGGAGAATGTAACAAAATATATTGTAATATAATAAAATAGGATGAATTAGATTTAGTCTTAGTCGAATGAGTTTTGGCTAGTCCACTTCCAACACAGACTCCAAATTTTGAATATTAGATCAAACAACTTGAATGTTAATAGGAGAAATTTGTCTCTCAACCAAATGTAATTCTCATGAGATGCACTTGATTAGTAGGTGAGATAACCACAAAAGTGACTCACAAATATAAAAGGCAACAGAATTTAAATATGAAAGTTGTAAATTCGATATAATTTAAAGATAAATTAAAATATGGCTAATATGTGTTTGATTGATTTGTTGATTCTTTTAACACAGTTTGGTGCATATATTTATGTAACAAAATTCAAACTGGTAACATAGATCGTGTTTCTGCAACCTACGAACATTAACTAGTGTGGTCTTCAACTGTTTTGACTATTTCCTTGCATAGGCACGTGTCATGTGAATTGTGATCCTATTGTTTAGAAAGCATATATGAAATCTTAGAATTTTGATTTGAAAACTCTCTTAACCACTGTCCATTGGGAGCATGAATCCTAATCTTTCGACTTGAAATGATCTAACTAGTCACCATATTTAGCAACTCATCAATAAAATATCACAGCGAAAAACATATATTTTAGTTTTTAATTAAGAGAGAAATTAATCCAAAAATATAATTGTCTAGTGTAAACTTCTATGAGTGTCAAGTACCTATAAATAATTTATTTAAATTGTTAGTATTATAAAATTATGATTATATAATATTATTTTTATATTAATTATTATTATTATTATTATTGATTTGATCGTAGTTGAAATATTGAACATTTAATTAATGTTAGACTAGATCAATAATTGATTGAGTTTTAAAAATATTGGAAATAAATTATATATGACAAATATGTAATAAGGTTAAAAATGTGGTATATAATAAAATATTTAGATTTTATCACATTCCTCCAAATTTTAGAAGAAAAACATAATTGTAAATAATGGAGTGAAATGAATATTATTATACCATTTTTTTTAATGAGTTTCATTCTAATTTACCAAATTAGAAACAAAACATGGTATTACTTACCTTCCCATCTCATCTCCATTTATTTCATTTTTTTTTCACACTAGTGTCATAAGGTTTCATCTCAAACTAATTTAAACTAATTTAATTTTAGAGTATTTGTCATACCAAACAACAACATCACATAATCGTAGTAATCATACTGAGTCCTAAAAGTAATATTTGGTACGTCATCATCCTTCACCTTAATTTAGTGGTAGTTAGAGCTCAAATCAATCTTGGAGAACACTTAATCTCTTTTCAACTAATCCATCAAGCCATCTATCTCGGATACTGGATATTCATTCTTGATTGTCAACTTGTTCAACTGCCTATAATCCACACACAACCTTGTAGCACCATGCTTCTTATTTACCAACAACACTAGTACTCTCCACAAGGACACTTAATTGATCATTTGTTTCTACAAAAGATCCTTAATTTATGTTTCTTCAACATAGACAACTCAATTGGAGCCATCTTATAAGGAATTATTGACACTATCCTTGCACCTAGAACCAAGACAATATTAAACTCCATTTCTCTCTTAGAAGACAACCCGAAAACTTCATTTAGAAACACCTCAAAGAAGTCCTTGACGACATCAACTGCATCTATCAATTGTTTACTCTCCACACTCAAAAAGGAGAAAAAATCATATCATTAAGCTCCCTCTTTCAACAAATCATCCACCTCTATAGTAGAAACTAACCCTTCCTTCTCAACTTTAGGAAAAATCAACTCATTCTTAGCACAATCTATTAAGATATGATTAACAAACAATTAATCCATTCCTAAGATCACATTCAGCTCAACCAAAGGAAAATATATCAAATTCACTTTATAACAACAGTCATATACCTCGACTAGATATCTCAAACTCACCTTAGAAAACATGGAAGCAGAAGTAGAAGTAGTCACCAACAAATCAACAATCAAGGAACATACAGGTAACTTTAACTTTCCTACACACACAACAAAGATTAAAAAAAAAAGTGCATAACACTTGAGTCAAAAAGGATAGAGGTGTTCTTACCAATAGCTTTGCCATTTCCCTTCACCGTAATAAAAGTTATGGAAGCCTCAACTTCCATCAAGGAGAACACTTGATCTCTAATAGTAGGTCGCTCAACCCTTAGTGCACTCCTAGCTTGAGTAGCCTTAGTAGGACAATCTTGAGTCATATGCCCAAACTTACTACACTGAAAATACCTAAGCACGTTGGATGTACAATTACTCATCATGTGTGCTCCACCATACTTGTAGCACTTCAAACTTTGAGCTCCTCCTTGGGGCACCATAGGTCTCCTAGTGACCAAACCCCTTTAAGGTTGTTGGGGTCTATTATAAGGTTTCCTTTGTTGAGCACCCTTCTTGGACCCAATTCATCCTTCATCAAACTTCACAACTCTACAACCACCTTCCAATCACTCCATACTATTTGCCTTCTTTACCAAGGTAAGAAACTCATTGATGTTCATTTTGTTTAGGTCATGCCTCAAACCTTCGCTAAACTTCCTACATCTCCAAGCCTTAAATGTAACATGATAGTATTATTGGGCAAAGTGTTCAAACCTCATAACATATTCTTGAACTGTCACATTCCCTTGATATAATCTTAGGAACTCAACCTCCTTTGCGTATCTAACGCTTTTTGGAATGTACTTCTAAAGAAACATTCTCTTGAAATTTTCCCAACTCACAACTTCCCTTCTAACCTCTATCATCAGCTAAGTACCCTTCTACTAGTACTCAACTTCACAACTTAACATAAACACTGCATATGTCACCTTTCTATCTTCAAGGCTAGCCATAGCCCTATAGATTTCCTCCATGTTGCTAATTCATTAGTTAGTAACCTCTAGACTAACATTACCATAAAATTAAGGAGGATTCCCTTTTCTAAACTTAGATAGCCCATGACACTCTTATGGAATTACTACTCTTACTACCTCTACTACGATGTTGTTGGCCTCCATCTAATCCAAGATAGCCTACTACTATTGGGAAATCATGGCTTATTGTCACAAATTAATGGTTTATTGTTGAGCAATAGTAGCACTCTACTAGTTCATAGTAGCCACCATCATCTCAATAGCTTGAGCTATATGGGCTACATCAATCTAGGTGGAGGAAGATATCTCGGAGGTCTACCTATCGTCCTATACTAAGATTAATAACAAACCATATGGTAACACACATAACTACATCACATAACTTCAACAACTTAAATAACATCACATCGTAAGCAATGGAACCACTCCTACAAGTACCTTATAGGAATTGACCGGCTTTGATACCATAAAATTCACTATAAGAAAATGACAATTTTGCGACGGTTATATGGCCTACATTGCGACGGTTAGAACTGCCGCAAAGACAACACTGCGACGGTTTGGGAACCGTTGCAGAATTATTCGTCACAAGGGAATTTTGTGACGGTTATTAGAACCGTTGCACAAAATGTCGCAAAATTGGAATTGCGACCCCTGAAGCACCCGACGCACTAACTGCTTCTATATTAATATTGCGACCCTTTCATCAATTGTCGCACCAAGTGCCTCTAAATTAATATTACGACCCTTTTTTTACCCGTCGAAAATTATAATTTTTTTTAAAATTTTACCAAATTTATTAATGTAACAATCCTTATATTTGGCCTCTCAAGGATTCTATTTCACGATATTTCACTGTTTAGCGTGTTTTATCCTTACTTGTGCAATTTCTGGGAAACTTTCCAGAAGGTCACCCATCCTTGTACTACTCCAAGTTAAGCACGCTTAACTGTGAAGTTCTAATGAGTAAGCTACCGAAATGTATATGTATGTTGTTAGTATAACTTGTACAAATTAATTCATTTAAGTCATCCTCAAATATACGATCTCATATTTGTACTATAATAATAATATATAATAATTTTATATTACGAATAATAATAATAATAATATATTTAGTTATTCTTTATTTATATGTACTTACTTTTATAATTAACATCTACTTATTTCTATTTAAAATTATAATTTAAATTATTTAATTTTATAATTTATAATGATAATATAATTTATAAAATTATAAATATTTATTTATTACATACTTATAAATTAAATTTTAATATTTTAAATAAATTATTAATTAATTTAATATATTTATTTACCTTAAATCAAACATATAAAATTCAAAAAAATGTATTTATCCTTATTTTATTTTCTAATTATCAACTATTAATAAAATACTGTTCTTACCGGAAATCTGCTGTAGAAATGATCCTCCGAGTAAGATTAGTGAGCCTCCTTCGCTGGTACGCTTGATGCTCCAAGATGGGGGTGGTACCTGCAAAAGAGACTCTGATGCTAAAGTTAGGGTTTGTATGAGTATGAGTC